>NW_021703774.1:41602921-41932970 GCF_005190385.1 Monodon monoceros | reverse complement strand
TTTTTTTTTTTTTTTTTTTTTTTTTTGCGGTTATGCGGGCCTCTCACTGTTGTGGCCTCTCCCGTTGCGGAGCACAGGCTCCGGACGCGCAGGCTCAGCAGCCATGGCTCACGGGCCTAGCTGCTCCACAGCATGTGGGATCTTCTCTGACCAGGGCACGAATCCATGTCCCCTGCATCGGCAGGCAGACTCTCAACCACTGCGCCACCAGGGAAGCCCCCGCCCATTTTTTGATTGGGTTATTTTTTTTTGATACTGAACTACATGAGTTGTTTGTATATATATATATATTTTTTTACATCTTTATTGGAGTATAATTGCTTTATAATGGTGTGTTAGTTTCTGCTTTATAACAAAGTGAATCAGTTATACATATACATATGTTCCCATATCTCTTCCCTCTTGCATATCCCTCCCTCCCACCCTCCCTATCCCACCCCTCTAGGTGGTCATAAAGCACCCAGCTGATCTCCCTGTGCTATGCGGCTGCTTCCCCCTAGGTATCTATTTTATGTTTGGTAGTGTATATATGTCCATGCCACTCTCTCACATTGTCACAGCTTACCCTTCCTCCTCCCCATATCCTCAAGTCCATGCTCTAGTAGGTCTGTGTCTTTATTCCCGTCATACCCCTAGGTTCTTCATGACATTGTTTTTTCTTAGATTCCATATATATGTGTTAGCATATGGTATTTGTCTTTCTCTTTCTGACTTACTTCACTCTGTATGACAGACAGTAGGTCCATCCACTTCACTACAAATAACTCAATTTCGTTTCTTTTTATGGCTGAGTAATATTCCATTGTATATATGTGCCACATCTTCTTTATCCATTCACCTGTTGATGGACACTTAGGTTGCTTCCATGTCCTGGCTATTGTAAATAGAGCTGCAATGAACATTTTGGTACATGACTCTTTTTGAATTATGGTTTTCTCAGGGTATATGCCCAGTAGTGGGGTTGCTGGGTCGTATGGTAGTTCTATTTGTAGCTTTTTAAGGAACCTCCATACTGTTCTCCATAGTGGCTGTATCGCTTTACATTCCCACCAACAGTGCAAGAGGGTTCCCTTTTCTCCACACCCTCTCCAGCATTTATTGTTTGTAGATTTTTTGATGATGGCCATTCTGACCAGTGTGAGATGATATCTCATTGTAGTTTTGATTTGCATTTCTCTAATGATTAATGAGGTTGAGCATCCTTTCATGTGATTGTTGGCAATCTGTATGTCTTCTTTGGAGAAAAGTCTGTTTAGGTCTTTGCACGTTTTTGGATTGGGTTGTTTTTTTTTTGTTATTGAGCTGAATGAGCTGCTTGTAAATTTTGGAGATTAATCCTTTGTCAGTTGCTTCATTTGTAAATATTTTCTTCCATTCTGAGGGTTGTCTTTTCATCTTGTTTATGGTTTCCTTTGCTGTGCAAAAGCTTTTAAGTTTCATTAGGTCCCATTTGTTTATTTTTGTTTTTATTTCCATTTCTCTAGGAGGTGGGTCAAAAAGGATCTTGCTGTGATTTATGTCATAGAGTGTTCTGCCTGTGTTTTCCTCTAAGAGTTTTATAGTGTCTGGCCTTACATTTAGGTCTTTAATCCATTTTGAGTTTATTTTTGTGTATGGTGTTAGGGACTGTTCTAATTTCATACTTTTATATGTACCTGTCCAGTTTTCCCAGCACCACTTATTGAAGAGGCTGTCTTTTCTCCACTGTATATTCTTGCCTCCTTTGTCAAAGATAAGGTGACCATATGTTCATGGGTTTATCCCTGGGCTTTCTATTCTGTTCCATTGATCTATATTTCTGTTTTCGTGCCAGTACCATACTGTCTTGATTACTGTAGCTTTGTAATATAGTCTGAAGTCCGGGAGCCTGATTCCTCCAGCTCCGTTTTTCTTTCTCAAGATTGCTTTGGCTATTTGTGGTCTTCTGTGTTTCCATACAAATTGTGAAATTTTTTGTTCTAGTTTTGTGAAAAATGCCAGTAGTAGTTTGATAGGGATTGCATTGAATCTGTAGATTGCTTTGGGTAGTAGAGTCATTTTCACAGTGTTGATTTTTCCAGTCCAAGCACATGGTATATCTCTCCATCTATTTGTATCATCTTTAATTTCTTTCATCAGTGTCTTATAATTTTCTGCATGCAGGTCTTTTGTCTCCTTAGGTAGGTTTATTCCTAGATATTTTTTTCTTTTTGTGGCAGTGGTAAATGGGAGTGTTTTCTTAATTTCACTTTCAGATTTTTCATCATTAGTGTATAGGAATGCTAGAGATTTCTGTGCATTAATTTTGCATCCTGCTACTTTACCAAATTCATTGATTAGCTCTAGTAGTTTTCTGGTAGCATCTTTAGGATTCTCTATGTATATTATCATGTCATCTGCAAACAGTGACAGCTTTACTTCTTCTTTTCTGATTTGGATTCCTTTTATTTGTTTTTCTTCTCTGATTGCTGTGGCTAAAACTTCCAAAACTGTGTTGAATAATAGTGATGATAGTGGGCAGCCTTGTCTTTTTCCTGATATTAGTGGAAATGCTTTCAGGTTTTCACCATTGAGGACTATGTTGACTGTAGGTTTGTCATATATGGCGTTTATTATGTTGAGGCAAGTTCCCTCTATGCCTACTTTCTGGAGGGTTTTTATCATAAATTGGTGTTCAGTTTTGTCAAAAGCTTTCTCTGCATGTCTTGAGATGATCATATGGTTTTTCTCCTTCAGTTCGTTAATATGGTGTATCACATTGATTGATTTGCGTATATTGCAGAATCCTTGCATTCCTGGGATAAACCCCACTTGATCATGGTGTATGATCCTTTTACTGTGCTGTTGGATTCTGTTTGCTAGTATTTTGTTGAGCATTTTTGCGTCTATGTTCATCAGTGGTATTGGCTTGTAGTTTTCTTTCTTTGTGACATCTTTGTCTGGTTTTGATATCAGGGTGATGGTGGCCTCGTAGAATGAGTTTGGGAGTGATCCTCCCTCTGCTATATTTTGGAAGAGTTTGAGAAGGATACGTGTTAGGTCTTCTCTAAATGTTTAATAGAATTCGCCTGTGAAGCCATCTGGTCCTGGGCTTTTGTTTTTTGGAACATTTTAAATCACAGTTTAATTTCAGTGCTTTCAAAGAGTATTTTTGTCAATACAAAACCTGAGTTAAAAATGAATAATTAGTTAATTAACTTTAGGTTTTTCAGGCAGCTTATTTATTTATGATTGAACTCCCTTAGCAGTTTGCTGAAACTTAGAAAACTTTTGAATTGACAAGTTACAGTTAAAACTGAAATGGAAGGAATACTGAATTTGGTTGAATATTTTTGCATATGTGTTTTAACAGCTTTATTGGAGTATAATTTGCAAACTGTAAATTGCCCATTGTATAAGTATACAATTCAATGACATTTAGTAAATTTATAGAGTTGTGCATTCATCATCACAATCCAATTTTATAACATTCTATCATACCAAAAAAAGTCTTTGAACTTGTTTTCATAAGTTACCCAGTTTCTGTTAGGTTCTATTTCGAACCTAGGAACCACTAATCTTTCTTTTTCTATAGGTTTTCCTATTCCGGATATTTCAGTAAATGTAAAAGTACAACATATGGCCTTTTGTGACTGGGTTCTTTCACTTACCATAATGTTTTCAGGTTTTATTCATCTTGTGGCATATATAAGAATTTCATTTCTTTCTCATAGCTGAATAATATTCAATTGTTTGAGTATAACACATGTTTATCTATCAACTGATGGAAATTTGGTTGTTTCTGACTTTGGAATAGTATGAATAATGCTGCCATGAATATTCATACAAAAGTTTTTGTGTGGACATATGCTTTCATTTTTCTTGGGTATATACCTGGGAGTGGAACGCTGGGTCATATGATAACTTTATGCTTAGCTTTTTGAGAAACTACAAACTATATTCCAGAAGTGTGTCCTCTCAGCACTTTGAATATATGATTCCACTGCTTCTGTTATTTCTGATAAGAAGTCAGTTTTCATTTGCTTTTCTCTTTGTTTTCAAGATTTTCTCTTTGTTTTTGACTTTCAAAAATTTGACTATGATGTATTTAGGAGTGAATCTCTTGGTGTTCCTCCTACTTGAATGTCACTGACTTCCTTGGATCTAAATGTTCAAGATGTAATGTTTTTTCATAACATTTAGGAGGTTTTTGGCCATATTTCTTTAATTTTTTTTGTGTATACCATTTTCTCTATCTCGTCTACTCTGAAAGTTCCATTATATATATGGTGATACACCTGATATTGTCCCATAAATAACTGAGACTGAGTTCTTTTTGTTTTTCAATCTTTCTCTTTGTGTTCTTCTAATTGATAATTTTTATGATCTATCTTCAAGCTCGATGATTCATTTTTCAGTTCAAATCTACTGTTGAGCTCAGTTATTGTAATTTTCAACTTTTAATAGTTTGTATTTCTTTTTTTGAGATTACTTTAACGTAATGAGATGAGTTATTGTCATCATAGTTTCCTTTCATTCTTCATATAGTTTAATTATTTGAATAAATTTATAACAGCTGCTTTGATGGCTTTGCTCCATCCACGATCTGGAACAGCTTGGAGTAAATTTCTATTCACTGCTTTCTCCCCTCAGTATTGGTCACACTTTCCCATTTATTTGCTTCTCTCATAAAGTTTTTACTAAAACCTAGAAATTTTAGGCAATGTATTGTATCATCTCGATTCAAGATGTTTTCCCTTGTTGATTTTTGATGCAGTAAAATACATGTCTCTTGTTTGTCTCCTTTTTTCTTTTAAGCAAGAAAGATTTCATACATTCAAAACAATGTATGTAATATACATGGAATTTATGAAGCACAGTAACAACTTAGAATATTTACAACCCTGCAGAACCTGTATGTTTACTTCACCCAGATTCTAGCCCTATTCACCCCTAACTCCTCAGGTGTCTTCAATTAAATAAAAGATTTCCTTGATTTTCTTTAGTTTTGCCATATAGGTATGCATCCATAAAATGTATACCTTTTAATTTTGTTTTATTTTTACTTTATAAAAATACTGTCATGATTTATATTGTCATCTGTAACTATCTTTTTTCTCAGGTAAAAAATTATGATTCTAAATTTTATCTCTGTTGGGATATTCGGTTGTCCTTTACTTATTTTCACTGATATGTAGTATTCTTCGATGCCTTTCTTTAGTTCTCTCTTGATTGATATGGCTGTTTCTAATTTTTGCAATTTCAAACAGTGATGCTTTGATTATTCTTTTTTTGTTTCTCATGAATATGCACAAACATTTCTCTAAAGTATAAACCTAAAGTATTGCTTGATCATTAGGTATAAAGAAGTACAGCTTTTACAAGATAAAACTTATTTCCTCCAAAGTTGTTGTATTTATTCAGTCTCCTATGAAAATTTTACATGAGAATTCTAGGTGATCCACATTCTTGCTCACTTAGTATTAGTTGACTTGTATTTCTAGTATATATGCTAAAATATTCTCATAAATTCCCCTTCAGACTTTCCATTTCACATTATTGGTCAGCATTGTCTTATAACCATGTGTATTTAAACCCAGCACTTGCAAGATTATTAAAAGAATACCATCATCATTGCTTTCTTATGCCGTCCAATATGATAACCACCCTCCACATGTGGCTGTTTAGTTCTTCAGTTGCATTAGCCACATTTCAAATGCTCGATAGTCACATGTGACATGAGGCTACCATATTGGACAGCATGGATATAGAATACTTTCATCATTACAGAATGTTCTTTTGGGCAGAAGTGTTTTAGACTTACCAGCCTTCCCTGAAGCAAATAGCTGAGACTAGATACCTAAGTAAAATTGGGGTTTCCAAAAGAGGGGTGGATTGGTTTTCAAGGGAAGCGGTGTCTGCTACATGTGCTTGTACAGCAAGCAGTGTATAAAATACGTGTTTGCATGTAGATTAACAAATAGAGTACTCTGCTGCAGTCATCTCCTAAGCTGAAAAGAACCATAGTTATTACATCTATTGCAGGTGACTAAGATATGATTTTGTTGATGGTATTATTAAAAATTATAGTTGATTAATTCAAAAACTTTTGTTGAATTCTCTAAGCAAATTGGGAATTATAAGGTGCATAATGAGACTAGATGCTTAGCTGAAATGCGCTGAAATTGGCAGGAGTGGTGAATTAGATTAAACAAGCACTCAACAGAGTACTTTATTGGCATATAGTGCCATATGTAAGGAAAATTACAGCACCACACAAGGCTTTTGAGATTTTTTTCCCCCTTGGCTTTCCATTATAGGAAACATTCATCAGAGGTTGGTATGAACAGGAGAGAATTGAAAAATATACTTGATGGATCTGAGGCAGAATGATATTATACAAGAACTGAATCATAATTTCAAGTAAGAATAATTGGTTACTCCAGCATTACATTTGTGCTCACCCTCTCATTGACATCAAAGCAGAGATATTATATTGCCTTCTGGGTCTACTTCCCTGTTCTGTAATCCAGGGGGAATAGCTTCTGCTAGTTCTTTTAAATATTTATAAAGGGGAACTCAAAATTTAAATTCCAAGGCAATTAAGCTTATATTTAAGTTGAACGGGATATTTGAAACATGCTAAAATTAGAAAACATCAAAAATTTAGAAGAAAATTCCAAATTGTGTAGTACTGACAATAAAAGAAACCAGATTATTGAAAGGTCAATGGGATTGCTGACAGCACAGTGATATAATACAGCACATCTACCAGCATCATTAAACACTCAGGGGAGCAAAACTCCTTTGAGGGAAGCACATGAAGGCAATAGATTGTAGCCAGCTCCTGAAGCTGCAGCTGTTATCAGTCTTCTAGAAACTTTGAAGTTACCTTTGATTTTTTTTAGTGTTCTTTTTATTCTCAGTTTTTTTCCCTTCATAATATCTCTGGTATTCATTCTTTCTGTTTAGTAGGGTTCTCTAGAGAAACAATTAATAGAATATATACATAGAGAAAGAGAGTTTAAGAAATTGGCTCATGCGATGGTGGGGACTGGCAACTCCAAAGTCTGTAGGGCAGACCAGCAGGCTGGAAATTCAAGTCAGAGTTGATGTTATAGTCTTGAGTCTGAATTCCACAGGGCACCAGGCTTGAGACTGAGGCAGGGTTTCTATGTTGCATTCTTGAGGAGAATTCCTTCTTCTTTGAGAAAGCTCAGTCTTTGCTCTTAAGGCCTTCACCTGTTTGGATGAGGCTTATCCACATTCTGGAGGGTAATCTGCTTTACTCAAAGCCTGACAATGTTAATGTTTTGTTTGTTTGTTTGTTTGTTTTTGCGGTATGCGGGCCTCTCACTGTTGCGACCTCTCCCATTGTGGAGCACAGGCTCCGGACGCGCAGGCCCAGCGGCTCCGTGGCATGTGGGATCTTCCCGGACCAGGGCACGAACCCGTGTCCCCTGCATCGGCAGGCAGACTCCCAACCACTGCGCCACCAGGGAAGCCCAATGTTAATGTTCTAAATGTTAATCATATCTAAAAATTCCTTAACAGCAACACCTAGACTGCTGTTTGACCAAACAATTGTGTACCACAGGTTTGCCAAGTTAACACATAAAATTAATGATCACACTTTCCTTTCAATTTATATATTTAACTTAGACCTAAGCTTTCATCACCTCATGCTTGAAATTATTGAAACATACCCACCCCCACCCCAGGCTAGTCTGCCTCCTCCCAGTTTCTCCATTCTTCCATTCAGTTTTCCTAGAATATTATTTCCTTGAAGTTTTCCATTATCTTACCCAGCCTATCAAATCATACTGATTTCCATTTACTCTCTGACTCTCCCTTCACTCCATTCATGGCTTTCTTCTCATTATTCTCCACGAGTGGCTCAATTTGTGCTGGTCATGTTGTAGTTGGGCTGTCATGTTTCCTCCTTTAATTTTCTAATACTCTCCCTGTTATGGGTCCATTCAATTTACATCTGCTCCAATTCCCATGATGATCTCGTGTCTCTAAAAGATTTATACCATCCATCACCAGTGGTTTATGGTTTAGCAGTTAGTTCTCTAGTTGTATAATGTATCTTCTCTTTGTCCTCTCAATCAAATTGCAAAGTACTTGAATTAAGAATTGTCTTCATTTCTCTTGTATGCACCACTTCACCTAGAACAGAGCTAGCCATTGGCTGCATGAAATTGATAATTTTGCCATTCATGTATTATGGCAATAAAATAAAACCTAGAACATTGTGCAATTCAAGTTTAAACAATGCATAAAAGCTGTAACTTAGGACTACCTTTGATATACTGAATGAAGTCTCTGTGGATGAGCCCAGGAAACTGCCTTCTTAAAAAGCTCCTCAGAGTGATTTTGATTTTGCAAGTCTAAACACTGGTATTCAAGAATTAATATATAGACTTCTTCCTATTTTTTAGCACCCCATTAATTCACAAGAGAGTTCTGTGAATTTTTTCCTTCAAGTAGCTCACAAGGATGCCTGTATTGCCACTGCCTTGCATAAGGCTTTCCTTGCATTCTTACCTGAAATATATCAGTGTCCTCTTAACTATTCTCCATGCTTCCCATCAGCCTCCTCTCCAATAATGCCTTCATTTAGCAGTCAAAGTGTTTGTGCTTAAAATTTTGAAATTGGATTGTGCTGTTTAAGCATAAAATGCTTTACATGTTCCCCTGTTCAGAATGAAGCTCATTCTTCTTTATGTGGCTTATAAAGCTGTTCAAGGTATATCTGTCTACCTTTACAGCCCATGCTTCTTCCACTGCCTCCATCCATACTAAGCTACTCGAAACAGTTTTACCCTCTCGGGAGTCTTTGTACATGCAAAGAATTATGTGCCATAATTCATGCCATTTGTCCAAGTAATATTTATCGAATTGGTACTATATATAGTCTATGCATTGTCAGATGCTAAAAATTCTATTATTAAAGATACAGTCCCTTTCTGAACCCTGCTGTTCAGGAGGAAGACAGATAAGTAAAAACTCATTTAACGATAGCTGCTATGGACTGAAAACGTATTATTTACCAGGACTGGACTAATAATTTTGCATGAATTATCGCTTTTAATCTCCACAGCTACACTGTATGGAGCTGGGCTAGAGTCCACAGTCATATCATAGGAAACTTAATAAATTACTCATGGTATAGTCTCCTTGATTAACAGGAAAGAAAACTAAATGACATAAAGGCTAATACTTTGCTTTACTCCTTCCTTACCTTGCACTGGGACTAATATTTTACTTATTTTTGTAGCATCAGAAATTAACAAAGTGCCTGTTGTGTGGCAGGTACCAGATAAAAATTTGAAAGTTCCAGTTTTTTTCTTTCAGCTGTCTCAGATCATTTCACTAGCCCTCAACATGTCAATACTGACAAAGCTAAGTTTGAATCTGGTTCTGGCCTTTTATTAGTCATTTCTTTTTAGGAAAGTTATTAGAGTCTTGTTCTTAGTTTTCTCCTCTATAAAATGAAAAATGCAATAGCTTGTAAGCCATGCTAAGTTTTGCTGAAACATTTAAGTAAGAAAATGATATAATCGGATTTGTGTTTTGGGGTAATTAACACTAGCAACTCTGTGTAGTTTTCTCAGTAAAAGATATTAATGGACTAGACTATGAGGTTAACAGAGGGTATGGAAAGAAGAAAACTCATGCATATCTATGTACTGAAGTCTTCTTACCCAAGTGATGAAAGAAGTAAGATTCACTCTTCACAACTCCCTCTTTACAATTACACAGGGCTTGACACAAACTCTAAGTTTCAAACTTCTTCCCTATTGTAATTCTCAATTAATTTGAATCACTCTGAGTCTCAGTATACTGAATGAAAGGCTTGTATAAGAAAATGGCAAAAATAATTTCGTATGGAAAATGCTATGATTCTGTAAGGGATATGACTAATGGAGCAAAAAATAATTAAGGGATAAAGTGTATAATTCTGATGTATGTATGGGGGAGGATTTTAAGTAGCCTAAATCTTATCTTTTAAGATAGGGAGTTGAGAGATAATCAGAAATTAAATAAACGAGAAATAGTAATGAAAGCATTACTTTCATTACTGGAAACCTGGAAGTAACCAACAGAAGAAACAAAGAGAAGTGCTTAAAATTGATCTAAGACCAGCCCCAGAAGGCAACTAGATCTCTGAAATTGAGGCTTCTGATACTGAAGAGTTGGGGGCGCTGTTCTGATTCCTTCAGGCAGCTCAACCAGGTTCTAAAAAGACGGGTGCCTGGGAGACACTAACCTACAGAGGGAAAACTAAGCGAGCTTATAGGAAAGACTCCTCTTCCACACAAAGGCACTGAAGTTTACAGGATGTCCAAGGAGAAGTATCCCACTCTAAGAGAGCTCATCTATCCCCAGTTAGTTAAGAACATTCTTTAAGTTCTAGGGGTCTACAACAGGATAGTTTGTTTGTTTTTAACTTTAAAAAATTGTATTAATCAGGGTGCTTAGTTTGGGTTTTTTTTAAACATTGTGGTAAAATAAACACATAACATAAAATTTACCATCTTAACCATTTTTAAATATCCAGTTCAACAGTGTTAACTATAATCACAATATTGTACAGCAGATCTCTAGAATTTTTTATCTTGCAGAACTGAAACTCTATACCCATTGTGCAACAACTCCACTTTTTCTGCTCCTTTTCCCTGGAAGCCACCATTCTAAGTTTTGTTTCTAAGAGTTTGATTACTTTAGGTACCTCATATAAGTGGAATCATGGAATCGTTGGTCTCTTTGTGATTGACTTATTTCACTTAGCACAATGTCCTCCATCTTCATCCAAGTTGTAGCATACAAGAGGATTTCCTTATTATTTTTTTTACATCTTTATTGGAGTATAATTGCTTTACAATGGTGTGTTAGTTTCTGCTTTATAACAAAGTGAATCAGTTATACATATACATATGTTCCCGTATCTCTTCCCTCTTGCATCTCCCTCCCTCCCACCCTCCCTATCCCACCCCTCCAGGCGGTCACAAAGCACCGAGCTGATCTCCCTGTGCTATGCGGCTGCTTCCCACTAGCTATCTACCTTACGTTTGGTAGTGTATATATGTCCATGCATCTCTCTCGCTTTGTCACAGCTTACCCTTCCCCCCCCCATATCCTCAAGTCCGTTCTCTAGTAGGTCTGTGTCTTTATTCCTGTCTTACCCCTAGGCTCTTCATGACATTTCTTTTTCTTAAATTCCATATATATGTGTTAGCATATGTTATTTGTGTTTCTCTTTCTGACTTACTTCACTCTGTATGACAGACACTAGGTCCATCCACTTCACTACAAATAGCTCAATTTCGTTTCTTTTTATGGCTGAGTAATATTCCATTGTATATATGTGCCACATCTTCTTTATCCATTCATCCAATGATGGACACTTAGGTTGTTTCCATCTCCTGGTTATTGTAAATAGAGCTGCAATGAACATTTTGGTACATGACTCTTTATGAATTATGGTTTCCTCAGGGTATATGCCCAGTAGTGGGATTGCTGGGTCATATGGTAGTTCTATTTGTAGTTTTTTAGGGAACCTCCATACTGTTCTGCATAGTGGCTGTACCAATTCACATTCCCACCAGCAGTGCAAGAGTGTTCCCTTTTCTCCACACCCTCTCCAGCATTTATTGTTTCTAGATTTTTTGATGATGGCCATTCTGACTGGTGTGAGATGATATCTCATTATAGTTTTGATTTGCATTTCTCTAATGATTAATGATGTTGAGCATTCTTTCATGTGTTTGTTGGCAGTCTGTATGTCTTCTTTGGAGAAATGTCTATTTAGGTCTTCTGCCCATTTTTGGATTGGGTTTTTTGGTTTTTTGTTATTGAACTGCATGAGCTGCTTGTAAATTTTGGAGATGAATCCTTTGTTTCATTTGCAAATATTTTCTCCCATTCTGAGGGTTGTCTTTTGGTCTTGTTTATGGTTTCCTTTGCTGTGCAAAAGCTTTTAAGTTTCATTAGGTCCCATTTGTTTATTTTTGTTTTTATTTCCATTTCTCTAGGAGGTGGGTCAAAAAGGATCTTGCTGTGATTTATGTCATAGAGTGTTCTGCCTATGTTTTCCTCTAAGAGTTTGATAGTTTCTGGCCTTACCTTTAGGTCTTTAATCCATTTTGAGCTTATTTTTGTGTATGGTGTTAGAGAGTGGTCTAATCTCATACTTTTATATGTACCTGTCCAGTTTTCCCAGCACCACTTATTGAAGAGGCTGTCCTTTCTCCACTGTACATTCCTGCCTCCTTTATCAAAGATAAGGTGACCATATGTGCATGGGTTTATCTCTGGGCTTTCTGAGGATTTCCTTATTTTTAAGGTTGAATGATATGTTATTGGAAGTACATACCACATTTTCTTTATCCCTTCATCCTTCAGTAGATATTTATGTTACTTCCACCTCTTACTTTAGCTACTATGAATAATGCTGCAATGAACATGGGTGTAACTTCTCTCTGAAGGTACAACAGGATAGTTCTGAGCATAAATTTAATGTCTGTTAAAGGAAAATATCTACATAATTTCATCATTAAAACAGTCTAAACATCAGGCATTTAAAAAGTATGTCTGGTTTAATATTCATTGAAAATTAAATCAACTTGTTTTTGTAATTGAAATTTAATGTCATTTTTGAGATGTGCAATTGAATAAATGAAAAATAGCAAATGCTTTACCTTGCATATTGAGTTCTTCTAATCAAAAAATTACTTTTCTTAATTACTCTATATTGAAAATAGCATAGAACGTTAATTTATTAAACTAAAGGGAGATCAATAAAAATTAGATAATTAATGATATGTAAACTATAAATAAGACTATATCACTTCAAATAAGTAGAAGCTTCTCCTAATTATAACATGAGTAAGAATGAGATCTAAAAATTAGCCATCATATCTGTAACGTAATAGAATAAGCTTAATACTAATATGTAGAATTGTGATTGTGGTTTATTATATTCATGAGTAGTATATTCACACTTAATATAATTTATGGAAGGCAGCTGGAGCAATGTTATTAAAATGAAGACAAAGGAAAATTATATGCTATATATATCCATATGCCAGCATTGGAATTGGGGCTAATAACATTAGATATTTCTCCATAAAGAATTTTTATTGGCTAACTTCTTTAGTAAAACAGCCTTTTTGTATGTAACCAATTACTGTTTACACCATCTCTGCTGATCTTTGGGCTAATTTTCATAGACTTTTTTAAACTATTATTTTAATCCATTACAGAGCAAGCATACAAAATTTAATATTAGAAAAATATAGGCTTTAATTATAATAAACATATGTTACTGGTAATGTATAAAAAGACTTATCTTGAATGTCTTTTGTAGGTTAATGTAGTTTAGTGTAAACCAAAGTATGAGAAATCAGAGGAACTTTTTTTCAGACATTGGGTGTTTAATGTTCCAGGCCAAGCAAGAAGATAGTCATGAAATTGAAACTATATTCACATTTGTCATATTAATTGCAATACTTACATAAAAACAAAATCTGTACCTAGAAAAAATATGAGTCCCTGATAAATTCTAGATATCGTGATAGACTCTGGAGGTATAAACATAAAGAAGACATCTTCTTGCCTTCAAATGATCCTTGGTCTGGTGGACAAAAAAGACATAAAGACAGAAAAAAAATTTTAATTCGACAGGCTATGTCTGGAAAGAGCTAAGCAGTGTGGAAAAAAAATTTTAATGAGAATATGAGAGGATGACAGATGAAAACTTGCAGTATCCCAACATCTCAAAGCAGGCATTAAAGAAAGAAAAAAAGAAGGAGACAGAGGAAGGAAATGTAACACCTAAGAAAAGTGAAATCAACATTTAATCCATTTTCTGATTGTGCATATCACAGAATAAAACTGGTTTGACAGATTTTCTTAAGTTATTTATTGAATTTTAAACTGAAATGATAGAAACAATGACAGTTTTGTGACAGTGAATAGACATAGTCAAGAAAAGAAGGATTTGCAAATAAGCAGTGCTGAAAGTTTTTGGTACCTGAAAACCTGGTTGAATTAAGATTTAATCTAGCACATAATATATTATGATTCAAAGTGGATTTATTCTGTAATAAATTATTTTATTGTGTCCTTTCAATTAATTTTAAGTGTAGTTACAATCATACTGTGATGTCAGTATTCAGTGATTTGAGTTGACCTATGTGGGCATCCTGTTTCCTCTACTAAATGTGTCTCTAAATTATAAATATAAATTTTCCATTATATTTAGTAGGGAATAGTGGATACACGGAATTCAAAGTGAGTCAGATATTTCGGACTTCTATCGTGAGAGGGAGAACTAACCTGCATTGATGGTCACATTCGATAGCTGGATGAAAATTATACTGTAACATGACTGACTATTCAGAAGTTTCAAGAGATAATCTAACTGTGCAGCCTCCACCTTCCAGGAGATGATGGTTCTGGGTGACCTTGCCCCTTGTGCTTAGATATTAATGAAGCACACTAGGGTAAACAGTAAACTGAGACTGGACAAGACAGAGATGGAGAGGTGTCAGAGGAAGAGTTAAAGGATAGGGGAGAAGCAGAGATAAGAAAAAATTATAAGTGTGTTGTTGGTTAGCCAGGCTCCTTCTCCTAGAGTTCTGGCCAGGCTGTAGCTGATGAATGGAGCCCTTGAGAGGCAAGGGTTCTTGAGTTGAAACAAAGTCAAAATCGTTTATGCTGTTTTGTCTCCAAATGATTAGTAGGTCAGATTACTGGCTGTTTGTAGTATCAATGGGAAATTGTCCATCTGGTCAGACCTGACAGGATGCTTTATAGTGGCATGCTGTGTAACTTTAGGCCGCTAGTTGGACTTTGGGTTGGAGGGTCAATAATCTGTAAGACTATTATCCTAATTCCTTGTACCCATGGGATAATCGCAACTACTTTGTGATTCCATTCTCTCTCTCTTTGACTTAAGTGTTGTAAGTATGGGCATAGAATACATTGCTTTTAACATTTTAAACTAAATGTTGAATTTGGTTAAATTATCTTGATTCATTTGATTTTTGTGAAACTCTGCAACATTAGAGAAACCCAAATTTAAATGCAATATTTAAGACATATCTGATAGATAAGAAAATAATTTTCTGGTTTATTCATGGGTCATTATAATTCATTTCACTTATCCACTCTATTAAGTCCATTATTTGGAGTTACTGGCTTAACCAGATAATTAAGGCATATAAATTATTCATTTCAATATGTTCTCTCACAATATAAGTGATATTAAATTTTCAGACTGACATTTAAACAGTAAGATTACCTCATATTAATTGGCAGAGATGTACAAAGTCACATTAAAAAGGTAGAAGAGCTCCAATAACTGTAAGATTCAGTTACAACCTGATCAGTACTTCTAAATAAAGATTCAGTCAGCAGGTGAATTTATCCACATTACAAAATGGATATTCAGAGGTTAAACACTGGTAGGGTTGATAAAAGTAAGGTGTAGAGGTAGAAGAAGACTTGGCCCAAAAAGTTCTTAATGATCAAATGGGCACAAACAATCCATATCCCATAAACAATTATAAATTAATATGTTGAAATTATAATATACTAATAATATAATATGTAATAATAAAATTATAAATTAATAAATTTAAATTCTAGTTCTATACAAGACTTAAAAACCAGCTTTCTATTCATCTACTTCTGACTTGAGAAATGTAACCATCCTTAGGATGCTCTCAACTTTCTAAACCTGCAAAATTGAAGGCTACCTTAGAACCACGATTAATCAACAAGAAAAAAATATTTGCTCTACAATGAAGCATCCAAGGAGAATTAGCTCTTCCATCCCTTTTTTTACTTCACTAGCTAAACAAGTCACTGTACCTGAGGAACATATGCTCATGTTATCTCTCCCACTAGATGGAAGCTATTGAATAGCAGAAATTCTACTTAATGTATCTCTGTAGTTCCCACTTTCCATAGAGACTTATTTTTAGTGAATATATTCAGTGAATGAAAGGGTGAAGACAGGCATTTTGCCTTCATCCTTAAGTTACTACATGCACAGTTGGAAGCCATTAGAAGAAGAAAAGCACTAGTTCACCATTTCCTGTGCTTCACTTGAGAGAAGACATTATAAATGATATTGACCTTATCCCTTCATGCTAGAGCCTCCAGAACTATGGAACTACAGATACAGCCATAGGAAAAGACCCATGGAACTTAATAATTAATAGGCACACAGTATCATAATGTTTCCAGTGAGAATGGCCTATTTAAATGGCTTGGCCGTAAGATCCAGGTGTTAAATCATTGTCACATCCATAATTTCACTAACTTTCAAAATACAAACTTGAGTCCCCATCTATTTAACATGCCAAATAAAAATAACCAAAAGAACTATTCTAATAATGTATATTAAAATTTTATATTTATATAAACTACTTAAATTGTATTTGAATCCCATTACACGTGGAATAAGTGTGTAGTACTATGTGTCAAGCACTGTTCTACATTCTTTATAAATATTAATTTGTCTAATTCTCACAACAACCTTATTATTATCCTCATTTCATAACTGAAAAACTGAGGCACAGAGATGTTGAATAACTTGCCTAAGGTCACATACCTCATATAGTGGCAGAAATAGAGAGTTTAAGGCCTGGCAATCTGGTTCTAGAGTCTATGTTCTTATCCATTATCCAAACACAACAATAAATATTAAAATTTACTTATTAGAATACCTACTACACATTACCTAAATTAGTCATTCTAATGACACCAAGCCGAAATATTATGGATGCTTTGAATTAGAGTTGAAAGACTTTTTTTTTTTTAGGCCACACCACACAGCATTGCAGGATCTTAGTTCCCCAACCAGGGATCGAACCCATGCCCCTTGTAGCAGAAGCATGGAGTCCTAACCCCTAGACCACCAGGGAAGTCCCTAGAGTTGAAGGACTTTTAATTAGTAAATTTAATTTATATGCTTTATATAAATCTGTCAAAAGCAAAATTAATACATTTAGTTATGAAATACTTCAAACACTCAAAAATTAGCAAAACAATATATCCTATGTTTCCATTATTAGGCTTAACAAACATTAACATATAGACATGTGTACTTTAGAATTCCATTTTTAACAAAACTAAGAAAAATATGAAACTCCAAATCACACTATGAGGGAAGATTTGCCAAAATCAGTGAAGGTGAGGTGTATGAAGATGGGAAGAGAGAATGTCCATGGTTGCAGATCTCAGAAAAAGCTTACAGAGAGCATTTTTCCAAAGAAATGAAGCCCCTGGGTCACAAAACTGACAACTTACACTAACGATACTGAGAGAGAATAAGAGGGTTCATGATGGGTTCTTCCCTGGATGTGGTGATGAGTTGCATAATCTTGGGAAGGTAAGTGAGGAATCAGAGGAGCACTCATTATTTGCAGGAAGCATTGTTTGGAGAAGCAGAAATGCAGGAGAGAGGGCATTGTGGTCAGTTCTGAAAGTCACAGTGGTTGAGAGAGAAGCAAAGACTCTCACATATAAATCCCTGTGGTCCCTGTGCTATGAGGAAAACTCTTATAGCCTGGTCTGCCCTCCACAGGACCCTCCTGCAAATAGCAGGTCCAAGGAGACCTAATTCATTTGAAGATGAGTCATTAACATAAGCCAGTGTAGGATCTACATACAAAGATAATACAAGATAAAAGTAGGCCAAGAGCAGAAGACAAAATGGTAGAGAATATTTATGAGAAGAATGTTGAGATGGAGTAGAAGAAAAATTTGACTAAATGTATCACTATGAATTTAAACAAAAAACTTAATGAAAAATAATACATCCTAAAAAACAAGAGTTTAAGGGAGAGATCTAGATCTTAAGGAAGATATGATAGGACAACAAAAGAAAAGGACATGTGAGTTTGTATGGCCCAGAAAAGAAGTAGAATAAAATAATCACAAAAAGTATAAAATTGGATGTAACGAGTTCATCGATGTATTCACTTGTTCATTCAACAAATGGTTATTGAGAACCTCCCATGTAAAGGTTCTGTCTAGGCACTATTCTAGGCACATGTTTTAGGGCATATGGCAGGGACTCAAAGAGTTGAAAGTCCCTGCCCTCATGGAGTTTGCACTCTAATTGGGGGAGACAGACAATAAACAAATACACATGCACACATATATATCCATATACAGTTCATCATGTGATAAGTGCTATGGAGAAAATAAAACTGTGAAGAGGGTTAAGAAGTCCTCCATGTTGGTATGTACATAATTTTTATATGGGGTGGTCAGGGAAGGCCTTCCTGGGAGGATGACTTTAGAAAAAAAATCCTAAAAGAAGTGAGGGAATAAAGAATGCAGACAGGATGAAGAGCTTCCCTGACAGAAGCAACAGCAAATGCAAACTGTCTGAAACACAGAAGTACTTAACATATTTGAGGAACTTCAGGGGGCCAGTGTGGCCAAAGAGGGGAGAACAAGGGGGACAGTTGTAAGACACAAAGTCAGAAGGCAGCTTGAGACTAGATTTTGTAGAGCCTCTGAGTCAGCATAAATTCTGACTGCAGTGGGAAGCCATTCAAAGTTGTTGAGCCTCAGGGAGGCATTCTTGACCTACAGGTTAATAGGATCACTCTGGCTGCTGTGTTGAGAGTATGTTATATGAGGGGAAGGGCAGGGCAAAAGCAGAAGGAACAGTTAGAAAACTATAGCAATAATTTGGTGAGAGATTAGAATAGCTACGGCTCTGGTGTGAGTAAAGGTGGTGAGAGGTGGTAGTTTCGAAGGATTTACTGTCTGATTGGATGCAGGGTGAGAAGTAGAATGACTCCAAGGTTTTGTCCTGAGCAGCTGGAAAGATGTAATTGCCATTAACTGAAATTGAGAAGACTGGATTAACAAGTTATGAGGGAAGATCAGAAGTTGAGTTTTAGGACATGTAAATTTTGAGATGCTATTAGGCATTCAAGTGAAAATGTTGAATAAAGAGTTGAACATGAGACTGGAGTTTATGTGTGATCAATAATAAATGAAGTTTTAAAACTGGTGCATATTCATTTAAGCTTGCCAAATTTTTAATTTTACCTCCTTTGTTCTTCAGTAATATATAGGAAAGCACATTTAAAACACAATTTACTGTTAAAGGAAGGCTTTTTATATACAACCGAATGTACAGTTGTGGGTGTATTTCATGTCATACTCCTGTGGCTACCGGATACTAGCAAAGCATCTTATTGGAAAGTACTCAGTATTCATTGCACTGCGCTAGGTTTACCAAAATGGTCTTCATGTGGTATTCATCAACTCCACTCTCCACCCCACCGCTTAGCCCAAGGACTCAATTCTTCAGGTTTCTCTTATAAACATTTTCTTCTTAGACATATGGATAATACTTATTTTGAAAAACAGAGAAAGAACAGTTTCATTCCTTAGTCCTGGACTGTGGAACTAACTCATGTCATAAAAGCATTTATTGTCTCTTGAAAATGGTAGGAGTACTCTTGCCAGATTTTGGGTTTTTATATTGTTGAATTTCCAATGTGTTTTGGGATGGTTCTCTTTCTTAATAATACCTATTAATAATTCCATCTCAGGTCAAGTCCCAGAAGTTTTGCCAACTGCTTCTTTTGTTCCTTAGACTTTAATTAATTTTAGTTGTACTTCAAAATATGATTGATTCAAAATTATTTTCTTGAAAAAATTCTGTAGGCTCTTATATTCCAAAATGTGTCCTAACTATTTCAGAGCACATATTGCTCCAAAATATGAAGGAAGTCATTCATATCTCATAAATGTGTGCCTATTAAACAGATGCTTTGAGTGACAGTTGAAGACCAAGGTACCGAAGATCAAAAGTGTCATTCAAAAGATAAATGTCACCCTGGAGCCAGCTGTAGAGTTCCAAGGAGAATGTGGGACATGGATTTATTTTAGTTAGAGTACCTGGTCTAAAAGCAAATTCTGGTTTTGAAAATTTCTATTTAATTCTGCACTACTTGGCAAAACAAAGAATTCTATCAGGGTACCAGTCATCAATCATATTTTATGAATATTAGGGATGAAATATCCTATGATCTTTATTTCATAGATGTGAAAGGCAAGCAACAGATCAATTAAATTATTTGTTTAAAAGAGAACAATTTTCTTTTTTACTTGTTTATTTATTTAATTGAAGTATAGTTGATTTACAATGCTATGTTAGTTTCGGGTGTACAGCAAAGTGATTCAGCCACATACATATATATATATGTATATGTATATATACATATATGTTCTTTCTCAGATTCTTTTCCATTATAGGTTATTACAAGATATAGGTTATTACATACAGGTTATTACAATATAGTTCCCTGTGTTATACAGTAGGTCCTTGTTATTTGTCTATTTTATATATAGTAGTGTGTATCTGTTTATCCCATACCCCAATTTATCTCTCCTCCCTCCCTTTCCCCTTTGGTAACCATAAGTTTGTTTTATATGTCTGTGAGTCTATTTCTGTTTTGTAAATAAGTTCATTTGTATTATTTTTTTTTAGATTCCACATATAAGTGATATCATATGATACTTCTCTGGCTTACTTAGTATGATAGTCTCTGAGACCATCTATGTTGCTGCAAATGGCATTACTTCATTCCTTTTTATGGTTGAGTAATCTTCCACTGTATATGTATATACCACATCTTCTTTATCCATTCATCCGTTCCATGTCTTGGCTATTGTAAATAGTGCTGCTATGAACATTGGGGTGCACGTATCTTTTTGAATTAGAGTTTTCATCTTTTCCAGATATATCCAAGATCTATTTTCTTAATAGAACTGTATCTGTGCTTAATAGTCAGTGAATTAGGCCCCTACCTTGCTTTGGCTTAAGAACCTTTTTTGAGTCTACAAAACTAATTTCTTAAAAAAAAAGGGGGGGATATAAAAAAATTTTTTTTTTGAAGATGAAGCTATTGTTTCTCTACTCTTCCAGATTTGCTAACATTCCAGCTGAGTGAACTCACCAGTGTTTATTGTTTAAAGGCTCACTTGTTGACATTTTTTCTTTGTTGAGATAGTTACCTTCTGAACCAAAATAGAATAAAATTGGGTATCTACGTTGCATGTACTTATGTGTGTAAGTAACATCTTAGAGTCCTTTTGAAAAGGCTGTTTTTAAATGTTTTGCAAGAAGTAAGAATGGTCAGGAAGGAAAGTTAGTGATCAGATGGTGTATTCATGAAGACCACTAAAGACTGCAGAAATCAACACAGGAAAAGGGGAAGGGGATAGATACATATAATTGTTGAGGTAAGAAAAATTATTATATATTCTCTGTGATAAAGTAGAAAAATATATCTTGGTTAAAACCTGGGGCAGGGCAAAACTTCTCAGTCCTAGACACACATTAGAATCATCTGGGGAGCTTTTTGAAAATACCAGTGCCTGAGCTCCACCCCACCCCAAGTAAATCAAAATGGGGCTGGGCTAGGACTTGGGCATCTGGAAATTGGTGTTTCCAAAAATTTCCACAGGTGATTCTGATGTGCCACCAGGGCTGAAAGCTACCAGAGTAGGACCATAAAAAGGAACATGAAAATGTGAGGGCTTGAAATGAAAGAATAGCAACTCATTCCTCAAATGGAAGGGTAAAAACGGGCCTATCTTAATCTCAAGAGAAGCACTGAATTCCTCTCTAGATTTTACAAGATCTCTTATTTTTCCTCACCAGACAGTAAAACTAAAAGGTCTTGAGCATCTGAACAGGCTCTGTGGAGCTACCAGGGGACAGTGAATTGTTTAATGCTTTGAGAGTATACCCCAAAGCCACCTCCTTTTTTATTCACAACAGCATGGTTCTCCTCCCCTTTCCAGGCATTTTTCCCTTTAACACCCTTAGCCCAGATACAGGATTTTCCCCTGCTTTCCTTTGATATTCAGTTTAGAGTGTCATTCATAGATCATTTTTGCTTTATTTGGGCACCTATTACCTTTAGCTTTGCTGAATAAAAAGTTTCATTCACTTATCAAATATTTAATGAGTGCTTCTAAATGTTGAGGTATACCATAGACAAAAAGTACTATGTTGTATGAAAAGATGCTCATCACTGCTAATTATTAGAGAAATGCAAATCAAAACTACAATGAGGTACCACCTCACAGCAGTCAGAGTGGCCATCATTAAAAAGTCTAGAAATAATAATTGCTGGAGAGGGTATGGAGAAAAGGGACCCCTCTTACACTGTTGGTGGGAATGTAAATTGGTGCAGCCACTATGGAAAACAGTATGGAGGTTCCTCAAAAAACTAAAAATAGATTTGCCATATGATCCAGCAATCCCACTCCTGGTCATATACCCAAAGCTATAATTCGAAAAGATACAGGCACCTCTATGCTCATAGCAGCACTATTTACAATAGCCAAGACATGGAAACAACCTAAATGTCCATCAACAGATGAATGAATAAAGAAGATGTGGTATATATATATATATATATATATATATATACACACACACACATACACACACACATATATATATAATGGTCTATATATATATATTCCATTGGAATATGGATACACAATGGAATATTACTCAGCCATTAAAAAGAATGGAAATAATGTCATTTGCAGCAACATGGATGGACCTAGAGATTATCATACTTCATAAGTGAAGTAAGTCAGACAAAGACAAATACCATATCATATCCCTTATATGTGGAATTTAAAATACAACACAAATGAACATATCTACAAAACAGAAACAGACTCACAGACATAGAGAAATTTGCAGTTGCCAATGGGGAGGGGGCTGGGGGAGGGAAGGATTGGGAGTTTGGGATTTGTAGATGCAAACTATTATATATAGGATGGATGAATAACAGGGTCCTTCTGTAAAGCACAGGGAACTATATTCAATATCCTGTGATAAACTATAATGGAAAAGAATATGAAAAAGAATATGTATATAACTGAGTCACTTTGCTGTACAGCAGAAATTAACACAACATTGTAAATCAACTATACTTTGATAAAATTTTTTTGAATAGTACTGTTGTAGCACTTACATTCTATTAATTCTTTTTTTAATAGTAGCTTTATTGATCTATAATTCATATAATTTAAAACTCACCATTTAGAATGTTTACAAAATTGTGCATCCATCACCACTATCTTATTCTGGAATATTTTCATTACCTGTAAAGGAAACCCTGTATCCATTAGTTGTCACTCCCCATTCGCTCTCTCTCCAACCCCTCACAACCACTAACATACTTTCTGTTTCTATAGATTTGCCTCTGCTAGATATTTCATATGAATGAGATCATTCAATATGTGGCCTTTGGTGACTGGCTTTTTTCACATAACATAATGTTTTTAATATTCATCCGTGTTGTAGCATGTGTCAATACTCCATTCCTGGTTATGGCCAAATAATATTCCATTGTATGGATAACTACATTGCATTTATCCATTTATCAGTTCATAGATGTTTGGGTAATTTCCATTTCTGTTTATTATGAATAATGCTGCTACATTTGTTTATGGGTCTTTTGTAGACACAAGTTTTCAGCTCTCTTAGTTATATGTGTGGAGGTTGAATATGTATATTCAGGCTGGGTCTGGGTCACATGGTAACACTATGTTTAACATTTTGAGGAACTCCAAATTGTTTTTCAAAGTGACTGCACAATTTTACATTTCCTCCATATTTGAGGATTTAAATATCTCTACATCCTCATCAACATTTGTTATTGTTCATCATTTTTGTTCTATCCATCCTAGTGAGTGTGAAGTGGTGTCTCACTGCTGTGGCGTCTCATTGCTTTCCCCTGATGATTAATGACATTGAGCATCTTTTCATATGCTTATTGGACATTTTTATATTTTCTTTGGAGAAATGTCTATTCATATCTCTTTTCCATTTTTCCATTGGGTTGTTTGTCCTTTTACTGTTGAGTTGTAAGTGTTCTTTATATATTCTGGATACCAGTCCCTTATCAGATATATGATTTATATCTGATATATATATTTATATAATATTTTAGCCTATTCTGTGAGTTGTCTTTACACTTTCTTGATGGTGTCTTGGGAAGAACAAAAGTTTTTAATTTTGCTGAAGTCCAATTTATGTATTTGTTCTTTTTCTGTTTGTGCTTCTGGTGTCTTATCTAAGAAATTATTTCCTAATTCATGAACACTAAGGTTTTATATTATGTTTTTCTCTAAGATTTTTATAGTTTTAACCCTTACATTTAAACCTGTAATCCATTTTGAGTTGATTTTTACATACTGTGTGAGATGTGTCCAACTTCATTCGTTTGCCTGCGGCTATCCAGGTGTTCTAGCACCATTCTTTCCTTAGTGAATTGTTTGGCACCCTTGTCAAAAATGAATTTAGCATAAATATGAGGGTTTATTTTCAGACTCAACTCTATTCCACTGATCTATATGTGTATACTTATGCCATCTTCATTAGTGTATATTCGTGGTAAATTTTGAATTTACGAAGTCTAAGTCCTCCAACTTTGTTCTTCTTTTTCAAGATTGTTTTAGCTATTCTGGGTCCCTTTCATTTCCATATGAATTTTAGAATCAGCTTGTAAATTTATCCATAAACATCAGCTGGAAATTTTATAGGTATAGCACTGAATCTGTAGAACAGTTTGGGAATGTTGCCATCTTAACAAAATTAAGTCTGCTGATCCATAAACATGGGATACATTTCTTTTAAACAATTTTTTTAGTTTTCAGTGTGTATGCCTTACTTTCCTTTTGTTAACTTTATTCCGAGGTATTTTATTCTTTTTGATGCTATTTTTTTTATTAGTTATCTGTTATATACATATTACTGTATATATGTCAACCCCAGTCTCCCAATTCATCCTACCACACCCCCACCACTTTCCCCCTTTGGTGTCCATACGTTTGTTCCCTAAATCTGTGTCTGTATTTCTGCCTTGCAAACCAGTTCATCTGTACCATTTTTCTAGATTCCACATACATGCGTTAATATACGATATTTGTTTTTCTCTTTCTGACTTATTTCCCACTCTCTGACAGTCTATAGGGCCATCCACATCTCTACAAATGATGAAAGTTCATTCCTTTTTATGGCTGAGTAATATTCCATTGTATATATATACCACATCTTTATCCATTAGTCTGTCCGTGGTCATTTAGGTGGCTTTGTGACCTGGCTATTGTAAATAGTGCTGCAGTGAACATTGGGGTGCATGTGTCTTTGAATTATGGTTTGCGCTGGGTACATGCCCAGTAGTGAGAATGCTGCGTCATGTGGTAGTTCTATTTTTAGTTTTTTAAGGAACCGCCATACTATTCTCCATAGTGGCTGTATCAATTTACATTCCCACCAACAGTGCAAGAGGGTTCTCTTTTCTCCACACTCTCTCCAGCATTTATTATTTGTAGACTCTTTAATGATGGCCACTCTAACTGGTGTGAGGTGGTACCTCATTGTAGTTTTGATTTGCATTTCTCTAATAAATAGTGATGTTGAGCAGCTTTTCACGTGCCTCTGGGCCATCTGTATGTCTTCTTTGGAGAAATGTCTCTTTAGGTCTTCTGCCCATTTTTTGATTGGGTTGTTTGGTTTTTTAATACTGAGCTGCATGAGCAGTTTATAAATTTTGGAGATCAGTCCTTTGTCTGTTGATTCATTTGCAAATATCTTCTCCCATTCTGAGAGTTGTCTTTTCGTCTTGTTTATGGTTTCCTTTGCTGTGCAAAAGCATTTAAGTTTCATTAGGTCCCATTTGTTTATTTTTGTTTTTATTTCCATTACTCTAGGAGGTGGATCAAAAATAGATCTTGCTGTGATTTATGTCAGAGTGTTCTTCATATGTTCTCCTCTTAAGAGTTTTATAGTGTCCGGTCTTATATTTAGGTCTTTAATCCATTTTGAGTTTATTTTTGTGTGTGGTGTTAGGGAGTGTTCTAACTAATTTCATTATTTTACATGTAGCTGTCCAGTTTTCCCAGCACCACTGATTGTAGAGACTGTCTTTTCTCCATTGTATATCCTTGCCTCCTTTGTCATAGATTAGTTGACCATAGGTGTGTAGGTTTACCTCTGGGCTTTCTATCCCAGAAATTATAGATCTATCTTTCCATTGATCTATAATTCTGTTTTGTGCCAGTACCATATTGTGTTGATTACTGTAGCTTTATAGTATAGCCTGAAGTCAGGGAGTCTGATTCCTCCAGCTCTGTTTTTTTCCCACAATATTGCTTTGGCTATTCGGGGTCTTTTGTGTCTCCATACAAATTTTAAGATTTTTTATTCTAGTTCTGTAAAAAATGCCATTGGTAGTTTGATGGGGATTGCATTGAATCTGTAGATTGCTTTGGGTAGTGCAGTCATTTTCACAATATTAATTCTTCCAGTCCAAGAACATGGTATATCTCTCCATCTGTTTGTGTCATCTATGATTTCCTTCATCAGTTTCTTATAGTTTTCAGAGTACAAGTCTTTTACCTTCTTAGGTAGGTAGGTTTATTATTTACCTTCTTAGGTAGGTTTATTCCTAGGTATTTTATTCTTTTTGTTGCAGTGGTGAATGGAATTGTTTCCTTAATTTATCTTTCTGATCTTTTGTTGTTAGTGTATAGGAATGCAAGAGATTTCTGTGCATTAATTTTGTATCCTGAAACTTTACCAAATTCATTGATTTGCCCTAGTAGTTTTCTGGTGGCATCTTTAGGATTGCCTATGTATAGTATCATGTCGTCTGCAAACAGTAACAGTTTTACTTTTTTTCCAATTTGTATTCCTTTTATTTCTTTTTCTTCTCTGATTGCCATGTCTAGGACTTGCAAAACTATGTTGAATAAGAGTGGTGAGAGTGGACGTCCTTGTTTTGTATGTGATCTTAGAGGAAATGCTTTCAGTTTTTCACCATTGAAAAAGATGTTTGCTGTGGGTTGTCATATATGGCCTTTATCATGTTGAGGTAGATTTCCTCTATGCCTGCTTTCTGGAGAGTTTTTATTATAAATCGGTGTTGAATTTTGTCAAAAGCTTTTTCTGCATCTATTGAGATGATCATAGGGTTTTTATTCTTTAGTTTGTTAATATGGTGTATCACATTGATTGATTTGCATATGTTGAAGAATTTTTGCACCCCTGCGGTAAATCCCGCTCGATCATGGTGTACGATCCTTTTAATGTGTTGTTGGATTCTGTTTGCTAGTATTTTGTTGAGGATTTTTGTATGTATATTCATCAGGGATATTGGTCTGTAATTTTCTTTTTTTGGAGTATCTTTGTCTGGTTTTGGCATCAGGGTGATGGTGGCCTCATAGAATGAGTTTGGGAGTGTTCTTCCTCTGCAATTTTTTGGAAGACTTTGAGAAGGATGGGCATTACCTCTTCTCTAAACATTTGATAGAATTCACCTGTGAAGTGATCTGGTCCTGGACTTTTGTTTGTTGGAAGATTTTTTTTTTTTTTTTGCAGTACGCGGGCTTCTCGCTGTTGTGGCCTCTCCTGTTGCGGAGCACAGGCTCCGGACGCGCAGGCTCAGTGGCCATGGCTCACGGGCCCAGCTGCTCTGCGTCATGTGGGATCTTCCCAGACCAGGGCACGAACCCGTGTCCCCTGCATCGGCAGGCGGACTCTCAACCACTGCGCCACCAGGGAAGCCCTTGTTGGAAGATCTTTAATCCCAGTTTCAATTTCATTACTTGTGATTGGTCTGTTCATATTTTCTATTTCTTCCTGGTTCAGTCTTGGAAGGTTATACCTTTCTAAGAATTTGCCCATTTCTTCCAGGTTGTCCATTTTATTGGCATAGAGTTGCTTGTAGCAGTCTCTTATGATGCTTTGTATTTCTGAGGTGTCCATCGTAACTTCTTCTTTTTCATTTCTAATCTTATCGATTTGAGTACTGTCCCTCTTTTTCTTGATGAGTCTGACTAAAGGTTTATCAATTTTGTTTATCTTCTCAAAGAACCAGCTTTTAGTTTTACTGATCTTTGCTATTGTTTTCTTTGTTTCTATTTCATTTATTTCTGCTCTGATCTTTATGATTTCTTTCCTACTACTAACTTTGGATTTTGTTTGTTCTTCTTTCTCTAGTTCCTTTAGGTGTAAGGTTAGATTGTTTATTTGAGATGTTTCTTGAGGTAGGATTGTATTGCCATAAACTTCCCTCTTAGAACTGCTTTTGCTGCATCCCATAGGTTTTGGATTGTCGTGTTTTCATTGTCATTTGTTTCTAGGCATTTTTTGATTTCCTCTTTGACTTCTTCAGTGATCTCTTGGTTATTTAGTAATGTATTGTTTAGCCTCCGTGTGTTTGTGTTTTTTACGTTTTTTCCCCTGTAATTGATTTCTGATCTCATAGCCTTCTGGTCGGAAAAGATGCTTAATATGATTTCAATTTTATTAAATTTACCAAGGCTTGATTTGTGACCCAAGATGTGATCTATCCTGGAGAATGTTCCATGTGCACTTGTGGAGAAAATGTAATCTGGTATTTTCAGATGGAATGTCCTGTAATTATCAATTAAATCTTTCTGGTCTGTTGTGTCATTTAAAGCTTGTGTTTCTTTGTTAATTTTCTGTCCAGATGATCTGTCCATTGGTGTGAGTGAGGTGTTAAGGTCCCCCATTATTACTCTGTTACTGTTGATTTCCTGTGTTAGAGCTGTTAACGTTTGCCTTATGTATTGAGGTGCTCCTATGTTGGGTGCATATATATTTATAATTGTTATATCTTCTTCTTGGATTGATTCCTTGATCATTATGTAGTGTCCTTCCATGTCTCTTGTAACATTCTTTATTTTAAAGTCTATTTTATCTGATATGAGTACTGCTACTCCAGGTTTCTTTTGATTTCCATTTGCATGGAATATCTTTTTTCATCCCCTCACTTTCAGTCTGTATGTGTCCCTAGGTCTGAAGTCGGTCTCTTGTAAGCAGCATATATACCGGTCTCGTTTTTGTATCCATTCAGTGAGCCTGGGTCTTTTGGTTGGAGCATTTAATCCATTCACATTTAAGGTAATTATCGATATCTATGTTCCTATTACCATCTTAGTTCTGTTGGATTGTTTTTGCAGGTCCTTTTTTTTTTCTTGTGTTTCCCACTTAGAGAAGTTCCTGTAGCATTTGTTGTAGAGCTGGTTTGGTGGTGCTGAGTTCTCTTAGCTTTTGCTTGTCTGTAAAGCTTTTGATTTCTCCATCTAATCTGAATGAGATCTTTGCCAGGTAGAGTAATCTTGGTTGTAGTTTCTTCCCTTTCATCACTTTAAATATATCGTGCCACTCCTTTCTGGCTTATAGAGTTTCTGCTAAGGAATCAGCTGTTAACCTTATCAGAGTTCCCTTGTATGTTATTTGTTGTTTTTCCCTTGTTGCTTTTAATAATTTTTCTTTGCCTTTAATTCTTGTCAATTTGATTACTATGCGTCTTGGCCTGTTTCTCCTTGGGTTTATCCTGCCTGGGACTCTCTGCGCTTCCTGGACTTGGGTGGCTATTTCCTTTCCCATGTTAGGGAAGTTTTCAGCTATAATCTCTTCAAATATTTTCTCAGGTCCTTTCTCTCTCTCTTCTCCTTCCAGGACCCCTATAATGTGCATGTTGGTGCGTTTAATGTTGTCCCAGAGGTCTCTTAGGCTGTCTTCATTTCTTTTCATTCTTTTTTCTTTATTCTGTTCTGTGGCAGTGAATTCCACCATTCTGTCTTCCAGGTCACTTATCTGTTCTTCTGCCTGAGTTATTCTGCTATTGATTCCTTCTAGTGTATTTTTCATTTCAGTTATTGTAATGTTCATCTCTGTTTGTTTGTTCCTTAATTCTTCTAGGTGTTTGTCCTTTCTTCGAGGCCTTTGTTAAACATTACTTGCATCTTCTCGATCTTTGCCTACATTCTTTTTCCAAGGTCCTGGATCATCTTCCCTCTCATTATTCTGAATTCTTTTTCTGGAAGGATACCTATCTCCACTTCACTTTGTTGTTTTTTGGGGTTGTATCTTGTTCCTTCATCTGGTATGAAGTCCTCTGCCTTTTCATTTTGTCTGTCTTTCTGTGAATGTGGTTTTCATTCCACAGCCTGCAGGATTGTAGTTCTTCTTGCTTCTGCTGTCTCCCCTCTGGTGGATGAGGCTATCTAAGAGGCTTGTGCAAGCTTCCTGATAGGTGGGCCTGGTGGTGGGTGGAGCTGGGTGTTGCTCTGGTTGGCAGAGCTCAGTAAAACTTTAATCTGCTTGTCTGCTGATGGGTGGGGCTGGGTTCCCTCCCTGTTCGTTTTTTGGCCTGAGGCAACCCACCACTGGAGGCTACAGGCTCTTCAGTGGGACTAGTGGTGGACCCTGGGAGGGCTTATGCCAAGGAGTACTTCCCAGAGCCACTGCTGCCAGTGTACCTGTCCCCATGGTGAGTCACAGCTGGCCCCCGCCTCTGCAGGAGACTCTCCAACACTAGCAGGTAGGTCTGGTTCAGTCTCCTATGGGGTCACTGTTCCTTCCCCCTACATCCTGGTGCACCCACTACTTCGTGTGTGCCCTCCAAGAGTGGAGTCTATGTTTCCCCCAGTCGTGTTGAAGTCCTGCAGTCAAATCCCCCTAGCCTTCAAAGTCTGATTCTCTCGGATTTCATCCTCCTATTGCTGGACCCCCAGGTTGGGAAGCCTGTCGTAGGGCTCAGAACCTTCACTCCAGTGAGTGGATTTCTGTGGTATAATTGTTCTCCAGTTTGTGTGTCATCCACCCAGTGATTATGGGATTTGATTTTATTGTGATTGCATCCCTCCTACCATCTCATTGCAGCTTCTCCTTTGTCTTTGGATGTGAGGTGTCTTTTTTGGTGAGTTCCAGTGTCTTCCTGTTGATGATTGTTCAGCAGTTATTTGTGATTCCGGTGCTCTTGCAAGAGGGAGTGAATGCATGTCCTTCTACTCTGCCATCTTCTCTATTAATTTTTTTAATTATTTGATTGGCATATGTAGCACTTTAAATAGGTTTGTACATTCTGTAGCTACCTTGAGAAAAATCCCACAGGAGTTGCTCCTGAATAGCTTATGTGTGTTTTTTTCTTTTTTTTAATCAGAAAACTCTTTGTTTTGTTCCTTGACTAAGAAAGACAGAGTTTCCTTGGTGAGGCTTGTGCAAGAGTCACTCTCAGGTTGCCTCCCATCCACCCACAGCCAATGAGTCTATAGGCAGAGAGGATCCGTCTAGGTCTGCTCAGCCTGACTTCTGTAATTTCAAATACACAGACAGATCTTTCAGGAGAAATAAATTTCCAGAAAGTGTTTTCCTAGAAATGGCGTCACTTTAAATTATATTTATGTAAGTTAAATATCTGTAAGACTTTAAAAAAAAATTCTGGAACCCTTGCAGTTAAATGTGTATAGGCATATTTTGAAGAAGAGTCATGTTGTGTTTTAGCTACAGGAGGGGAAAAGCTTTGAAGTAGAAATGGGAAAATTAAGCATCTAAGACTCAGAGTTTTAAAATATCCCATAAGGACAGTCCTCCTACTGTTTCTCACATGGAAAGCTGGTCCCGCTGCCCTCAAATCCATAGAAACAAAGAAATGGTCATTTCTATTATGCAGAAGGCAAGCCAGGTGGCAAGGGTAACCTCATTATAAAGCAAGTTGAATTGAATTACTTGACACCAGCAGTCAAGGTAGCAAGGATGGTGACATGACTAGAAAGGAAGAATCCAAGGAAGTTACTGATCCTGCTGCCACGTGGTTGGGGAGGGGGTAGATGTATTTTAGAATTCTGAGTGAGCTCTGTATTAGAAAGTGTAAATTCAATGCAACGAATATGGCAACTTTGTGACCTGAGGGGGAGCTGAGCTCAGAATAACATAGTGAGATGCAAACTGTGAATTTTGAAGAGATAAAAGAAAGCAAGATAAAATGATCACAATAAAAATAGTGCCTCTGGACTGTAAATCCCTTGAACTCAGAGGTTTTATTTTATCTTTTTGTTCTTGCACAGTGCATGAAGCAAAAATGCTCAGTTAATATTTGCAGAATTAAAGCCAAGGTGAAGAGCAACAGTTACAGTTGTAGCAAAAGTAACAAGAGCTGAAACAAGCTGGACTCCTGAGATGGCATAATATTTCTGCAGCTCCATATTTAAAGACTAGAATGAATAGCAAGCCCATGCAACATATAGCTGAGAGAAAGAGGAGGGGGGGGGGGGGGCGGGGAAGGAAGGAGAAGACTGACATGTGAGTACGGAGGACAGAAATGAGTAAAAAACATGAGTGACAGAGGATGGTGGGGTTGCACCAAGTTATATTTAATTGAGAATTCAACTATATACACTCATTTAAACAATGAGTACTAGAAATTTCAGTCCTCCTTTGGGCTCAAAGAGCAAAAGCCCTTAAAGTGAGCCTGAGATGGGAAGCATGACCTCTCTTCAGATCTAATTTTTTATTGCAGTAACTGCCTCTCAGTGCAAAAATTTTGCCAACCTGGGGGTGACTGTACAGTTTAAAGGTACATTTATTTTAATACATAATTCCTACTTTATCTGGTGCTCAAAGCTTGAGGAGAACAAATATGTTAGACCTGTCAAGAAAATAGTAAGATGATCTCCAACATGGCAGCATCCTCATGACCCTTGGAGGGTAATTTTGAACATAAGAACTTTTCATCCATTTATGATGTAGCTCACCTGTAATGAAGCGATAAAACACTGACAATCTGCGTGGTTAGAGTTCTCCTACCAAAAGGTTATCTTCTGTGAGTTCCCAGAGAGCCTTGAATACATCATCTGTTTGTGTATCAGTCTTACAAAAAAACCTCCTTGAGTTGGGGGCCATATCATATTTACCCTTATCCTCCTCCAAATGTTTAGAGCAGTTTGGGCACAAAACAGGTACTTAGATATATTTGTTAAATGAAATAGTAAATAATGAGTGATTGACTAAACCCAGAATGATGATTATAATGATCTTATTTTTTTCTTAGTAAATTTTTATATTTACCCATGGTGTGATTGATTTTTCTTAAACAAATCCTTTGTTCCAAAGATTTAAAATAAATAGTCCTGTGGTATATTATTATTGTAGGATCAATGATTTGAATCCATGTAAGCATTTCGTCAAAGTGCTGTGTGTTTTCTTAAATTTTTACTGTTTTGTTTTTATTGAAGTATAGTCAATATACAATATTATATTAGTTTCAGGTGTACAACATAGTAATCCAATATTTTATAGATTATACTCTGTTTAAAGTTATTATAAAATATTGGCTATTTTCCCTGTACGGTATAATACCTTATAGTTTGTCTATTTTATACATAGTAGTTTATACCTGTAAATTCCTTACCCCTAACTTGCCCCTCTTCCCTTCCCTCTCCCCACTGGTAAGCACAAGTTTGTTCTCTGTATCTGTAAGTCTGTTTCTGTTTTGTTATATTCATTAGTTTCTTTGTTTCTAGAAATTTGTCCATTTCTTCCAGTTTGTCCAATTTGTTGGCATGTAACTGTTCATAGTATTCTCTTATGCTTTTTGTATCTCTGTGATATTGTAATTACTCTTCTTTCATTGCTTTTTTTTTCATTTCTTATTTGAGTCCTTTTTTTTTCTTGATGAGCCTAGCTAAAGGCTTATCAGTTTTGTTTATCTTTTAAAATATCAGCTCTTGGTTTCATTGATCTTTTCTATTGGCTTTTTTTTTTTAATGTAGTAAGCTCTTTTTTTAAAAAAAAATGAAGTATAGTTGATTTACAATGTCGTGTTAGTTTCAGGTACACAGCATAGTGATTCAGTTATACACACACACACACACATGCACACACACACGCACACACACACACATATTCTTTTTCAGGTTCTTTTCCCTTATAGGTTATTACAAAATATTGAATATAGTTCCCTGTGCTCTACAGTAGGTCCTTGTTGGTTATCTGTTTTATATTCTACTGGCTTTTTTTGTCTCTATTTTATTTATTTCTTCTCTGCTGTTTAATATTTCCTTCTGCTGACCTTGGGCTTTGTTTCTCCTCTTTTTCTAATTTCTTTAGATGGTAAGCTAGTTGTTTATTTGAGATTTTTCTTATTTCTTGAGGCGAACTTCTATTGCTATAAACTTCCCTCTTAGAACTGCTTTTGTTGCATCCCATTGATTTTGGAAAGTTGTATTTTTATTTTCATTTGTCTCTAGGTATTTACTGATTCCCTCTTTGATTTCTTCATTGGCCCACTGGGGTTTTATTAGCATGTTGTTCAGTCTCCACGTGTTTGTGTTTTTCCCATTTTTCTTCCTGTAATTGATTTCTAGTTTCATACTGTTGCAATTGGAAAAAATGCTTGATGTAATTTCTGTCCTCTTAAATTTGTTGTGACTTATTTTGTGGCCTAGCATGTGATCTATCTTGGAGAACATTCCATGTGCACTTGAAAAGAATGTGTATTCTGCTGTGTTTGGATGTAATGTCCTGTAGGTATCTATTAAGTTCAGCTGGTCTGATGTGTCATTTAAGAACCATGTTGCCTTATTGATTTCCTGTCTGGATAACCTGTCCACTGATGTAAGTGGGGTGTTAAAGTGCCCTACTATTATTGTATTATTGTCAGTGTCTCCCTTTATACCTGTTAATATTTGCTTTACATGTTTATATGCTATTGTATTAGGTGCATATATGTTAATGAACTTTATATCTTCTTGTATTGATCCTTTTATCATTATATAATGCCTTCCTTTGTATTTTGTTATAGATTTTGTTTTAAAGTCTACTTTGTCTGATGTGAATATTGCTACCTCAGCTTTATTGTCTTTTCCATTTGCATGAAATATCTTTTTTCATCCTTTCACTTTGTGTGCCGTTAACTCTGAAGTGAATCTCTCATAAGCAGCACATCTAGGGGTCTTATTGTTTTATCTAATTAGCCACCTTATGTCTTTTGATTGGAGCATTTAGTCCATTGACATTTAAAGTGATTATTGACAAGTATGTACTTATTGCCACTTTGTTATTTGTTTTCTGGTTGTTTGTGCACTTCTTCTCTGTTCTTCTTTTAGTTTCTTCCCTTGTAATTTGATGATTTTCTTTAGTAATGTCATTTCTCTCTAGTTTTGGGTATCTGTTGTAGGTTTTTGATTTATAGTTTCCATGGAGTTTGTATATGTTGACCTGTAAATATATCTGCTTGTTTTAAACTGGTAGTCATTAAATTCAAACACATTCTAAAAGATCTAAATTTTTAATCCCTTCTCCCATGTTTTATATTTTTATATCATATTTTACATCTTCATGTTTATCCCTTAACTGTTTATTGTAATTATAGCTGATTTTATAATTTTTGTCTTTTAATCTTTGTACTAGCTTAGTTAAGTGGTTGATCCACAGCCTTTATTTTATATTTGCCTTTACTAGTGGGATTTTTCCTTTCTTATAAATTATTACTCCTGTGTAGCCTTTTTTTCCACTTAGAGAAGATCATTTAACACTTAGGGTCAACTTAACATTGGTGAACTCTTAGTTTTTGCTTGTCTGAGAATTTCTTTATCTCTCCTTGAATTCGGAATGATTACCTTGCTGTGTAGAGTATCCTAGGTTTTAGGTTTTTCACTTTCAGCACTTTAAATATATCATGCCACTCCCTTCTGGCCTGCAAAGTTTCTGCAGAAAATCAGCTCATAGCCTTATGGAGTTTCCCTTGTATGTGGCTCTTTGCTTTTCTCTTGCTCCCTTTAGAATTCTCTCTTAATCTTTAATTTTTGCCATTTTAATTATGATCTGTCTTGGTGTGAGTTTCTTAAGGTTCATCTTGTTTGGTACTCTCTGTGCTTCCTGTACTTGGATATCTGTTCCCTTCTTCAAGTTCAGGAGGTTTCAGTCATAATTTTATCAAATACATTTTTGAATTCTTTCTCTCACTCTTCTCCTTCTGGGACCCCAACAATGTGAATGTTAGTATGCTTGATGTTGTCTCAGAGGTCCCTTAAACTGTCCTCATTTTTTAAAATTTGTTTTTCTTTTTCTGTTCTGATTGGGTGATTTCCATTATTAGGTCTTCCAGATCACTTATGTGTTCTTCTGTATCTAGTCTGCTTTTATCTCCTTCTAGTGTGTTTTTCATTTCAGCTTTTGTATTCTTCAGCTCTGGATGATTCTTTATTATATTTACTAGTTCCTTGTTAAAATTCTCACTGTGTTCATCTATTCTTTTCCCAAGTTCAATTAGCATTCTTATTACTAATGCCTTGAACTCTTTATCTGGTAAATTATTTATCTCTGTTTAATTAGTTGTTTTTTCAGGGCTTTTTTCTTGACCTTTTATTTGAAACAAAGTCCTCTGTCTTCTCATATTTTTTTTAAAACTTTCTCTGTCTCTATGAAAGTAGGTGAAAGTTACCTATCCCAGTCTTGAGTGGGTGCCCTTGTGTGGGAGCATCCCTATACAATCTGCATGTGCCCACTGGCTTTGGTGGGACAGCTGGATCTGAAGTGAACACAATTCATGCCTTTCCTCCCCTCAGGGTGTGCTGGCAGCTGTCACCTTGGTGGGAGGTGGGGCTAGAGATGGAGGGGGTAGAGCCAGAGTGAGGTGTAAGCCAAGGCTTCTTCTCTGCTCAGTGGCTAACACCAACCTATCAGAGGCACGTCGGGTCCAAGCTGGTTTTGTTCCCTGTAAGTGTGCATTCTCCCCCTCCTAGCAATGGCACCTTCACCCCAGAGGGGAACAGTGCTGAAGCAGGAGGGGTCAGAGCAAGTGTTTGGCGTGGGCTAAGGCAAATGCGAGAACAGTCCCAGCATGTCAAAGTTTAACACAGCTCCTGATCCACCACCTCTGTGAGTGTCAGTAATGGCTGCCCTTGCCCCATTCAGATGCAGTGCCAGTTCCCAGAAGGCTCTGTGCCCCAAATGTGCACTCTCCTTGGCAATGGCAGCCTTCACCCTAGTGGGGAGCTGCACCAGAGCTGGAGGGGCCTGGGCTGTGCTGGGACAGTCACAGGAAACTGGCAAGAACCCCTGGCAGTTTCAATCTACTTCCCTTTGTTCCTAGAAGTAAGCAAGTGTGTGTGTTCTCTTCAAGAGCAGTGTCGGTTTCTTTAAATCCCACCAACCAGCTATAGAGACTCATCTTTCCAGTGTCAGACCCCAGGGCTGGGGTACACAATATGTGGTTCAAACCCCTCACTCTCTACAGAGGTTCTCCCAGCCTGTGGTACCCCCTCCTCTTCTGTGTCTCCTCCTGGGGCCACAGGTCCCAACCTGATCACTTCCCCTCCCTTCCTACTCAACTCTATGTGGATCTTTCTTTACAGCCCTGGTTGTGGAAGAATCTTTCTGCCAGTCTCCAGTTCATTTTTGGTGACAATTGTTCCACATGTAGATCTATTTCTGACGTTTTCATAGGGGGAGGTGAACACAGTATCCTCCTATTCTGCCATCTTGTTTTTACCAAAATGCTGTTCTGCAGTAACTAGACTGAAAAACAAAGCCCTGGAACAGTAATTACTCAAAAGCTTCAACAATAGGGACTCTGTCATATTAATGGCACCTGAAGAGCAGCAGGTTATTTAAAAAGTGCCTAAAGTGGCTTTACCTGCCCATTACCTACAGGTTAGAAATTTGAGGATGCTTTATAAAAACTAGAGTTTCAATAGGAATGAAAATCAGAGTATCCTTCTAAAAGGTGTAGGGTAGAGAGAGGCCAGTTCCCATTTCTGTCTTCCATGTCTCCAGCCTTGGAAGGTACAGATCAGCTCAGAGGACACCAGAAAATTGCTCTAAGGCCCTCTGATGTAACTTTTTCATGTATAGTATAGTATAATATCAGTTTCTCTCTAAATTAAGTGGAGGCAGGTGATATTTAATCTTCTCTTGTAGTCAGTATGTTTATGAAGAGTTAAGATTTTTTTTTTGAAAAATTAATGAGATAAAGTATATTGGCTGTTTTTATCCTTGGTTTGTCTTCTTTCTTAATATGGTTCATTAACATACCTAGTGGTGAAATGGTGAAAAAAGGAGTGAAATAAGAGAATTTGATTGCTTTCCTTTGGAAGCAGTCAATAAAAACTAGTATTGGGTATCCATTGCATGCAAGGCAATAAGCTAAATTCTCTGGCAAAAGTGGAAAGCAAATAAGCAAGAGCTTCAAGGAGTTTTCAGATTTCCTGAGACAATACATCTAAAATCCATAACAAAAATTTAAGCATTTTACAAAGTATTTACAGATCAAAAACAATGCAGTATAATCCATGTACTTGCATGTCAGGAAGCTTCATAGTAAATAACCTATAGTGATCAAAAGAATTACTGGTACAGATATCCTTCCTGTGGGTATTATTTTGAAGAGGTCAGGGGCATGAATTAGGAAAGAAAAGGGACGTTGTTTTGCTGGGAGAGGCATTTCATGTGAAAAGGCACACCAGGGACATCGCATGTAGAAGACGACTGGCAGAGGAGTGTCACTGGAACAGAACATGTTGAAGACAGTAAGAGATCGGGTTGAATAGACATTGCGACTACAGAGACATTGCCCTTAAATTAGATTAAGGATGAATACAATCTTAAGGTAAATTTCGGGCATTGCTAAGTCATTTGGAAAAATATAAGAAATTTTCTAAGCCAGACAGAACTCCCTCATTCCTTGTGCACAGCACTCTTATATCATTCCTGACTTTTAGGCAGCAGTACAATGACCTCATTTCACAGCCACCCTTCTCAATTAGTTTTGTTTGTTTGCCCTTTGCAAAGCACCGTAATGGTTTTCTCTTATAGCTGACTCCAGGAGAGACTGTGTCTACCATTATCAGGGCCCTGCCAGCCCTGCATCCCCTTACTGCTCTCACACACTGTCTGCAAAATAACCAAACAGATGCTCAGTTCTTTTGGAAGGAACGCATGTCAGAGACAGAACCATTATCAAAAGCTGTAAAATTGCATTTTCACCTGCTTCTGTGGAGTGTGTTCCTCTTATCTAGGAGGAAATTATTCTGAATATTATTTAGGGGCTCTGTGTCATCAGAATGAGCTTTTTCTTTCCTTCCTCCCCAGTGATCTCACTCACTACCAGGAATTCACCCCGTATAATTGGAGAAGTTACTGATACAGTCCTGTCTTCTTTCAATATGAATGAGCCATTGTTTTCTCAGGTGTGAGGCCTCTGCAAGGAGGTGGCTCCAACTCTCTTTGGTTGTTAGCTTGGTGCATCAGGATTTGCTTTCTCTAGTATTGTTGCAAACCAGGATCAATCTCTCCTCCAGAGGGTTCTGAGTTGCAGCATCCTACCTCATTATAGAATATTTTGTTGCGGGGGAAGGGGAACAATGGACAGAAAATGTATGGAGCTAGAGTTGAAGAGTGGTGGAAAGAGTAGTGAGCAGAAGTGGGGCACTTACAGTAATTTCTCAGTGCTGTTGACCAGATGCCAGGCAAGTCCATTCATGTCTCTGGCTCTTATTATGAACTCTGTAAAATGGAAGATTTCGACTACGTAATTTTAAAAGGATGTTCTAGTTCTAAAATGCTATGACTTTATTTATTTCTAGATAACAAGAAAGCCCCAGAAAACAGACTCACTGAATATACATATTTGTTCTGAAGATATTATTTGAAATTTTCCATAGTGTCCTATAGGTACCTAAAAGAGTAGAAGATCTGGAAAGAAGGGACCTAGGATCCCAAACAGAGGGCTTGCAATTTGCTCCAGATGGGTTCTATTTAACATGCTCTCTGTGTCTCCATAGAAGCACAGTTATAAAGAGGAGGCTCAAACAATATAGCATAATTTTTAATAAACCTGCTACATTGTTTTCTAATTGCTCTGTCAGAATCATATGCTTTATCTGAAAACTGACTTACTGTTATCATTAAGAAAAACTTCAGCTTTTCTATCTGTGACAAACATTTAAGTAAATCAGTTGTTTACTCAAGCAAGAGCTGAATTCATTATAAAATGGCATTACTAATTATAGCAATTTAGAAAATCTTTATTATTTTTAGCTCAGTGGTAATTGTGAATAAACTGGTGGAAAATGTGACGCAAGGAACCAAAACAAACCACTAGTGGGAAAAGAAAAAAAATGATGGAGCTCTACATTTACTGGGGGCTACCCTGTTTTAGAAGGAGGATAAAAAAAATCTATGCTCATAAGTTTATTTTTAAAAATACTTTTTTCAAAAACCTACCTAAGGAGACAATGACCTGTATACAGAAAACTATAAGACACTGATGAAAGATATTAAAGATGATACAAACAGATGGAGAGATATACCATGTTATCGGATTGGAAGAATTAACATTGTGAAAATGACTATACTACCCAAAGCAATCTACATATTCAGTGCAATCCCTATCAAACTACCAATGGCATTTTTGACAGAACTAGAACAAAAAATTTCACAGTATGTGTAGAAACACAAAAGACCCCAAAGAGCCAAAGCAATCTTGAGAAAGAAAAATGGAGCTGGATGAATCAGGCTCCTGGACTTCAGACTATGCTACAAAGCTACAGTACTCAAGACAGTAAGGCACTGGTAGGAAAACAGAAATATAGATCAATAGAACAGGATAGAAAGGCAAGAGATAAACCCATGCACATATGGTCACCTTACTTTTGATAAAGGAGGCAAGAATATACAGTGGAGAAAAGACAGCCTCTTCAATAAGTGGTGCTGGGAAAACTGGACAGCTACATGTAAAAGAATAAAATTAGAACACTCCCTAACACCATATACAAAAATAAACTCAAAATGGATTAAAGACCTAAATTTAAGGCCAGACACTATAAAACTCTTAGAGGAAAACATGGGCAGAACACTCTATGACATAACTCACATAAATCACAGCAAGATCATTTTTGACCCATCTCCTAGAGAAATGGAAATATAAACAAAAATAAACAAATGGGACCTAATGAAACTTAAAAGCTTTTGCACAGCAAAGGAAACCATAAACAAGACGAAAAGACTACCCTCAGAATGGGAGAGAATGTTTGCAAATGAAGCAACTGACAAAGGATTAATCTCCAAAATTTACAAGCAGCTTATGCAGTTCAATATCAAAAAAAACAAACAATCCAATCCAAAAATGGGCAGAAGACCTAAATAGACATTTCTCCAAAGAAGATATACAGATTGCCACAAACACATGAAAGGATGCTCAACATCACTAATCATTAGAGAAATGCAAATCAAAACTACAATGAGGTATCACCACACACCAGTCAGAATGGCCATCATCAAAATATCTACAAACAATAAATGCTGGAGAGGGTGTGGAGAAAAGGGAACCCTCTTGCACTGTTGGTGGCGATGTAAGTTGATACAGTCACTATGGAGAACAGTATGGAGGTTCCTTAAGAAACTAAAAATAGCAATCCCACTGCTGGGCATATACTCTGAGAAAACCATAATTCAAAAAGATACATGTACCCCAATGTTCATTGCAGCTCTATTTACAATAGCCAGACATGGAAGCAACCTAAGTGTCCATCGACAGATGAATGGATAAAGAAGATGTGGCACATACATACAGTGGAATATTACTCAGCCATAAAAAGAAACAAAATTGAGTTATTTGTAGTGAGGTGGATGGACCTAGAGTCTGTCATACAGAGAGAAGTAAGTCAGAAAGAGAAAAACAAATACTGTATGCTAACACATATATATGGAATCTAAAAAAAAAAGGATTCTGAAGAACCTAGGGGCAGGACAGGAATAAAGATGCAGAAGTAGAGAATGGACTTAAGGACATGGGGAGGGGAAGGGTAAGCTGGGATGAAGTGAGAGTGGCATGGACCTATATACACCATCAAATGTAAAGTAGATAGCTAGTGGGAAGCAGCTGCATAGAACAGGGTGATCAGCTTGGTGCTTTGTGTCTACCTAGAGGGATGGGATAGGGAGGGTGGGAGGGAGATGCAAGAGGGAGGAGATATGGGGATATATGTATATGTATAGCTGATTCACTTTGTTATAAAGCAGAAACTAACACACCATTGTAAAGCAATTATACTCCAATAAAGATGTTAAAAAAAAATCCTTTTTTCTATTAATTTTTATTCTGGCCATGCTGCAGGCCATACAGGATCTTAGTTCCCCAACCAGGGATCGAATCCACACCTCCAGCATTGGAAGCAGGGTGTCTTAACCACTGGAGTAACAGGGAAATCCCAAAATATTTGTTTTTAATGGGCTTTGAGCTAGCTCCAGTTAAATACCAGGGAACAAAAACTGTAACATCTTTACTGCTTCCCTAAAGTTAGTCTCAGCTTATAAGTGTAGCAAAATATTCTTGGGTTTTGTTACCATCTTCCTCCATAAAATGAAAATACAGAAATTGTATGCTTCATACAAATGATAAAAGAAGACAATTATAAAATGTACTAGTAACAATTAATGAAAAGAAATGCTGACCAATAAAATCAGTTATAAACAAGACCAAGAATAAATTCCTGAACAGGTTGTGTTCTATCCAGCAATATATTCCTTGATGTTTATTTAAGCCAGTTGCTAGGTACTAGCATCAACATTCACAGTGAAGTAGCATCAGTTGGGTGGCTTCTCCAGTGGAACACTGAACTCTAGGTGTCTGAAGTAATGGTTGATGTGTCCTAGCTACTGTCACTTTGGCTATGTATTTGCTGCTACAATTCAGAAAACTCAAAGGAAATCTCAGATATTTTTAAATAGATTATTAGATTAAATTTAAATCATTTGAAATAATTCATTCATTAATTTAATGAATGGTTAATAAATGTTTATTTTAAAACCAAAAATATAAATGGTATAGAGTGATGCGCCCTTCCCCCTTTGCCCAGTTTCTAGCTCCTCCTTATCCCCAAGTAACTCCTGAAGCTTAACCAGTTTTTAACTGAATTCAGACAAGCTGGCTTGTATGGTTACATAACTCCCGCTGTCTTTTCTAACATGTTTCATCGAGCTGTTGCTTTATGAGTATAGGAGAGAAAAAAGTACTGCAGAAGTAGAAAATGTCTTATCCTATTGGAAATAAAGAAAAGAAGATATTTCTTTATTTTCATAAAGAAAAGATCTTTATAAAAACATGGTCTTCTTAATGCCATCACACAGTTGGAAATAACTGACTTAACAGGGTGACAGGAAATTACTAAATATTGGCAGTAAGGTCAGTCGCTGTAACTGATTTTATCGTATATCCATTATGTTATTATAATGTTTAATAATCAAGTATAATTAGAAGCATATAATGAGGTCAACTTGAGACATTGTGAAAACTGTACAGCATGAGACCTTAAAATAAGGAAGCTATAGCCATTTCTACTCTATAATTTTTTTGTGTTGTTTTAGGTGATTCCTTTTTTTCTTCCTTTTTTTGAGATATAATTTGCAAAACAGCACTGTATAAGTTTAAGGTATACAGCATAATGATTTAATTTACATATATCATAAAATGATTACCACGTAATTTTAGTGAACATTCACCAACTCATATAGATACAAAATGAAAGAAACAGAAAAAAAATTTTCCTTGTGATGAGGATGCTTAGGATTACTCTCTTAAAATCTTTCACAGATAATGTACAGCAGTATTAATTATATTTATCGTGTTGTACATTGCACCCCCAGTACTTATTTATCTTACAACTGCAAGTTTGTACCTTTTGACTACCTTCATCCAATTCCCCCTCTCATCATCCCCTACATCTGTTAACCATAAATCTGACCTATTTTTCTATGAGTTTGTTCATTTATTTGCTTTTGAAGTATAATTGACCTACAACACTATGTTAGTTCCTGATACACAACATAGTGATTAGATATTTCTGTACATTTAAAAATGATCAACATGGTAAATCTGGTTGTCATGTATCACTGTACGAAAATATTACATAATTATTGGCTATATTTCCCAAACTATACATTTCATACCATGACTCATTTTGTAACTGAAAGTTAGTACTTCTTAATCTCCCTTATCTATTTCTCCCCTTCCCCCCAAAACCCCCTCCTCTAAAACCCACCTATTCTCTGTATCTATGACTCTATTTCTATTTAGTTATGTTTGTTCATTTATTTTGTTTTTTAATTCCACATATAAATGAAATCATACAGTGTTTGTCTTTCTCTGCCTGACTTAATTCACTTTTTGTAATACCCTCAGGTCCATCCATGTTGTTGCAAATGGCAAGATTTCATTCATTTTTTATGATTGGGTAATATCCTATTGTATAGATATACCACATCTTCTTTATCCATTCATCTACTGAAGGGCAATTAGGTTGCTTCCATACCTTGGTTATTGTAAATAATGCTGCAGTGAACATAGGGGTGCATATATCTTTTTAAGTTAGTATTTAGAATTGGAATTACTGGATCATATGGTAGTTCTATTTTAGTATTTTAAGGAACCTCCATTCTGTTTTCCTTAGTGACAACACCAATTTACATTCCTGTCAACAGTGCACAAGTGTTCCCTTTTCTCCATATCCTCACCAAGATTTGTTATTTGTTGTCTTTTTGATAATAGCCATTCTGACAGGTATGAGGAGATATCTCATTCTGGTTTTGATTTGCATTTTCCCGATGATTAGTAATGTTGAGCATCTTTGCACGTGCCTGTTGGCTGTTTGTATGTCTTCTCTGGAAAAATATCTATTCAGGTCTTCTGCCCATTTTTAAATTGGGTTGCTATTTTGTTTTTGTTTTTTGATGTTGAGTATGTGTTCCTCGTATATTTTGGATATTAACTTCTTATCAGATATATCATTTGCAAATATCTTTTCCCATTTGTTAGGCCATCTTTTTGTTTTGTTGATAATTTTCTTCACTGTGCAAAAGCTTCTTAGTTTAATATAGTTCCATTTGTTTATTTTTGCTTTTGTTTTCCTTGCCTTAGGAAAGGTATCTAAAAACGTATTATGAAGACAGGTGTCAAAGAGTATGCAGCCTATGTTTTCTTCTAGAATTTGTATGGTTTCAGGTCTTACATTTAAGTTTTGAATTCATTTTGAGTTTACTTTTGTATATGGTATGAGGCAATATTCTAATTTCATTCTTTTACATGTTCCTGTCCAGTTTTCCCAACACAATTTATTGAAGAGGCTGTCTTTTCTCCATTATATATTCTTGTCTCCTTTGTCTTAGATTAATTACCCATATAAGCATGGGTTCACTTCTGGGCTCTCATTTCTGTTCCATTGGTCTATGCTTCTATTTTTATGCCAGTATCATTCTGCTTTGATTACTGTAGCTTTGTAGTATAGTTTGAAATCAGGGACTGTGATACCTCCAGCTTTGTTCTTCTTTCTTAAGATTGTTTTGGCTACTGCCAGCATCTGTGTCCCCAGGGCGAGTCCCATTTGTCTCCTGCCTCTCCAGGAGGCTCTCCAGTATAAGCAGGTGGGTTTGACCCAAGCTCTTTTCAAATTCCTGCTTCTGCCCTGCATCTCAGTGCATATGAAATTATGTGTGCATCCTTTAACAGTGGAGTCTCTATTTCCCACAGCCCTCTGGGTCTCCTGAAAGTAAGCCCCATTGGCCTTCAAAGCCAAACATTCTGGGGGCTCTTCTTCCTGTTGCAGGACCTACAGGCTCCTGGACCCCTTGCTTCTTGGGGAGAACCTTTGCAATTGTAATTATTCTGTTTGTGGGTTGCCTTCCTGGGGATATGGGTTAGAGCATACATCATCTCCACCCCTCCTGTCTATCTTGTGTGGTTTCTTCTATATAACTTTAGTTATAGAAGATCCTTTCTGCTAGTCTTCAGGTTGTTCTTATAGACAGTTGCTCTGTAAATAGTTGTAATTTTGGTGTGCCCATGGGAGGAGGTGAGCTCAGGGTCTTCCTATTCTGCCATCTTGGCTACTCCTTCTCTACTCTATGGTTTAAAAAACGCACACTGGAAATTATATTAGTCTTGATAAGGAATAGGGTTGTGTCTTTGAACGCTAAAAGATTTGGGCTAAGCATAGTTTTAGGGGTATGGTGTGGTGTAATGCACTTGTAACATGGATGGCTTAGGTTCTGTAAAAATTGTTTCTACTGCATTTGTTTTGAAGTAGGCTACAATGTAGTCTACCAGTTTGATGAGAGAAATAGTCCAAACTGTCTCTCTGGATGTACCTCTTGCATGATTCTGGAGAATCCATGCCAATTAGAGATTGCCTTATTTTTAGGCAAAAATACGTCTTCAAGTTCATGAACCAGAGGAATAGGGTTCTTCTATACAATGGAGTTATCTGCTGGCGACTTTCATTCTTAGGAATCATTTGAGAGAAATCCTGATGACAGTTTTGAGATTAAATAAAAAGCCTGCTTTGTTCCTGCTTCTGCCTCAGACCAAGAAAATGGGTTTGATCAGGGTCTGTTTGAATGTTACACCTCTTGTTTATTCTACTTTGGAAGGTCACTTTAAATTACTTCCTCACAAAAGTAAAATCTTTTAGTTTATTTTTGCTTTGGTCTACATTTATTCTTAAATTTTATTGACCATTTATCCTTAGAATTTATTTATTCTTCTACATTCTTTTAGTTAACCTTTATTGATAATGCAGTTTCCTTGCTTTTTTATCTTGTATATAAATATTTTATGTTATTAAAAATTCTTCATTGTTATTTGCTATTCTAATTTTTATTTTATTTTTTCACATTATATTTTTCTATTGTTTACTTTGCACTTTTATCTTGGTTTATATCTTTTGATTTTACCATTTATTTTTCTAGTAGACTTTCTTAGCTAATTGTACTTACTTAATTTTAATAGTTTCTTTGATAATTAAGCAGAAAATGAAAAGTAGGGACTTCTTTTCTTTCATTCCACATTTGGCACTGCACTGACAATCTAAAATTATTGTTTTGTCTAATTGCCCATTATATTCAGCCTAACAACTAATCAGTCTAACTCAGTAGGTATATGTAGTCTCACTTTTTAGATTCAGTTCTCAAAAAATATCTATTTGAAGTCGTTGAGCACTTGGAAGTTAAAAAAAATTATGCAGCCCAAAATGAGATTTTCTTTAAATAATCATTTTTGGTATAGTGCTGGTTTACTTGGTACCATTAGTCAAGCTAAAAAAAAAATTCAGTTCTGGAAATATTTTAACATATGGAGTCACCTGAATAATTTGAGCCTATCATAAAAATCTGTTTTACTTAAAATAAGCCTTGTTTATGGGATTGTGCACTAGCACTTTCAAGTAGGAAAAAATGGTTGCACTGTTGTCAAAATTATAATATTTAAGGATTTCCCCCCCAAAAAATATTATTTTTCACACTGAAAACTATGTAGATAGCTTTTAATGGAGGTATTGAAGAATGGCTTAAGGACAAATTTTTAAAAATAAGGACCAGCTCAACAAATTGTCTCATCTGTCTGTTATACATTGAACATCATGTTAAGAAGGAGGAGGAAGAGGAGGAGGAGAAAAGAGAGGTAGGAAGAAGAAAGTAAAAAGGAAAGAAAGAAAGAAAGGAAGGAAGGAAGGAATGGAAGGAGGAAGGAAGGGGTAGGTAATGTAAATTGCTCTACAGAGAACAATTTACTTTCCATAGAAAGGCCTACTGTTGGACAATTTTATGTATTAGAAAATTTTTTCTTTAATGAGCTAAAACCAGCCTTCTTATAACTTTGATCCTAACTGTGTCCCTTAGAATTGCACAGATTGTTTAAACTGTTTTGTAAATGAAAGCCCATCAAATATTTCTTAGAGTTCCAAAAAGTTATACTCTACAGGAGTTTTATAAACAACTTTATTGAGGTATAATTGATATACAAAAGAAACCAGACACACTTCCTGATTTCAAAATATATTACAAAACTACAGTAATTAAGACAGTATGGTACTGGCATAAAGATAGACATATAGACTGATGGGACAGAATAGAGAGACCCCCAAATAAATATATGTGTCTTATATGGTAAACTGATCTCTGACAAGGGTGCCAAGAATACACAATGCGGAAAGGATAGCCTTTTCAGCAAATAGTGTTGGGAAAGCTGGATATGCATATGCAAAAGAATGAAATTGGATCCTTATCTTATACCATACAAAAGTAAACTCAAAATGGCTTAAAGATTTAAATGTAAAACCTGAGCTGTAAAACTCCTGGAAGAAAACAGGGGGAAAGCTTCTTGATATTGGCCTCGGCAATGATTTTTTGGGATATGGCATCAAAGCACAGGCAGCAAAAGCAAAAGAAGCCAAGTGGGAATTCACAGGAGTTTTAATGTTCCTTTAGTCCAACAGGTGAAAAAAATTGAAAAAATGGTGAGTCTTGTTCAGGGTAACCCAGTTCCTGAAAGATCTGGGAGCAAGCATATAGTTCTCCTGATGCTCTTTTTATTCTATTACCAAGAAGTCCTGGATAAGTGAGGTGTTATCCTGTTCTCATAAGTCATATTAACTGAAGATTTTTGTGTAGTAGTATATATTAACTAAAGTCACAGAAGAAAGTGAACATAAAGAATCAACATAAATAGCTCAAAGTTACTATATAATGTTAGGGAATAGAAAAAAGTAAAAATATATAACAATGGAAAATAAAGAGATGAATTCTAATTTCAGTTTTACCACCTAAAATCAGTTTAACATTTAATATTAGCATGTCACTTTAGGTAGCCATGTTTCCTGAGTTGCTATACCTTATGAAATTGTAAATCATAGATTTCTCCTTTGATACTCAACTCATAAAGAGCTATGAATCAATTCAGATATAATTTTGAACCAGCATGACTATTAACCTTGGTGTTTTAGTTGTATATCTGGATACTCTATTCCCTTAGTAGTAAGATAAAAGTGTCCTAATCCAAGTTAGTGATGTCTCTGTTCTAAGATTTTTAGACCATAAGGTTCTAACATTCTGTGATATGTATATGCAGTCTGGATATAGTCTGGCAAATAAATAAGACTTTAACACGCTTGAATGGTAAGACCACATTCTCTATTTCTCTTTGTATTCAATATTTCCCATAGTTCTTAAACTTACGAACAAAGTGATTAATAAGCAATGTTAGTTGTCTATGGAAAGATAAAATAATTGAACTGAGGAAAATGGGTATTTTACAAATATTTGGTAATGTTTCCTGAAAAATTAACAAACACTGAAACAAAGCCAAATATTTTGCTTGAATTGTCACGGAGTTATTTGATATTTTACTAGTTTCATTCATTCAACCAGCCTTTATTAAATATCCTGTTTTGGTGAACATAGAGATAGATTCACTGCCCCAGTCCCGTTCAAGAAAGGACTTATTGGCCCAGCTGTAAACTCATGGGGTTTATCTCACCCCAACTCACGGGGTTTATCTCTCACCTGAGAGTCACATGACCAGATTCTCATCCTCCCTGTAGCAGCCCACATCCAATGATAGATTGTGGTGGGGTAGAAAGTCTCAACCAGTTAATAGACAGTGGTGTGTGTTAGGCAGGACAGGTGGTGGTGGTGGTGTAGACCTGGGAGAAATCAATTGTCTTAATTTGAGTTGTGTCTATTTTGAGGGAAGTTATTTGTTGCAGTTAGATGATTACCATGTAGTTAATTCCACATTATTTCTTCCTCGGAATAAAAACAATTACTGTTGTGCCATGAATACTTTAATGTAACTAGATCGTTCGTCTGTATGACAGATTTATGACTTATATTCAACCATTGTACTTAATGTAACTAGATCGTTAGTCTATATGACAGATTTATGACTTATATTCAACCATTGTACTTTAAAAAATGTTTATTTATTTATTTATTTATTATTTTTGGCTGCGTCAGGTCTTAGTTGCGGCGTGCGGGCTCTTCGTTGTGGTGCACAGGCTTCTCTCTAGTTGTAGAGCGCAGGCTTAGTTGCCCTGTGGCATGTGGGATCTTAGTTCCCTGACCAGGGTTTGAACCTGTGTCCATTGCATTGGAAGGCAGATTCTTAACCACTGGACCACCAGGGAAGTCCCTCAACCATTGTACTTTAATTTCTAGACTTTGCTGACAGATAAGCTCTCCCTTCTGATTCTATTATACACTTTAGTTCTGAACCACAGGTGTCTGCTCAAATGGTCACCCATATACAGCTTTGTTGCCATTATCTCTCCCAGCAATTCTCTTCTACCCAGCTTACTATGTTATCTACTAAACTTAGAAGTTTTGTTTTAGTAATAAATGAGGAAATACAAATGTATCTAACTGACCAAACAAAAGGATATTCTGGGATTATCTGAAGAGAAGAAATAGAAGATAACCTCTAAAATAGATGTTCTAAGAGCAGTGTAGCAGTTATCTATTGCTGTTTAACAAACCATCCAAAAAGTTAAAACAACAATCAATTATTTAGCATGTGAAACTGCAATTTGGGCAGAGCTCAGTGAGGAGCTTGTCTGCTCCACAATATTTGGGACCTTAGTTGGGAAAATGCAAAAGCTGGGTGTGACTGAATGGCTGGGGGCTAGAGTCATCTGAAGGCTCAGCCATTCACACATCTGACAGTTGATGCTGTCAGCTGGGATCTTAGCTGGGGCTGTTAACAGGAACACCTACATGTAACCTTTCCTCAAAAAGCCTGGGATTCTCAAAGCATGGCAACTAAATTCCATGAGAAATCACCCCAAGAGAACCAGCCTTAAGCTGTATTGCTTTGTATCATTTATCCTTGGAAGTTTCACAGTTAGACTTCTGTGTCACTCAGGTATAAATGGAGAGAATACAAAGCCTACTTCTCCATAGGAGGAGTGTCAAAGTTATAGAATCATAAGAGCATGTAAGTTGGGAGACTGTGTTGTAGGCATTTCTGAAAAATACACTGTGATAGAAAATGTTCTAATCTTATTAGGTAATAAATAAATGAAGCATTATATTAAGGATTTCATTATTTGGTTATGACTTTATTAAAATAATTAGCTTAATGTTATTACTAAAATCTTATGAAAATGATAAGATGTCTGAGATTTTCATCAAAATAGTTTGGTGTGGGGAGATGGAGTGGCAGTATACATGAAATAAGATTGTACATGAGTTGATGATTTTTTTAAATTAATTTTTATTGGAGTACAGTTGATTTACAATATTGTGTTAGTTTCTACTGTACAGCAAAGTGAATCAGTTATACATACAGATATATCCACTCTTTTTTAGATTCTTTTCCCATATAGTTCATTAACAGAGTATTGAGTAGAGTTCCCTGTACTATACAGTAGATCCTTATTAGTTACCTATTTTATTTATAGTATGTATATGTCAATCCCAAATATTAGATGGTATCACTTATATGTGGAATCTAAAAAAATGATACAAATGAACTTATTTACAAAACAGAAATAGAGTCACAGACATAGAAAACAAACTTACGGTTACCAAGGGGAAAAGGGAGGGGGATAAACTGGAAGCATGAGTTGATTGTTGTAGCTGGTTGAGGCATACACAGTTCTTCACTCAACTCTTTGTCTACTTTTACGTGTTTGAAATTTTCCATAATAAAAAGTTTAAATAGTCATGACAAGCTATCATTACATGTGATGGTATTTCTTATATGCATTTTTTTCTTTTCTTTGTGTTTTCTCTATTTTGTAACGCATTTTATGTTTTAAAAAATCTAGTAGACATCTAATTCTGGGAAAATGAAATAAAAATACTTTTTCTTATTCCTCCCACTAAGTACAACTATAGCCCCTGGACATTATATATAAAACAAACACAGATGGAGAAAAGGCAGACAGTTGAGGAAATTTGGGACCCAAGGAACGACACAGTGATGAGTTCCCTAGATTTTCTTTTTGACTCATGTATCCCAGAATGGGTAGTGTAGAAGATAGCAATCAGAAAATGCCAGTGGGTACAACCACCCACCCCTCCAAAAAAATCAGCCCAACAAAGCCTTCTAGCACTAACCTAGAATAGAAAGGAATAGAAGGAATAGAAAATGGGCAGCTTAGCCAAGTTAGAGCTTTTAGAAAATAACCACTGTACTCCAGCCTACATATCAGAAAAAAACTGTGGTCTTATCCCTACCCAGATCAGTAAAAGCCAAGTGGGGAACCTAGACTTCCACACTCACCAGGCTGTAAAAAGACTCCAAACCACACTTTCCCTGCCCCTGGGGTGGTGTCATTAAAGGCTGCGTGGGGAGCAAGACTCTAATCCTCACAGAGCGCTAACAAGTCTCAAACCCAAGGTGTCAGTGGAGACCGCTTGGGGAGCCTGGACATCCACCTTCACCCCCAAGTAACAGTGTCTCCTCTCCCTCCCTTCCCTGGGTTGATGTCAGAGGGGGCCCAGTGATGAGGATTGACCTGTCCCTGTCCTTGCCTCTGTTTCTTAGCACTCTGGTCATGCCCCAAAGCTTGATGTTGTCAATTCTGTAACCTGTCCTTACATTCAATTTCATATATTCTATTCTCAGACCACCAGAGAATAGAGTAGACCACTCCTCTCAACCCTTCTAGAAGGAAAACCCCAGATATCCTTTGCCCTACCAGTGCCTTCAATTTATTGATTCAAACACTTTCATCCCCTTGACATTCTTTCTTCTTGCTCATCCAGCTTGTATTTCATGGCCAATCATTATAATCCCTTCTTTGCCTATAACTTTAATTCTTTTGTTCCTCTCAACTTTGTTTTGCTTGTTTGGTAAAACAACAACATGGGTTAAAAAGAACTCTCTGCCTACTCATGCCTTGCTCCACACAGCTGAATGTGAGTGGAAAAAACATGCCTGATTGGTTATCCTTTAAGTTCATGACCATGAAGCTAATGACAGAAAGGACATTCATAAATGCTGCCTGCCTGGCAATAATGCTACATTTCTCTAGTTCATACTTTCTCAGTGGGGGTGATATTGCTCCAGGCAACAAAATTTTTTTTTTTTGGCGCGGTACGCGGGCCTCTCACTGTTGTGGCCTCTCCCGTTGCGGAGCACAGGCTCCGGACGCGCAGGCTCAGCGGCCATGGCTCACGGGCCCAGCCGCTCCGCGGCATGTGGGATCTTCCCAGCCCGGGGCACAAACTGGTGTCCCCTGAATCGGCAGGCGGACTCTCAACCACTGCGCCACCGGGGAAGCCCCCAGGCAACAAAATTTGATTCTGCGAGGGGAGGAGTATGAAAATGAAGGAAAAGATTTAAGAAACACTGCTCTTGTCCATTCACTTTGACAATTTTCTGGAGGTACTTCTGACCTCTCTCCCCATTCTTCCAAATAAGCACTTGCCTTAGGGCTCTTTCACTGGCTGTTCTTTCCTACCTGGCGTGCTTGCCCCCAGATATTCACATGGCTCACTCCTGTTTAAATCATCCTATTTAAAACTGCAATCTGTAACTTTTTCCTCAGCACTTTTCATCCTTCTTGCTTTGCTCTATTTTTTTCCATAGCTCTGATCACTCTAATATAGTCTATAATTTGCTGATGGGTCATGATGATTTATTGTTCATCTTTTTCTAAAGTATAAACTTCAGGAGAAAGAGAATTTTTATTTGTTTGTTTTCAGTGATTTATCTCAAATACCTAGAATAGTGCCTGGCATAGGAGATTCTCAGTGACTGAATAAATGATTTTCTACCCAAATCTGTATCTATTCCTGTATCTAATCCAGGGTTCTCCAGAGAAACAGAGCCAATATAATGTGTGTGTATATAGGGATGTAGATAGAAAGATAAAGATATTTATTTTGAGGAATTGGCTTACCCAGTTGTGGAGTCTGGCAACTCCAAAATCTGCAGGGTAGGCAGGCTGACTGAAGACCCAGAGAAGAGTATACATTGCAATTCGAGTCTGAAGGCCACTGTCTAGAATAATTCCCTTTTCCCGGACCTTTAACTGATTGGATGATTGGATGAGACCCAAACACATTATGGAATGTAATCTGCTTTACTCAAGTATTTCAATGTTAATTCCATCTAAAAATATCTTCACAGCAACATCCAGACATATTTGATCAAAATCTGACTACTGTGGCTTAGTCTACTTGACACATGAAATTAACCATCATATCTTTTTCTGTTTCTTTTCTCAGTTAACAATATGATTTTCTATTCATGCATCCTTGGCCCCTTCCATTTCTTCAAATCTACTTATTTTACCAAGTCCATGCATTTTACTTGGATGCATATGCCATATACTAAAGGCATAGATTGTAAAACCTGTGGATTTTGCCCCTATCCCTGAAATAATTCTTTCCCACTCATTTTCTTTGCTATTCTATTAGTTCACATTCACATCCTTTCCTTCCTGGATTGTCGTGAGTTTCCTAATGGTCTTCTCACTTCCAGATTCTCTCCTTTCATAGTTATAAAAAGTACTTCTCTAAAAAATGTATATATATATAACCTTTGTACTTCCCAGCTGAACTCTTTCAATGGATTTCTAATACATACAGAATAAAGGCCAAGATCCATAGCATAATATATGAGGTACCTTATGAAGAGAAATGTTCTCTCTTTATTTTCTCTTTATTGTCATCTCTTTGTCCCTTTGAAAGACACAAATGTGTATTACCCAGATCCCCATTCAAGGAAGAGTTTGTTGACAACATGGCTAGGGATGCTGTCAGCTCCTTCAGGATTTACCTCAGCTGCAGAAAATACTCTTGCCCAAGGATATACCCTTCCCACAGTGGCCCTTATCCAATGAATAATTGCAGTGGGAGTATAAAAGCCTAGGCTTTTCAGCCAAAGCTTCCCGTGGGTCTGGTCAAAACTTTGAGGTTCAACTTTTCTACCCAATCCTCATTCTTACTTCTCTCATCTATAGGTATTGATGCCTAACAAATACCCTGTATGCCAAACTTCATCTCAGCCTCTGTTTCCCACAATAATTCCATCTACACCTAACTATAATACATTCTGGATTCCAGAATCTGGCATGCTGTGTTCTTTCATACTCCTGTGTTTTTAAGCACATTGTTTTATCTGCTTGATCTGCTCAACCTATCTCCTTCTCTTTTTTTTTTTTTTTTTTGGCGGTACGCGGGCCTGTCACTGTTGTGGCCTCTCCCGTTGTGGAGCACAGGCTCCGGACGCGCAGGCTCAGCGGCCATGGCTCACAGGCCCAGCCGCTCCGCGGCATGTGGGAGCTTCCCGGACCGAGGCATGAACCCGTGTCCCCTGCGTCGGCAGGCGGACTCTCAACCACTGCGCCACCAGGGAAGCCCCTCCTTCTCTTTTGAAAACTCAGTTTGTTTAAGACTGAGTTTATCTGCTACATCCTCTGATCAGCCTTCCTTGGCCCCTTCAAGCGCAATTACACCTTCCTTTGTATTCCAGTGACACTTGGTTTATACCTTTATTATCACCTAATAAAATATACTGTGATTAGTCAGGACTCTTTCATTTGCAGAAGACAGAGACTCTGTTCAGTCTGACTTAAACAAAAATGGTATTCTGTTGGCCATACAGAACCAAAAAGTCGATGGATGGTGCCAATTCCAGGTATGGCTAAAAGCAAGGACTCAAGACAATGTCATCAAGATACCAAATCTCTTTCTACCCATAGAACAAGCTGTCTCCATGTGAATGCAAAATAGCTGCTTGTAGCCAAGACTTAAAAGACTTACTCATGCCAGCTTTCTTTCTCAGTGGAAAGAAAAACATTTTTTATTTAATCACTTTGACATGCATGCTCTAGGGAAGACTCAGATAGGTCCAGCTTGGGTCATTTGCCCATCCTTCAACAAATTATTGTGAACAGAGTCAGGACATAGCAGATTTTCTAGACCTAGAGATCAGGAACTGCTCTAACCAGACCATGTGGAATGTGTCCCCCAGAGGAAATATGGTTACTATTAGCTGAGGAAGGAGAGGGGTTAGTGGATGGGCAAAAATAGCACATATTTGCTATGTACTGTGATAGTTGGCCAAAAGTTAGAGATAAAATTTAAGTGGGCTGATTTTATGATTCTAAGTTTTCAAGTCATTCATGTCCATTGATATATAAGATAGATTTCAAGTGGCTTGAAGTGAAACTGAGGGAGAAAAAATTGAAGCACCATCAGGTCAGTGATAACAAGACAAATATTTCACTCCTTGAAATAATGCAGTTTGCATCTTGCAGAGCTCTACTGAATGTAAACAAAGAAAAGAGAATAAATTTTAAATATATAAATCACCTGATATCAGGCTTCCCTCTTGATTCACTGGCAAAGCAGTTTGACATATAGCGTACAGAGGGCTAAATATGAGATAGAAATGGTGCAAGAACGGATACAAAATTAGAGAAAGGAATGCATGAAAGACAATTATGTAAGATTCAATTCGCTTATCTAATAAAAGTAATAACCACTTAACTAATATTTATGTGACTGAGGATTAGGGTACACTTTAGCCAGAATGATAATTAGCATACTCTCTCTTATTTGAGATGTGGATATATATAAAATATATATTTCATATACATTATATATACCATAATATAATATATATATATATATAATGAAACAGAAAATAATGCTAGGAAGACAAGGTCAAACTAGTATTTAATCCTATAAAACTCCATGCACTGGCTACAACAGAACCACAAATTAGACTCACAGACTCCTAGAAGCCTAGGAAAAAAGAGAAATGGAATTCATTATACCCTTCCAAGTGCCCAGTTATTCAGAAGAAGCATAAGTATTTATGACACTATCACAAGAACAAATTACCTTATCATTAGAAAGCGCCTGTATGACATAGTAGTCAGCGTCCTCAGTGACAGCATCCTTAAACATTCTGTATAATAGCAAAATGGCTTCCTGCAGCCCAGGACTAACTCCATGCTGGATAAGCTGACAACATCATGACAAAATTTAAATCAGTGAAAGCAATTAAATGACAGCACAGAATGCTGTAATGTGCATAGCTGAAGAATGGATAAATGTACCTGTGGTCTGTTCAACAGTGTGATATAATTGGGGCAAAAGATCTAAGTGAAATAAGTCCTCTCAAGTTATGTCTTCTTAAGGGATGTCTGTAACAAGATGGCTTTTTCTTCTTAGTGGAACTTAGGTCAGCTTTCCTTACATAGGACCATCCAAAAGAAGCAACCCTATAACAAAATCTACTCTCTGTGGGACTTCCCTGGCAGTCCAGTGGTTAAGACTTCGCCTTCCAATGAAGGGGGTGCAGGTTCAATCCCTGGTCGGGGAGCTAAGAACCCACATACCTCATGGGCAAAAAACCAAAACATAAAACAGAAGCAGTATTGTAACAAATTCAGTAAAGACTTTTAAAAAATGGTCTACATCAAAAAACTTTAAAAAAAAATCTACTTTCTGTTACTTGAGCACTGTCAAGTAACTCTGTCTACTCTCTATGTCTTGACTACAAAAAAGGCAATTTTTAAAGGAAGAAAATAGCACATAGTAACTTCAATATCTGTTTTTTTTTCTAATAGAATAAGTTAAAAAGGCAAATATCAAAATAATCACTAGCTTCAAAGCAGGAATGAGAGTCAAAGTATTCAACAGTTTGTCTGGCGGTCGCATGGCCCAATTGCAACAGATGCTGGATGCAACCTCTTGTACTGGGGCAGGATTCTGGGTGCTAGGGCCTTCTACTGTGAAGGGCATTCACCTTTTAGCTATTAGGTCATTGAAGGGGGTAGGTGTGAAAGGAAAGGAGGGGAGCATCTGGGGGACGCAGAGTAGCAGCTATTTCCCAGTGAATATCTGAGTATTTAATATTTTAACACTTCTGACTCTCTGGCAGTACAAGGTGCTCCAGGCATTATCTTATGTGCTCCAGTCCTAAAATCAGCCATTTATCCAAGGAGTCAGTGTTAAAATATTAAATTACTAGTCAGCTAATGATTTGACATGGATCCTGAAATACCTGGAATCAATAAGTCTTGCAGGCGTTGTCGAGGGTCTCTGTGTACGTGTTTGAGCATGCCGTCAACAGTCAGGCAGGCAGTTGAAAACTCTGCCATAGCCTTCACATCCTGCTTTTTCAGAGCCTCAAGTTCAGCTAGAAGTGAGAGTTAAGTCTTCTAGTTTCCCCAGAATATGTCAGAGTTTTTTTAAAGGCCCATATGGACAGCTCATTGTACTTCTCCTTTTTGGTTCGCCTTTTAAAAATTTCCCCAACTGTTATCTACCACCCTAGACAGTAGCAATGTTAAATAATTTTCACCGATTATTTTCAACAGATGCCCCAGGGCTGCTGCATTAGGAAAGTTCCAAGTCCAGCCCGATAAAGACAACCTTTGAAAGAGGGTTCTCCCAGGGAATGATCAGATAGGTCAAATAATAACTATTCTCTGGAAATAAGGCTTTCAAAGAGCTCAGACTCCATGTTTCCCCCTCCAGTGGCTGCCAGGCTACTGATTTTTATTGTTATTTCAAGGTTTTGGTTTTCAAAGATACCTCTGAGTTGTGGAGGGCAAGATAGTAAAAGGGAAATTAAAATGACCAATATCTAGGTTTTATTTTTAAAATAAATATTCTCAGGTTCCATCAAGACTTTGATTAATTTCCAGAATTCTGAATATGTTGGTTCTGATAATGTTGGCCAGTGATCTCATGACTTTTATGGAGTAGAAATTTTTTTTTTTTATGGAGTAGAAAATTTTTGAACTCTTTACTAATCCCGGTGATGTTACCCCAAAAAGTTTATTTAAACAAAATATTTTAACATTTGTTTGGCCATGCAGTATTTTACAGCTGAATATCAGTCTGCCTTCTAAGCACAGTTGGCATAGTTCACCAACTGTGAACTACCAATTTAAGTATTAAGTTTTCTCCGTACCTAGAAAAGAGATTAATAACTTTCTTTTAACTCTAGTGTTGCCTGGAGATCTTCAGCTGATTTCTGGCCCAAAGCCATGAAGATGGAAGGTGTTAATTTCTTCCCTAACATGTCTCAGTTACTGTGTAAGATCCAGCTGCTTTTACTTTCTGCTGAGATTACCCCTGACCCAGTAGCCAGAGCATCAAGCAGAGTTTCTGTTGCTATCTCTCTACCACATAGAACACTGGCTTCATAATATAGAGCCCCTATCCTGATTTAGTACTAAATCACTTGCTCAAACCCATTTTCAAATAATGTCTCCACATTAAAAAATGAATCTTTAAAGAGCCCACTCTGTGTAAAAATTTTTTTAAAATGCTTCAAACAAAAAGAACTGTATCAAAGATGACTGTACATATTTTGCCATTGTAACTTTAGCAGCTTTTAAGCAGGAAAATGAGAAACTAAGAGAACAAGCACGGAAGTTGCAACAACTACTTAAAGCAGTGCATCTCAAACCTGGTAATGTCTTAGAATATTCTAGAGAGTCTAACAAATATTCGTACCTAGTCTCCTCCTCCCCTAGCTATTATGTCAGAATCTCTGGAATAGGAACCAGGCTTTTGTATTATTGAAAGATTCCTCCCCAGGTGATTATGAAATGCAGTCAGGGAAAAAATCCCACTGGCATAAAGCATGTACTGAAGCACCCTGCTACCCCATGTGTCCTTACAAAAATTTCTGGAAAACTCCAGCACTGGAAGGTCTCCTGCCCTTGCAGGAGATCCTTTCCTGGAGTATGGGGAGGAAGGGGTATGTTGCAGCAAATGGCCATAGAAACTCCAGGTTTGCAGGCTGAACTAGAAAAAAAAAGTGAAACAAAACAAAACAACAAAAAACCAAAACCAAACCACACTCTGAATATCTCTGCATAATACGTAAAGCCATTAGGCACTGGGTTAGAAGGCAGAGTCCTGGGTTCTATTCAGGAACTAACACCTAATGAGTGCCTACCTGTGCCAGTCTCTAACCTGTATTAACTAGCTTGGGTGAGTTATTTAACTAGATCTTGAGTAAGTTATTCATAATTTCTAGACATGGGATTCTTCTAGTAGCCCATGGCAGAGTTTTTAACTTATGAGTATTTTTCAAAGTTCTTCAGAAGGTTTATTCCATTTTTCTGTAATTATGTACTTCCTACTTTGGAGGGTTCAAATATAATTTCCTTTATAAAAAGGCAATGCTAGAAAGTAATAACGTTTTTAAAAATGCTCTCAGTTAACAAATTAAAAATCTGGAAGTATTTTATTGGTGCTCCCTTTGGGGAAAAAAGTTATAGTTGTCTGTAAAGTTTGAAAGTCTGGAAAAATTTGAAACCACTCATTTGGAAAATAATGTCCATATTTGGTGACTAGCTTAAGGAACAGTAATTCAAATTACTCCAACACCAGTGTTTGTAAAATATTGTGTTTTGAAATGTGAAATGTCAGATGACTTTATTTTTCCCACCATTGCTTATAGAGCAGGCCCATTTAGGATTTCCCTTGAATTTTTTAACTAAAATTTAATTTAATTTTACTTTATTTTAAATCGAAGTTAACACTAGAGCTTACTGAAAGAATAACAATCTTAGCTGGCACTGCTAATTATAAATTTAATTGCAAAAGATTTTTGCCTCTTAGGACTAAGCAAATGAAAAATAATTAATCATTTTCTTTGGAAAATTCTGTCTTTTCAACTGGAAATCTTATATTGGTGAGCTGTTAACCTTTACCCTTTATCATTAACAGTCATTTGGAAGCATTATAGTCATTTTGGTAATTGGAACATAGTACTCCAGTCATGTCAATGTAATCCCTGTATGAGGAAATCACCAAAATGTTTGAAGAACAGACCCCTGGCTTGATATGGGAGTGACTGAATCTTTTTTTTTTAATTCTTTGTCTATACTGTTTTCTCTAAGGGGGCCTATTTTAGAGTGAAAGATCCAGGCTTCAAAGACCTTAGAAGATACAGTGTTTCCAAGAGTAATACCAAAGTTTTTTTCCTAATTCCTTTCTACTCTGTGTGCCATTCGTATCAAAGCAAAGAATCAAAACACTGTCCTGTGAATTCAGTTTGTGTGTGTGTATATATATATATATATATATATATATATATATATATACACACACACAACAGACACACACACACACACACACACACACACAGACACACACACACACACACACACACACTGGACAAATAAAACCCCAAACTTCAAGGCTTAATCATGAAATCATCTGAGTGGAGAGTCAGGAGATTAAAAAAATTTTCCCTAAATAGACAGCATCTGGCACAGAATAGGTGCTCAATCAATACGGTTGAAAAAAAATGAAAAAGTAGTTGTCAGATAATTAGATAGGTACCCAGTGCCTTTTCACTCTTTTTTGCTTCATAAAAACTTCAAAAACAGCTTTCCAGTCCAGTATTTTCTCCTGCACATTTCAAGAAAGGTCCATTTGTATGCCAAATGAACCAGTTACCAAAACTTTCTATTGAGTTTTTCATATTTACTCAGAGGACACAATTCTGGCGATAAAGGTACAAAAAGGAACCACCAATATCTACCAAATAATAGAAGCTCTGGCCAAGTCCATACAAATGCCCTTATCAGAGATAACAGTGTTAAAAATGGTAAATATCATGCCCAAGGTCTCCTGATTTCTAATACAGAGCAAATATTTGGATCGTAAATCCTGTCCCTCAGCTTGTGCATTATATTTTGTCATTTGGGCAGCTAGGTGAGCAAATCAAATTATGTGTTTTGAGGGTCAGCCTTTTGAGAGATAGTCAGACTTATCGGTAAGCACATATCGGTAAGCACATAGATTTTCAGGGTCAGATGCACCTGACTTCAATGTCTTGTTTCTAACTACTAGCTGTGCGTCTTTGGTCATGTTATTCACACTATCTGAATTGCAGTTTTTTTATCTGTAAATAAGAATATCTGCTATTCAAGGCTGCTGTAATTAGTTGAGTTACTTATATGTGTTTCCTTTCATATCAAATACACTTAGAGTTAGTTATTTCCACTTTTTCTCATCAATGGCAATCTTGACAATAAATAATTCATTGTAATAATGAAGTCATGATTTACTGAATGAAAAAACCAATAACTATGGGGGAATGGGGCATTTGCTGTACTTATGGCAAAATGTAAAACAGTTGTTATTTTCAAACTTGACAGCAAATATAACAATGATGAGTCTCGCATTCAATCTATCAGCATGTTCTGTATATTCTACCCACAAAATCTATTCCAGATCTCTCCACTTTCCTCTGTACTCTCTAATAGAGCACTAGACCAAATAACCATACTCTCTCACTTGGAACATCCTAATTGTAGCATCCTACTTGGTTTCTTCCACTCTTGCCTACTTTGAAATCTGTTCTTCAACACAATATCCACAATGCTGTTTGCAAGCCATAAATCAGTTATCCGACACAGGATTTTCACTGTACTTAGAATAAAATTCCAAATTTTTGCCATGGCAATAACAGAGCCTTACATGATCTGCCTTCTCTTTCATTCTCTGTCTTCATCTTTATTCATTTTCTGGGGCTGCCAAAACAAATGACCACAAACTTCGTGGTTGAAAACAACAGAAATATATTCTCTTACAATTCTGAAGTCTACATGCCCAAATCAAGATATCAGCAAGGCCACACTCCATCTGAAGGCTCTAGGAAGAGTCCTTTCTTGCACCTTTCACCATCTTGTGACCCTACTCATTCCTTGGCTTGTGGCAACATAACTCCAGTCTTTGCCTACCTCCATCTTCATGTGGCCTTTTTCTGTGTGTGTGATGTGTGTGTGTCCTTTTCTGTCTCTTATAAGTTCACTCTCATGGATTTAGGGACCATTCTAATTCAGTGTGGTCTCTTTTCAATCTTTAATTATATCTGCACATTCTGAGACTACAGGTAGACCTGAATTTGGTGGGGAGGGACTATTCAATCCACTACAATCTTGTGGCATGCTCCCTTCAGTCATTACATTCTAGCCACCTTGACCTACCCACCTCAGTCATTCCCTAGGGCTTCTGTATTTCCCCTTTCCTCCTCCTGGAGCATCTTTCTCCTCCCTGAATTTTGCATGACTAGCACCTTATTATTCAGCTTAAATATCACCCCTTGCCCTTAACTATTTAAATAATAGCCACAAGTTAGTAATAACTCCTCACAAGTCACTTGTTATTCCATCACCCTGTTTTATTTGCTTTGTTAAAATTTTGACTTTCTGAAATTATCTTTTTTTGTATTAATTGTTTTACTTGCTTGTTTTTATTCTTACACCATTCCATTCCAATAGAATATAAAATCCATGAGAACACAAACTATAACCATGTCTTTAACTATTGTATCTCCTGTACGTCTCTCATTAATAGGACCTTAGTAACATTCAATAAATATTTGTTGAAGGAATGAGTGACCAAGTAGGAGAAAGAGTATGAATTGGGGGTTAGTTGACCTAGATCCTAGTCCTTTGCCACTAATTAACTATGTGACCTTGGGTGCCACAACTAACCTCTCAGTTTATGTTTCTCCATTTATGAGTGAGGGGGTTGATTGCTGAGTAATTTTTCTGTCTAGAAGACTCTTTACTTCAGCTTCCAATAGGTTCTAGACCACGTTTTTGTCAAAGAGACAAAATTTGTAAATAAAAACATCCATTATACTCTTGAATAAAGCCTTGTACTCTGGCTAAATTAGTGAATTAATTGGAAAGTTCTAAGTTTCAATACAATTTTGGGAAAACAATCTTTTTTTTCCTTAAAATTTGGTTCTTTCTGAAGATGGTCATCAACTCTATTTTCTACCTTGTTAATTGGTTTCTGAGAATATTTCATATAGTTTTGGTCTCATTTAATAACCTGAGTCAGAGACTCCATTGGTCTCATTTAATAACCTGAGTCAGAGTCAATACTCATATAGTTTTGGTCTCATTTAATAACCTGCGTCAGAGACTCCATTGAAAGTGGGGTATTGATTTGCACAACCACACTCTGCAAGAGAGAAAATTTCTAATGGGTATATGGTGATGACAATATTACTAACACTCTTCATGAGTTCCAAAGAAGACACATTTGCATTATATTCCTAATTTATTTACTTTTACAGCAATTCAGGTTTAATAAAAGAGCTTATTTTCTAAACATACGCTCTAGAACTTTTGTTTGCTTGCTTTTCTTGACAATTCTATACAATGAAGTCTGCCTAAGTAGAAATTCTGAATATGCTTTCTGGAGAAGAATAGAAAAAGAAGATATTTTCTGCTCTAAGTTAATCTTCTCCTGTAACAAAACTTTAGTAATGATACTACTCCAAAGACAGAAGAGTATCAGCCTTCAATGGCTATTTCACTGTCTGCCACTGTGCTCATTGTTTGACTAAAAGAACTAATTTTGTTGCAGCCTCTGAGAAGAGATAACATAGAGCCCCAAACACATAATAGCGGATCCTAAATCCAAATACATTCTATATCCAGAGCTGCCGCTACCCTCTTGGCTACCTCTAAGATGTATGAATTTGGAAAGTTTTTCTCTGCATAACATATTGAATTTTTTATCTCAACAATAACAGTTTATAAATATATTGCTTCAAATACCTGTTAGAAGAGCATATACATATGAAAGTTACATATAAACAGTGTGACTTGCACTAAACCATTCGCTCAATTTCTATTTGATGAACAGTGGTCAGATGGACATTAGCCAAAATGCAGGGGTGGCCAAGTCAGGTAGCCAAGACTTTTCTATGTGAGACGTTAACTCAGACATAGTATTTTGAGTTTTTCTCAGCAACCAAATATTTGTATATACCTCTTTAACATGGTAATTAGGAATGAAGGACATAGTTGTGTAGAGACCTAGTTATTTCCAAAAGGCATATTCTACATCAGCTAGCATGGTGAGTTTTAAAGTACTTCAATCTGAAAAGAAACATTTATTTCCTATGTCATTTATTTAATGATAAAAATATTCTTCATGAAATGAGAACTGTGAGAGAGAAGGAACATAGAATTCCATATATTGAGTAAGCTAGTTGAAACAAAATATGGTAGTAGCATATGGAAATGGAAAAAAAACCAAAGGCATCGTGAAACTAAATCTCTCTGCCTTGATACCCTTAACTTACCCTCTCCTTCTTCCTCCTTTTCCCCTATTTCTTTCTTCCCACTTTTTTCATCTCCTCTTCCTCCTTCCTCTTCTATATAGCTAAATATTTTTGTCTACTCTTTCCTGTATTTAGGATATATTTCTAGGAGTGAAATTACTGGGCCAAAAAAAGGTCAACTTTTTGAAATTTCTAGCAATTGATTTTTACTAGTTTGGTTGGCAGCATCTGTGTTTATCACCAATGAAACTCACATGCAGGGACCAGGAATCCTTGCACTGTGAAGGCTATATTAATACTAAATCAATCATTGAGAGTTGTTAGGTATTGAACATAGTCGAGGTGATGTGGTAATGCATACAGACCAAGAGGAATTTTGATTCTGAAAAGTTTTCAATTATGAGATAATAGTACACAGAAAAAATTAAGAAAGTGCAATGTTCACTCAGCATTCTCAGTTTTGCAACTCTGAAGATACAGAGGTGCTTGTATGTTTGATGTAGGAAAAGTTCTGGTTAGCTTTTCAATTATTTTTATTAAACTACAAAATTGACCAGAAATAAGTGAGAGATATCCATGTCTATATTTTCCCAGTGGTCAGAGTCATTAACCCTGGTAATGACTCTGTACCCCAGCAAGCACTCTGGTCTGGATTTATCAGCTCTGCCCCACTTCTCCTCTGGAGCCTCTCTGACATGAAGGAATACAGTTCCAAAACCTTCGACTGGAATACTTTGCCTCATTTTCTCTTTTCTAAGTCTTTACTGCAAAAATATCGAATATTTCTCTTTTATAAATGTTACCTCCTTTTTACATTTCCATTTCCTTATTTTTCTAATTATTGTCAATTTGAAGACATTATGTAATCAGATACTACCACATGTAATAAAATGTCACATTTGCTGTAGATATTAAAAAAATTAAAAATGGGAAAAAAATCTATGAGTGTTAAAATCATCTTGGAAAGCTTAAAAAAGTCATGAGTCTAGAGTCTGACACAAAGACAACTCTTAAGAACAATTAAACCTTTAAAAATAATGAGAATAAAGGTGAATTGAGCCTTCTGTTTACATTTGTTTGAAGACTAAGGAACTACAATTAAATAGCTTATAAATCACTTGAAATCTATGCAAAATATGATTGATTAATTGATTAATATGTGTGTAAAATGTAATTAGCAATTAAGCCAAATGTTGAAAGAGGCCAGTTTAACATATACACATAATCTTAGTTTCTCAAGGGTCAGGGTTGTTATTTTTTTATACGGTAAATAAAATGCTTAGCATATTTTTTAGATTCTCGTAGTACAGCAATGAAATAAATATATAGAGTATACAGTACATTCGGCTTGGACTTTGACAGTCCAAACGTTTATTGTAATGGGAATTTTATTGCTAGCTTTATAGAATATTTGTTTTAGAAGTAATTTGAAGTTGGATTTTTTTTGTTTGTTTTTAACATTTTTGTCAGTGTCTTGAAAATTTTTATTTACATACAGTAAAATTTACCAGTGTGAGCGTACAAATTGATGATTTTTAACAAATGTATACAGTTGTGTAACTACTACCACATTTATTATACAAAACACATCTATCATCTCAAAAACTTTCCTCATTGCCCTTTTCAGTCAATCTTCTCCAGCCCCTCCACCTCCCTGTAACCACTAATTTACTTTCTTATCATTATAGTTTTGCCTTTTCTAGAATTTTATATAAATGGAATCATATGGTATGGGGTATTTATCATTGGATTCTTTCACTGAGCACCATGATTTTGATAGTCATTCATGCTATGGTGTATGTCAGTAGTTTACTCCTTTCATTACATGAAAATGTGAAAAATAGGACTATAGGAAAATGTAGAAACATCATTCTTTCTGATGACAATAAATAGGAGTCCAAAAGTGTTAACTCATAAGTTCTACTTGCAACTAAATCATTGGCAGATAAATGAGCTCATTGTTATGTCAAGGAAATAACCAGAAAATTAATTGGGCCTAAGCAAATTCATCTTAACTTCTATTACTCCTCCAGCATAGACATATTTGTTTTCTGGCACTAAATTAATTTTGTTTCCAAATATATAAAACCTAGTTCTTCTCATTTAAAAAAATATATGCTAGAGACTGTCATATAGAGTGAAGTAAGTCAGAGAGAAAAACAAATATCATATATTAACACATATATGTGGAATCTGCAAAAATTGGTATAGACGATCTTATTTACAAAGCAGAAACAGAGACACAGACATAGAGAACAAACGTATGGATACCAAGAGGGAAGGGGGTGTGGGATGCATTGGGAGATTGGGGTTGACATATATACACTTACTGATACTATGTATAAAATAGATAACTGATGAGATCCTATGCACAGGGAACTCTACTCAGTGCTCTGTGGTGACCTAAATGAGAAGGAAACCCAAAAAATGGGGGATATATGTATATGTATAGCTGATTCACTTTGCTGTACAGTATAAACTAACACAATATTGTAAAGCAACTATACTCCAATTAAAAAAATGCTACTAAAAAGCCAATGAATAAATTTAAAATAAAATAATATATTCAAATATACCAGAACAAGGAAGGAAATGGGGAACAGAGAAAGAAAAAACAGAGGGACAAACACAAAACAAATAGTAAAATGGTGGACATAATTCCAAACTTTTCAATGTATTACAATAAATATTAATATACTAAATACTCAAAGGCAGATATAATCAGATTAGTTAAAACTGAAAAACCCCACAGATTGCAAGTAAATGATTAGAAAAACAATACGCTATACAAATATTAAGCATAAGAAGGCTTGAGTGGCTATGTTAATGTTTTTAAAAATTGGTTTTAAGACAAAAATCATTACTAGAGATAAATAGGGACGTTACAGAATGATAAAAATGTCAATTCATCAAAAAGACATAAAAGTCATAAACATGTATGCACCAAATAAGATAACTTCAAAATACATGAAGCAAAAATTGACAAAATTAAATGGACAAGTAGGCAACTCTACAGTTATAGTATTGGAGTTTAATGTCATTGGCCAGAAATGAATGAGACAGCTAGACAAAAATTTGTAAAGGCATAGATGATTTTTACAGTAGTGTTAACCACTTTGATCTAACTGATATTTATATAGCTCTATAACAATAGAATACAGAGTTTTTTCAAATATATGTGACAGATTTACTAAGATAGACTATATGCTGGGATTCAGATCAAACAGGGTAAATTCTCTCTCCAAAACAGATTAATGTAAAAAAAATATAGATATAGATATATGTCACCAAATATATACATATATCACCAAATATTACATACAGAATGATAATAAAAATACAATATAACCAATTTTGTATAAACAGATAAAGCAGTGTTTAGAGGAAATTTATATCATTAAATGCTTATTAGAAACAAAAAATAAAGGTCTCAAATTAGTGACCTAAATTTCAACCTCAAAGTGATAGGATAAAAAGGTAAAATTATACACAAAATGAAGAAGAAATAATAACAGAAATCAATCAAATATAAAATACACAAATAGTGAAAACTCATTCTCTGAAAATATCAACAAATTTCTAAACCCCTAGAGACGAATGATGAAAAAACATATGGACAGCAAAATCATCGTAATCATAAGTGGGAAGGGGATTATTATTATAAATCTTGTAGACATTGAAAGCATATTAAAAGAATAAAGCAATAAAATTTATGCCACCAAATTTAACAACTTAGATTAAATGGTGAGATTTCTTGAAAAATATACCAAAGTTGACACAATACAAAACAAAAAATCTGTATTTCTCTAAATCTATCAAAGGTAGTGTACCTGTTAAAAAAAAATTCAACCAAGGAAATTCCAGGCTGAATGATTTTATTGGTAAATTCTGTTAAGCATTCAAAAAAAAGTAACAACAATTTTATTCAAACTTTTTCAGAAAATATAGGAAGAAGGACCTTCCCAACTAATTTCATAAGGCCAGCAAAACCTTAGTACACAAACCTGAGAATCACATTTTATACATAAAAAAAGAGCAATATTTCTGTTAATGTAAACAAAAATGCTTAAGAATACTACTAATAAAATCTAACTATATAAAAAGGGTAAATTACCATAATCAACAGAGTTTATCTCTGGAAGGCAAATTTAGCTTGATACTTAAAAATCAACAGACTTAACTCACCATTTAATAGAATAAAGTGGAAAGACCATATGATCATTTCAATAGATACCAAGACAACACAAGACAAACTTTGACACAAACCCATCAGTGATAAAAACTCAGCAACTAATGACTAAAGAAGAATTTTCACAATTGGATGATGAGTGTTTACAAAAAAATTCTATAGCTATAATCTTAGTTAATGATAAAATATTGAACGTTTTCCTCTCTAGATAGAGAACAAGGCAAGGATTATCACTTTCTCCAGTTCTACTCAACAATACACTAGAAACTGACATCTTTACAATAAGTTAAGAAAAATCAAATGCATCCAGATTTGAAAGGAAGAAGTAAAACTGTCTTTCTTGGTAGATAAAGTGATTATGATCATGTATATCATGATCATTCCATTTACAAGAAAATCCTTGTTATAACTTATAAAACTACTTCAAGTAATAGGCAAACTTAGCAAAGTCATAAGATTCAAAACTGTAATACAAAACTCAATTGTACTTTATATAGTAGCAGAAAACAATTAGAAAATAAAAATTTTAAAATAATTCCAGTTAAAACAATGCGAAACAAACTCCGAAAATATCTTGAAATAAATGAACAAAAACTTGGTAGACATATACACTAAAAATTATAGAATAGTCCTGGGATAAACCATAGGAAACCCACATAATTAAAGAGATACATCATATTTATGGACTTAATATTAACGTGACAGTTTTCCTCAGATTTATCTGCTGATTCAGGAAAATCCAAAGCAAAACCCCAGCAGGTTTTTTTGTTTTTGTTTTAAAGAAATTGATAAGTAATTACTTAAATTTACTTGGAAACACAAAAGCTCTAGATTAGATAAGTCAATTAGAAAAAAAGAGCAAAGTTCCTCAACCTCATTAGTCATAAAAATGAAAATTAGAACCATGAGATAGTACTTACACACCCATTAGAAGAGATAAAATTAAAAAGACAATACCAAGGTGAGGATGTTGAGCAGTTGGAACTTTCATACACTGCTGGTGGAAATGTAAAATGGTATAAGGACTTTAGAAAATCGTTTGGCATTAAACGTACATAAGAATTAAACATAAACCTACCATGGAAAACAGGCGTTCCACTCCTCAGTGTTTACTCAAGAGGAAAAACAATGGATGTTCACATAAAGATTGCACATGATTGTTCCTAACAGTTTTATTCATAATAGTCCCCAAATGGAAATGACTTAAATGTCCATCAATGGCTGAATGAATTAAAAAAATGCAAACACTACTCAGCAGTGAAGAGGAAAAGAAGTGAAAGTAATACGGCACAAAAGAGTTCATAGTACATGATTCTGTTTATACAAAATTCTAGAGAATTCAAACTAATTAATAGTAACAAAAAGCAGGTCAGTGATTGCCTGGGAAGGAGATAAAACAGGAAGGGATGGCTACAGAGGGCCATGAGGAATCTCATATGTGTGATGGATATATATTTTGGGTTTTTTTTGGTTTATTTTATTTATTTATTTATTTTGAATTTTATTTATTTTTTTATACAGCAGGTTCTTATTAGTCATCCATTTTATAAACCTCAGTGTATACATGTCAATCCCAATCTCCCAATTAATCACACCACCAGCCCCACCCCCCTGCTGCTTCCCCGCCTTGGTGTCCATACGTTTGTTCTCTACATCTGTGTCTCAATTTTTGCCCTGCAAACTGGTTCATCTGTGCCATTTTTCCAGGTTCCACATATATGCGTTAATATACAATATTTGTTTTTCTCTTTCTGACTTAACTTCACTCTGTATGACAGTCTCCAGTTCCATCCATGTCTCTAAAAATGACCCAATTTAGTTTCTTTGTATGGCTGAGTAATATTCCATTCTATATATGTACCACATCTTCTTTACCCATTCGTCTGTCGATGGGCATTTAGGTTGCTTCCATGACCTGGCTATTGTAAATAGTGCTGCAATGAACATTGGGGTGCATGTGTCTTTTTGAATTATGGTTTTCTCTGGGTATATGCCCAGTAGTGGGATTGCTGGGTCAGATGGTAATTCTATTTTTAGTTTTTTAAGGAACCTCCATACTGTTCTCCACCATGGCTGTATCAGTTTACATTCCCACCAACAGTGCAAGAGGGTTCCCTGTTCACACCCTCTCCAGCATTTGTTGTTTGTAGATTTTCTGATGATGCCTATTCTAACTGGTGTGAGGTGATACCTCATTGTAGTTTTAATTTGCATTTCTCTAATAATTAATGATGTTGAGCAGCTTTTCATGTGCTTCTTGGCCATCTGTATGTCTTCTTTGGAGAAATGTCTATTTAGGTCTTCTGCCCATTTTTGGATTGGGTTGTTTGTTTTTTAATATTGAGCTGCATGAGCTATTTATATATTTTGGAGACTAATCCTTTGTCCATTGATTCATTTGCATATATTTTCTACCATTCTGAGGATTGTCTTTTCATCTTGTTTATGGTTTCCTTTGCTGTGCAAAGCATTTAAATTTCATTAGGTCCCATTTGTTTGTTTTTGTTTTTATTTCCATTACTCTAGGAGGTGGATCAAAAAAGATCTTGCTGTGATTTATGTCAAAGAGTGTTCTTCCTATGTTATCCTCTAAGAGTTTTATAGTGTCCAGTCTTACATTTAGGTCTCTAATCCATTTTGAGGTTTTTTTTGTGTATGGTGTTAGGGAGTGTTCTAATTTCATTATTTTACATGTAGCTGTCCAGTTTTCCCAGCACCACTTATTGAAGAAACTGCCTTTTCTCCATTGTATATCCTTGCCTCCTTTGTCATAGATTAGTTGACCATAGGTGCGTGGGTTTATCTCTGGGCTTTGTATCTTGTTCCATTGATCTATATGTCTGTTTTTGTGCCAGTACCATATTGTCTTGATTACTGTAGCTTTGTAGTATAGTCTGAAGTCAGGGAGTCTGATTCCTCCAGCTCCACTTTTTTCCCTCAAGACTGCTTTGGCTGTTTGGGGTCTTTTGGGTCTCCATACAAATTTTAAGATTTTTTGTCCTAGTTCTGTACAAAATGCCATTGGTAATTTGATAGGGATTGCACTGAATCTGTAGATTGCTTTGGGTAGTAGAGTCATTTTCACAATGTTGATTCTTCCAATCCAAGAACGTGATATATCTCTCCATCTGTTGTTATCATCTTTAATTTCTTTCATGAGTGTCTTATAGTTTTCTGCATACAGGTCTTTTGTCTCCCTAGGTAGGTTTATTCCTAGGTATTTTATTCTTTTTGTTGCAATGGTAAATGGGAGTGTTTCCTTAATTTCTCTTTCAGAGTTTTGTCATTAGTATATAAGAATGCAAGAGATTTCTGTGCATTAATTTTGTATCCTGCAACTTTACCAAATTCACTGATTACCTCTAGTACTTTTCTGGTGGCATCTTTAGGATTCTCTATGTATAGTAGAATGTCATCTGCAAACAGTGAGAGTTTTACTTTTTCTTTTCCAAATTGTATTACTTTTATTTCTTTTTCTTCTCTGATTACCTTGACCAGGACTTCCAAAACTGTGTTGAATAATAGTGGTGAGAGTGGACATCCTTGTCTTGTTCCTGATCGTAGAGGAAATGCTTTCAGTTTTTCACCATTGATAATGATGTTTGCTGTAGGTTTGTCATATATGGCCTTTATTACTGAGATAGATTCCCTCTATGTCCAGTTTCTGGAGAATTTTTGTCATGAATGGGTTTTGAATTTTGTCAAAAGCTTTTTCTGCATCTATTGAGATGATCATATGGTTTTTATTCTTCAATTTGTTAATATGGTGTATCACATTGATTGATTGGCATATATTGAGGAATCCTTGCATCCCTGGGATAAAGCCCACTTGATCATGGTGTATGATCTTTTAATGTGTTGTTGGATTCTGTTTGCTAGTATTTTGTTGAGGATTTTTGCATCTATATTCATCAGTGATATTTGTCTGTAATTTTCTTTTTTTGGAGTATCTTTGTTTTGTTTTGGTATCAGGGTGATGGTGGCCTCATGAGTTTGGGAGTGTTCCTTCCTCTGCAATTTTTGGAAGACTTTGAGTAGGATGGGCATTAGCTCGTCTCTAAATGTTTGATAGAATTCACCTATGAAACCATCTAGTCCTGGACTTTTGTTTGTTGGAAGATTTTTAATCACAGTTTCAATTTCATTACTTGTGATTGGTCTGTTCATATTTTCTATTTCTTTCTGGTTCAGTCTTGGAAGGTTATACCTTTCTAAGAATTTGTCCATTTCTTCCAGGTTGTCCATTTATTGGCCTAGAGTTGCTTGTAGTAGTGTCTTAGGATGCTTTGCATTTCTGTGGTGTATGTTGGAACTTCTCCTTTTTCATTTCTAATTTTATTGATTTTGGGCCTCTCCCTCTTTTTCTTGATGAGTCTGGCTAATGGTTTATCAACTTTGTTTATCTTCTCAAAGAACCAGATTTTAGTTTTATTGATCTTTGCTGTTGTTTCTATTTCATTTATTTCTGCTCCGAGCTTTATGATTTCTTTCCTTCTGCTAACTTTGGGTTTGTTTGTTCTTCTTTCTCTAGTTCCTTTAGGTGTAAGGTTAGATTGTTTATTTGAGATTTTTCTTGTTTCTTGAAGTAGGCTTGTATAGCTATAAACTTCCCTCTTAGAAATGCTTTTGCTGCATCGCATAGATTTTGGATCATCATGTTTTCATTGGCATTTGTCTCTAGGTATTTTTTGATCTTTGATTTCTTAGTGATCTCTTGGTTATTTAGTAGCATATTGTTTAACCTCCATGTGTTTGTGTTTTTTACTTATTTCTTTCCCTGTAATTGATTTCTAATCTCTTAGCATTGTGGTCAGAAAAGATGCTTGGTATGATTCCAATTTTCTTAAATTTACTGAGGCTTGATTTGTGACCCAAGATGCGACGTATCCTGGAGAATATTCCATGCTCACTTGAGAAGAAAGTGTAATCTGTTTCTGGATAGAATGTCCTATAAATATCAATTAATCTATCTGGTCTGTTGTGACATTTAAAGCTATTGTTTCCTTATTAATTTTCTGTTTGGATGATCTTTCCATTGGTGTAAGTGAGGTGTTAAAATCCCCGACTCTTACTGTGTTACTGTCAATTTCCTCTTATAGCTGTTAGCAGTTGCCTTATGTATTGAGGTGCTCCTATGTTGGGTGCATATATATATTTATAATTGTTATATCTTCTTCTTGGATTGATCCCTGGATCATTATGTAGTGTCCTTCCTTGTTTCTTGTAACATTCATTTTAAAGTCTATTTTACCTGATATGAGTATTGCTACTCCAGCTTTCTTTTGATTTCCATTTGCATGGAATATCTTTTACCATCCCTTCACTTTCAGTCTGTATGTGTCCATAGGTCTGAAGTGGGTCTCTTGTAGACAACATATATATGGGTCTTGTTTTTGTATCCATTCAGCGAGCCTATGTCTTTTGTTTGGAGCATTTAATCCATTCATGTTTAAGGTAGTTATCAATATGTATGTTCCTATTACCATTTTCTTAATTGTTTTGGATTGATTTTTGTAGGTCCTTTTCTTCTCTTGTGTTTCCCACTTAGAGAAGTTCCTTTAGCATTTGTTGTAGAGCTGGTTTGGTGGTGCTGAATTCTCTTAGCTTTTCTTCTTTGTAAAGGTTTTAATTTCTCCATGGAATCTGAATGAGATCCTTGCTGGGTAAAGTAATCTTGGTTGTAGGTTCTTCCCTTTCATCACTTTAAGTATATCATGCCACTCCCTTCTGGCTTGTAGAGTTTCTGCTGAGATACCAGCTGTTAACCTTATGGAAGTTCCCTTGTATGTTATTTGTCATTTTTCCCTTGCTGCTTTCAATAACTTTTGTCTTTAATTTTTGTCAATTTGATTACTACGTGTCTTGGTGTGTTTCTTCTTGGGTTTATCCTGTATGGGACTCTCTGCACTTACTGGACTTGGGTGGCTATTTCCTTTCCCATGTTAGGGAAGTTTTCAATTAGAATCACTTCATATATTTCCTTGGGTACTTTCTCTCTCTCTTCTCCTTCTGGTACCCCTATAATGCTAATGTTGTTGCATTTAATGTTGTCCCACAAGTCTCTTAGGCTGTCTTCATTTCTTTTCATTCTTTTTTCTTTATTCTGTTCCAAAGCAGTGACTGCCACCTTTCTGTCTTCCAGGTCACTTATCTGTTCTTCTGCCTCAGTTATTCTGCTATGGATTCCTTCTAGTGTATTTTTTTCATTTCAGTTATTGTATTGTTCATCTCTGTTTGTTTGTTCTTTAATTCTTCTAGGTCTTTGTTAAACATTTCTTGTATCTTCTCGATCTTTGCCTCCATTCTTTTTCTGAGGTCCTGGATCATCTTCACTATCATTATTCTGAATTCTTTTTCTGGAAGGTTGCCTATCTACATTTAGTTGTTTTACTGGGATTTTTTCTTGTTCTTTTATCTGGTACATAGCCCTCTGCCTTTTCCTCTTGTCTGTCTTTCTGTGAATGTGGTTTTTGTTCCGCAGCCTGCAGGATTGTAGTTCTCCTTGCTTCTGCTGTCTGCTCTCTGGTGGATGAGGCTATCTGAGAGGCTTGTGCAAGTTTTCTGATGGGAGGGACTGGTGGTAGGGAGAGGTGGCTGTTGCTGTGGTGGGCAGAGCTCAGTAAAACTTTAATCCACTTCTCTGCTGATAGGTGGGGCTGGGTTCCCTCCCTGTTGGTTGTTTGGCCTGAAGTGACCCAACACTGGAGCCTACCCGGCTTGTTTGGTGGGGCTAATGGCAGACTCTGGGAGGGTTCACACCAAGGAGTACTTCCCAGAACTTCTGCTGCCAGTGTCCTTGTCCTCACGGTGAGACACAGCCACCCCCCGCCTCTGCAGGAGACCCTCCAACACTAGCAGTTAGGTCTGGTTCAGTCCTCTATGGGGTCACTTCTCCTTCCCCTGGGTCCCAATATGCACACTACTTTGTGTGTGCCCTCCAAGAGTGGAGTCTCTGTTTCCCCCAGTCCTGTCAAAATCCTGCAATCAAATCCCTCTAGCCTTCAAAGTCTGATTCTCTAGGAATTCCTCCTCCCGTTGCCGGACCTCCAGGTTGGGAAGCCTGACGTGGGGCTCAGAACCTTCACTCCAGTGGGTGGACTTCTGTGACATAAGTGTTCTCCAGTTTGTGTCACCCACCCAGCAGTTATGGGATTTGATTTTACTGTGATTGCGCCCCTCCTACCATCTCATTGTGGCTTCTCCTTTGTCTTTGGATGTGGGGTATCTTTTTTGGTGAGCTCCAGTGTCTTCCTGTCGATGATTGTTCAGCAGTTAGTTGTGATTCCGGTGCTCCTGCAGGAGGGAGTGAGAGCACGTCCTTCTACTCCGCCGTCTTGAACCAATCTGCTGGATATATATTTTGACTGTCCGTGTTTTCATGGGTGCATACGTCTTTCAAAACTTATCTGATTGTACAATGTAAATGGATTCAGTTTATTGTATGGAAATTATACCCCAATAAAGTTGAATTTAAAGTGATAAAATAGGTGGCTAAACACATACTGAAACCTCATTCATGGTTAAAAAAAAAGTGAAGTTCAAAAACAAGAAGAGAGTCTTCTTATATTAGAAATGGAGAAATCTAAACAACAGACAAATAAAACCAGGACAGAAACAGCTGGAACCCATAATGGTAATCAACTGACAGGGACAGTGGTTCAAAGCCAGCAGGAACCTATACTTGATGAATGCCAGTCATGTAACATCAGCAGTCACTCTTCCTAGGCTGAGAATCAGTTGAAGTGTGAATTTGTAACACCACATGAAAAGGAGCCAGCAGTAGTTACCTGGGAACAACCACACCCAGCTACTCAAGTTTGCAGCAAGATATAAGGCTCCATTGTACTGCAGGGAGCAGGAGCAGTATCACCTCTGCCTAAGTGGGACTCAGGGCTGTGCTGCAGGTGCAGGTGTAGGACCCAGAATTGCATCACCAGCAAGGAGCTAGCACTGTAAGCATGGGTACCCAGAACGTGTCTGGTTTGGATCAGTGTCCCAAGCAGACTACAAGACCCACTTAGAGGACAGCTACAAATGTGGAGGGGATTTCCAAAATAACTATAATTTTTAAAAGTACAGAATGAAAGTACACAAAAATCCCTAGGTATAGGGATGGTAATGAAGTGGATCCCTTAAAGAAGAGGAAGAAATGACCCTCCAAAATTATGGAGGAAATGAAAGTACTAATGAGTTAAAAATAAACTAAAGAGAGAATTTGTTAAGAAAGAAAAGACTGGCCAGATTTTCATGTTTTCCTGGACTCAATTGAATAATTTTCCGTATCTAATATCCATCTCTAAGGTATGTTCTCTATTAATATATCTTTATTACCATCTGCATAATGAGGATGTACATATACATAAATTTATATATATATGTTTATATATAAGTAAATTCCCATATTTATATCTGGCTTTTCCTCTGAGCACCAGACATTATATCTGACTGCTGATCTGTGAAGTACATGTGGATATCCTAGAGATGTTTCAAACTTGCTATGTTCAAGACTAACCACTTGAGTCCTCCTACCACCATTACCCTCACCATTCTTGCCCTTCCCTATCTTAGCATGTCACCACCACTTACAAGTTTTGGAGCCCAAAATGTAAGTGTCCTCCTTGATTCACCTCTTCATTTCACCACCACCACTACATTAATTCAACCGTAAGTGATTTGAATCTATCTGCAAAATGCATCCACATTCATCCATCTCCACTGCCATGACCTGTTTTAAGCCACCATCTCTTGACTTGACTCTTAGTCTTCTCACTAGTCTTCCAGTTTCCACTCTTGTATCCTACAATTCTCAACACAGCAGCCGGAGAGGCCCTTTAACAACATTAATCAGATATTCTGTCTCTCAGGCTTATGATCCTGTCTTATTTAGTGAACATTTCCTATGGAGAAGTAATTCATTTTGAGTGTAGGAAGGTACTAACTAGCTCTCAGAAGATTAAACAAAGTAAAATTATACAAAGTAAATCCATTAGATTGAACTCAAGACTTTGAAGTAATATTCTAAAATAGCCATTTTTATATGTATGAATAGCAGTTTGGGGTTATGTGAGGTAACCAGTAGAATAGCTTTTTCTGCTGTCTCTTCGGGGATTTTGGATAGGACAGGGTGGTGGGGGTGGGTGTTGTATTACTACCATTGAAAGCCCAAGTTAGAGAGTGTAGGTGGCGATTGATTTCCCGTTTTCACTTGGCGCCAAATTCCTCTGGGTTTGATTTGATCAAAAGAGGAAGTAACTTCAGTTGAGTGATAAGGTTAGCTGAGCAGGAAAGAGAAAAGGGAAGGAAGAGGTACCATCAACTTGTGTGTTTTTGTTTTCTGGCAAATATAGCTGTCAGAATATTTATTAGACTAAATGTTTTATTTTTGGTGTTCTTAGTATTTGTAGTGGCTCCATTAGATTCACTTAGATCTCTGGGATTTTGTGAGAGCTTTTAGCTGTGATTTACTTCTTTACAAGTTCAAGAGTGATAGGTCAATATGTCATAAAGCAGAAGACAGTTTGGTCGAATTATTCACTTTTTGTGTTGTGACATAAGAAAAGTGTCATTTAGGGGCAGTTCATTATCCAGGAGATGCTGTTATAGGAGATTGAAGGGGAAAAAAACTAAGTGTGGTGAACTGATTGCAATGAAGGCTCCAATTTTTTAACTCCCCTTGCCCTTCGGCAGCACCCTCCTATAATGACTTATGTGACTTGTTTTGACCAATGGGACAGTAGGAAGTATGACACAAAAAAAGACTTGAAAAAACAGCCTTGCCGTTCTTAGATCCTGCCACCATATGAGCATGCCCAGGTTAGCTTCCTGGAGATCAAGAGATCTCGTGAAGGAGATTCCAAGTGCCCTAGCCAACAATTAGCCAGCCTCCAGCCTAACCAGAAACTAACAGCTGACTGCAAACACATGAGTGACTTAGATCGGCAAAATTGCAGAGCTGACCCCATCCCAAATTGTTGATCTGTGGAACTGTGCATGATGATAAATAGATGGTTTAGCTGTTTCTATTTAATCTGGGGGTGGTCTTTTATGTAGCAAAAACTAGCTATTACACTAAGATAAAGATAACAGATTCATTCTAAGGAGAGGAAAAGAAACCAAGATCCATAGAATGTTTCATCTAATATTGCAAACCATCAGATTAGTAGCCATCCTGTGAATTGGGAACCAGATTTGTCTTTAAGAACATTTCAGTGCTTAGGTATTATTGTACTTCCTTCTGCAGGAGTGCTCACTAAACACCTGTTATTGACTGTGCCTGATGAAAAGGAGCAGGATAATTTCAAGGCTGTTTTAATTAAAGTGTCTTTGTTCTTTTGAAGTTTAGTGGAAGGCTATTTACCACCAGGCTCTTTCCATTGTGGTGTAATTCTTGTGTGGCCTATTTTCCATAACAGTATTAGAAAGACTCCCTAGGAGACCCACTACAGATTGCAGAGATAGCCTCTACTGAGAAGAGGAATTGTTGAATTATAGCTTGAATTTGCTGCAGTATTTACCAAGGGCCATCACATTTTTTTTTTTTTTTTTTTTTTCCGGTACATGGGCCTCTCACTGTTGTGGCCTCTCCCGTTGCGGGCCATGGCTCACAGGCCCAGCCGCTCCACGGCATGTGGGATCTTCCCGGACTGGGGCACGAACCCGTGTCCCCTGCATCAGCAGGCGGACTCTCAACCACTGTGCTACCAGGGAAGCCCCATCACATTTTTTTAAGTTCAAGAAGCCAGGTATGAGGTTATGAAGATAACTGGAGCCTAGAAAGAAAATTTTATTGCCTTTTTTGAAATTGCAAGTACCTTGAAGCATGCCTTCTAACAACACAGCACAGTAAGGACTGCTGGGAGAAAACGGGCTGACAGATCAGCCTGGCACCCAATAAAAAGGAATCCCACAAAAAAGATGTCATATTCCTGAGGAAGCACTTTGGGCGAGCCACAGTAATTTTGTTTTCCAGTGGAATAAAATATAATAAAAAGTTTTAAAAGAGTTGTAAAATTCATTTAATGGCATCACACCCAAGAGGGATGTTGGAGACATAAGACACTGTACAGCATACACTTTACACAGTGCATAGAAGGTAATCCAGAAGTGACTAATGGTTAGTATCCATTAACCCCAAAACAGAGCCTAAGAGAAGATCAAAATAGCAGAAGGCACTGCAATAGCATCTGCTGTACAAAACACAGAACTAAACGTATGTGAGCCCATGAGCCTTTTCATCCACATCTGCGTACTCTGACTGGGTAAAAGAAAAATGTGTTAGGAAATTCAGTAATTATTCTATCTGGCAACTGTCTAGATGGTGAGTAATATGATACAGGAAATGGTGCAGCTATCTTACAGTCAACCTTTCTGTTGGAATGATTCTTCAAATCCAGACTTTTATGTTGATAAGCTTCAGTTTCAGAGATACCATAATGATGCAAAGCATGTCTATCCTTCTTTCAGGGCATAAAAAATCACTAGGATTCATTGGGTTCATACCATTTGTTTAGGTGTTGTTTTAAGCCTCATGTGTGAAGCAAATGATACACTTTAAAGAGCGATGCCGTCCACACTGTTAACCACTGAGCATTTCATTTTTAGTATTCCTTTTTCTTTAGGTGAGTTTTATTTTTCCAAACAATTTCTCAGTTGTTGTTTACTTTTGCTGTCTTCTGTTTTGTTTTGTTTTGTTTTAATAATGCAGAACAGAGAGAATGGACAAAAAGAGGATAGAAAACAGTAGTGCTTATCCTTGTTTGCTTACTGGATTAGATCTAAAGCCCCCCCCCTCAATAACTGTAGGCCCTGATTGAGTTTATAATTTGATTATTTAACCCAGTAAACTATTAACATACTCCCTGGAGCACAAAACAAATTAATTCCTAATCTCAGATAAGAAGGAATATATGACAGTAAATTTACCCCAGTCAAGTCTTATGTTCTGTCTCCACTGGCTTAACCCCATTGAAATTGGAATCCACTTTCACACATGCTCATCAGGTACTTGCTGACATAGATTGGTAATGTCTTGTAGTCATATCGATGTAAAGATTGTTTCCTTCTAAAATAGGCCTATCACTCAGTCTGGGCTATGTCTTATAGATTAGAGGCAATGAAAGGTGTTAAGATGTGCCCAGACGAGAACAGGCATCAACTTGAGAGTCAACCATTCAGATATTATTTTTTTCAGAGGAGGACGGTTGGGAGAGAATTTCTTTACTGGCAAAGGATATTAAGAGAAATTTTGAAGTTCAAATTTCTCAGTCTCAACTTCTGGTCATAATGGGGTAACAGTGATTGTATTTATCCACCAGCTAAAAACTGGACAAAATTATGAAACCATGGTTTTCAAGATATTGTACATCAGAAAGCAACTGGGATTGTTGAGATGAGAAACAAACAAAGTGAGTCCTATGATTGCCCAATGTATTGCCTAGAGAATGTTTCCAGCCCAGACGTGTGGGAAAAGACCCCAGGAAGAGCCTAGTGGCCTCTCAGAGGTTAGAAGAGGAGCTAAGAGCACAGAAGAACAAGTCAGCCAGAGTACACAAGAGCAGAGTACCAGAGAGGAGAGAGCTACATAGAGAAATAACTCTGGAAGTCTACAAAGGCCTCCTTGAATTAAACTAAAATCAGTTTAGTAGGGATCAACATATGTGGATAAGGACACTACCCAAGGCTAAGGAATACATGCCGATAGTAAATTCTTTCAGCTTTTGTATGTCTCACAGTATTTATTTCACCTTTGTGTTTGAAAGACATTTTTGCTGGGTAAGGAATTCTAGATTGACAGGTTTTTTTCTTGTGTCTTCTTCGAGTTTGCTTTGTTTCTAATGAAACGTCTGCTGTCATCCTTATCATTGTTCCTCTGCACATGATCTGTCTCTTCGCTGGCTGCTTAAAAAATTTTTTTTCATGTTCCAGTGAGTTATTAAAATTTTTTTAAATTGAAATATAGTTGACTTACAATAGTATATTTATTTCAGGTGAACAACATAGTGATTCAATTTTTTTATAGACTATACTCATTTTAAAGTTATTGCAACGTAATGGCTATATTTCCCTGTGCTGTACAATATATCCTTGTTGCTTATTGATTTTATACATAGTAGTTTGTATATCTTAATCCCATCCCCCTGTGTGCCTCTCACCCTTTCCCTCTCTCTACTAGTAACCACTAGATTGCTCTCTATATCTGTGAATCTGTTTCTGTTTTTTTGTATACATTTGTTTGTTTTCTTTTTTAGATCCCACATATAAGTGGTAACAGAGTATTTGCCTTTCTCTGGCTGATTTATTTCACTAAGGATAATATCCTCTAGGTCCATCTACATTGTTGGAAATGGCAGAATTTTATTTTTTTTTATGGCTGACTAATATTTCATTATATATATATGTAGATATATAGATACACACCACATCTTTATCCCTTCATTTTGATGGATACCTAGGTTGTTTCTGTATCTTGGCTATTGTTAGTAATGCTGCTATAAACATTGGTGTGCTTGCATCTTTTAAAATGCATGTTTTCATTTTCTTCAGATAAATACCCAGATGTGGAATTGCTGGGTCATACGGTAGTTCTAATTTAATTTTTTGAGGAAGCTCCATACTGTTTTTCATAGTGGTTGCACCAGTTTACATTCCCACCAACAGTGCATAAGAGTTCCTTTTTCACCACATACTTGCCAACACTTGTTATTTGTTGTCTTTTTGAGAATAGCCATTCTGACAGGTGTGAGGTGACATGTCATTTTGTTTCTGAATTTCATTTCCCTACTGATTAGTGATGCTGAACATCTTTTCATGTGTCTGTTGGCCATCCATATGTCTTCCTTGGAAAAGATGTCTATTCAAATCCTCTACCCATTTTTTTAATTTGGGTTTTTAAAATTTTTTTGGTATCAAATTGATTTCTTTATATTTTGAATATTAAACCTTTATCAGATATGTCATTTGTAAATATCTTCTCCCATTCAGTAAGTTGCCTCTTTATTTTGCTGATGATTTCCTTCACTGTGCAAAAGCCTTTTAGTTTGATGTAGCACCATTTGTTTATTTTTTGCTTTTGTTGCCCTTTCCTGAGGAGAACTATGTGCAAAGAGTATTGCTAAGAGTAATGCCAAAGAACATTACTGCCTGTATTTTCTTCTAGGAGTTTTATAATTTCAGGTTTTACATTTAAGTCTTCAATCCATTTTGATTTATTTTTGTATATGGTGCCAAAAGTGGTCCAGTTTCATTCTTTTGAATGTAGCTGCGTCTGGTTCTGCCAACACCATTTATTGAAGAGGCTTTTTCCCTACTGCATATTTTTAGTCCCTTTATTGTATATGAGTTTATTTTATGTGAGTTTATTTTAGAGCTCTCTATTTTTTTCCATTGATCTATGTGCCTGTTTTTGTGTCAGTATAATACAGTTTTGATCACTTTAGTTTTGTAGTATACTTTGAAATCAGGGAACATGATACCTCCAGTTTAGTTCTCTTTTAAGATTGTTTTAGCTAGTCAGGGTCTTTGTGGTTCCATACAAATTTTAGAATTATGTTACAGTTCTGTGAAAAATGCCATTGGTATTTTGATAAGGATTACATTAAATCTGTAGATTTCTTTGAGTAGAATGGACATTTTAACAATACTAATTTGTTCAGTCCATGAGCATGGTATATGGTATATCTTTACATTTATTTGTGTCATTTTCAATTTCTTTCATCAATGTCTTATAGTTTTCAGAGTACAAGTCTTTCAACTCCTTGGTTAAATTTATTCATAGCTATTTTATTCTTTTTAATGCAATTATAAATGGGATTGTTTTCTTAATTTCTCTTTCTGATAGTTCATTATTAGTGTATAGAAACACTACAAATTTCTGTATGTTGACTTTGTATTCTGAAACATTACTGAATTCATTTATTAGTTCTAATAGTTTTTTGATGAAGTCTTTAGGGTTTTCTATATATAATATCATGTTATCTGCAAATAGTGACAGTTTTACTTCTTCCCTTCCAATTTGGATGCCTTTTCTTTTTCTTCTCTGATTGCTGTGGCTAGAAATTCCAAATACTGTGTTAAATAGAAGTGGTAAGAGTGGGCATCCTTGTCTTTTTCCTGATCTCAGAGGAAATGCTTCCAGATTTTCTCCATTGAATATGATGTTAGCTGTAGGCTTGTCATATATGACCTTTATTATGTTGAGGTATGTTCTCTCTATACTCACTCTGTGGACAGTTTTTATCATAAATAGATGTTGAATTTTGTCAAATTTTTTTTGTGTATCTATTAAGATGATCATATATTTTTAGCCTTCATTTTGTTCATGTGGTGATCGTGTTGATGGATTAACAATATTGAACCATCCTTGCATCAGTGGAATAAATATCATTTGATTATAGTACACAAACTTTTTAATGTATTGTTGAATTCTGTTTGCTAATATTTTGCTGAGGATTTTTGTATATATTCATCAAAGATATTGGTCTGTAATTTTCTCTCTCTCTCCTTTTTTTTTGTAGTGTTGATCTGGTTTTCCTATCAGAGTACTGCTGTCCTCATAGAATGAGTTTAAAAGTGTTCCTTCCTCTTAAATTTTTCGGAGTTTGAGAAGGATAGGTATTAGCTCTTCTTAAATGTTTGGTGGAATTTTCCTGTGACTCTATCTGGCCCTGAACTTTTGTTTGTTGGACACTTTTTGATTACTGATTCAAGTTCATTACTAGTGATAGGCCTGTTCTGATTTTCTGTTTCTTCATAATTCAGTCTTAGATGATTGTATGTTTCTAGGAATTTATCCATTTTTTCTTGGTTGTCCAATTTGTTGGCATATAATTCTTCATATTAATTGCTTATGATCCTTTGTTATTTCTGCGGTGGAAGTTTAACTTCTCCTTTTTTCATTTTTGATTTTATTTATTTGTGCCCACTCTTTTTTTCTTAATGAGTCTGGCTAAAAATTTATAGATTTTGTTTATCTTTTCAAAGAATGGGCTCTAGTTTTATTGATCTTTTCTATTTTAAAAAAGTCTATTTTATTTATTTCCACTCTGATCTTTGTTATTTCCTTACTTCTACTAAATTTGGGCTTAGTTTGTTCCTCTTTTTCTGGTTTCTTTAGATGTAATCTTAGATTGTTTATTTAAGATTTTTCTTGTTTTTTGAGGTAGGCCTGTATTGCTACCAAATTCCCCCTTAGAAGTGCTCTTGCTGCAACCTATAGATTCTGGACGTTGTGTTTTCATTTTCATTTGTCTCGAGGTATTTTTTAAATTTTCTCTTAGATTTCTTCAATGATCCATTAATTGTTCACTAGATTTTATTTAGCCTCCATGTATTTGTGGGTGTTTTCAGTTTTCATCTTGTAATTGATTTTTAGCTTTCATACCATTGAAGTTGAAAAAGATGCTTGATATCACTTAAATCATCTTAAATTTATTGAGACTTGTTTTGTGTCCTAATATGTTGTGTCCTAACTTGTGATCTATTCTGGAGAATATTCCATGTGCATTTGAAATGAATGTGTATTCTGCTGCTTTTGGATGGAATGTTCTGTGATAATCTATTAAGCGTATCTGGCCTAATGTGTTGTTTAAGGCCAATGTTTTCTTATTGATTTTCTTTTAAAAAAAACATTGATTTTCTTAACCATTGATGTAAGTAGGGTGTTAAAGTCCCCTACTATTATTGTATTACTGTCAATGTCAATTCTTCCTTTATGTTTGTTAGTATTTCCTTTATGTGTTTAGGTTCTACTATGTTGGGTGCATAGATATTTATTGGATTGATCCCTTTATCATTCTGTAATGACCTTCTTTGTCTTTTTTATAGACTTTATTTTAAAGTCTATTTTGTCTGGTATAAGTATCACTTCTCCAGCTTTCTTTTCATTTCCATTTTCATGAAATATATACTCTCAGTCTGTGTGTCTTTAGATCTGAAATGAGTCTCTTGTAGGCAGAATATAATGAGTCTTTTTTTTAAATCCATTTAGTTACACTATGTCTTTGATTGGAATATTTAGTCCATTTACACTTAAAGAGATTATTGACAGATATACCCTTCTTGTGACTTTGTTAATTGTTTTATGGTTGTTTTTGTACTTCTTCTCTGTTCCTTTCTTCTTCTCTTCCCTTGTGATTTGATGATTTTCTTTAGTGTTATTTGTGTATTCTTTTAGCTTTATTTTTAATTGCACGTTCACAGTTTTTAATTTCTCCTTCTTTCCCCTATGCACAACCATTAGGGCCTTGAGTGGAAGATAGGTTACTCCACAATCTGTTGCCATAGCAGGTACATACATGCCGCAGTCATTAGTTCTTCTTGCACTCTTCTCTCTATTTGCATTTCATCTCATGTTACAATAGTAACACTTTGAGTAATTGGGAAGCTGATGTGGCAGTCAAGACTCTTGGGTAAGTTACTATAATAATTGTTTAATCCAGCTACTTTCTGAGGTGTCCACCTGATCAATGAGATTTTCACAAATATAGAGGGGCTAAATTGCTAAACTTAGAGTGGTATTCTTAAATTTAATCAAAAATGAAAAGGTGAAAATTTAATCTAATTATAAGATATTTTTATTTATTTACCCTGAACTATTTAATAGCAGCAGTGGGATCAAATAATTTTAAAGTAAACATTTATAAACTATCTGAAATTTTAAACAGCTTGGTCTTATAAAAATAAGTTAAAAAGGAACACAGAAGGTGAGTGAAACAAAACATTTAGTAAGTAAAACATAGTTATACTTAACAGTCTTTCCCATCTCACTCCCAAGGAAAAATGATTCTGGACAACATGGATCATGAGATGATTCAGGCAATGTCTTAAATGTTACTTCCATAGACAAATCTGGGGCTCCTTTTAAGCATTGTTACAATAAGGTCAACTGGAGATGAATGTCAGGAGGAAGCATTGCTTTCCAGAGTAATAAAAACAGAAACTCAAATCCCAGATGTTTCTGGAAAGCTAGATAAAGATCACAGATTTTGTGGTTACGAAAGTGTTGCTCAGCCTCTGGTTTTGTGCTTTGCTTGTAAAAAGAAGACATCCATGTGTTCAAACATACAACTTTAGTAACTGGCTCCAAATCAAAAGGAAATGTTTTCATTAATGTGTGTTCTCACTGAAGGCAAAGATTAGGCCATCTTCTTTGGCTGTGAGAATGCTCAAGATGCCGAGAATTTCACCAGGAATATAATGGGTTTTTAATAAATAAAGACAGAGTTGATAAGGATGGCAGGTTGAGTAGAGAGATAGTTCTTGGACTTGCACTTGAGAACTCCTAGATAGTTCAAGTGACTGTGCTGACTCCTCATGTTTTCTCTATTATGTGCTTTCCCCTCCTGGTGTTCAGGTTTTTGTGAGGATCGTTCATCTCCACCCGGCAGAGGAATTTCAGACACCTTTAAGTCCTTAGCACAAATGGGTTCACAATTATGTCTCTAGTCCAGTGAAAGCCTAATAATGCTCGCCCATCCCTCTATCCCATCTACTCCCTTTCTGTCAGAACTTATTTAATTCATATACCCCTGTAGTTCCTACTGCCTGTTGCTCATCCTGTTAGTCATGCCTTCCTACTTTCTCACCCACTTAGCATTTTCAATTTGATCTTCTACTTTCCATTATAAACTCTCTAACTCATTAAATGGGCCACAGCGGAGGAAGTTCACAGTCCTGACCCATATAACCTGCTACAGCTATTATTACCCACTTGATTTGAATTTAAAATGTGTTCATTGAATTCTCTGGTCATTTCTTGACTTCTCTTAGATTTGGATCTGTGATATGTTACTCCTCTTCCATCTACTTTCTTTATCTTGGCACTTCTCAGACTACCATCTACTAGCTATGTATCTTGGGAAAGCCACGGCAATCTCTGTAGCCTCATCAGTAAAATGGAGACAATAATACCATCTATCTCATAAAATTGTTTTGAGGATTAAATGAGTCAATATATGTAAAATTCTTAGAAAGTTGCTTGCTATAGAGTGCTATATGAATATTAACTACATGTAAAAATTATAAAAAATAATATATACATACACACACATCTATGTATATATATATAGATGTGCATATGTGTGTATCTGTCTGTCATGTATCTATCCATCTATCCCTGTCTTATTTAGCCCCCTCATCTTGGTTATTGGGGTTATTTTCATTCTGTTTTACCTTTGCATTTCAGTTTAAGAAGTTTCTACTAACATATCTTTAAACTAGCTAATTCTTTCTTTGGCCATGGCTAGAGTAAAGATGAGCCCATTAAAAGCATTCTTCATTTCAGTTATAATGTTTTTAAATTCCAGTATTTCTTTTTTATTCTTTCTTAGAGTTTCCATTTCTCTGTTTCCATTACCTATCTGATCTTGCATGTTGTCTACTTTTTCCATTAGAGCCCTTGACATGTTAATTATAGTTACCTTACATTTCCTGTCCAGTAATTCCAAATTTTTGTCATATCTACATCTGGATCTCATGCTTTCTTTGTCTCTTCATACTGTATTTTTACTTGCCTTTTAGTATGCTTTGTAATTTTTTCCTGAAAGCTGGACATGATTGATCAGGTAATATGGTAACTGAGGTAAACAGTCCTTTAATGTGAAGTTTTATGATAATCTGGCTAGGAATTGGGCTGTTTAATTTTTGTTGCAGCTGTAGATATCTGAGACTTCAAATTGTTCTGGTGTTCTTGTGTTTTATTTCCCCTGTTGTTTTTAAGTTTCTCTAAAAACTCCTCCTTAGGTAATGTCTTGATGCTCTTTAGGTTGTAATCCACTGTTATTATAGTAGAGCCTTATTGATGTGGTATAAGGTGTGGGGAAGGGGAAGTGTTCTGGTCTATAATCTTGTAATTCAACCTCAGTCTTTCAGTGGGCCTGTGTCCCTGGGCTGTGACCTCCAGAAGCTTTTTTTTTTTTTAATCTCCCCCTCTTCCTTAGAAGAAACATGAAGGCCACAGGGAGCTGGAGTTGGGTAACTACCCTTCCCCATGTGGGATAAGACTCTCGTAAAGTCTTTTCCCCTGTATGGTAGGCCTTGATTATGGCAAATGCTATGGGTATATTTCAAATATGGGATTGATTTTCCCCTCCCCTTGCCAGAAACACAAGAGAATTTTTCTTGGATCTTCATCATGAGCTCCTAATGGGATTCCTGTATGTAAAACCCATGAAAATATGCAAGGCCCCTACAACTGTGGCCCCCAGGAGTTTCTCATTCTCACACCAGCTTCTCATTCTCAGCCTCTAACAGTTCAGTAAAATTACCATTAAGGTATTTCTACCAGTTTATACCTCCTGTAGATTTTGCTCCAAGTATACAGATCTCAGCTGTGATCCTTTCTATTCTGTCTCCCCAGATTTCAGGATGGCAGTTTGTCCTGTGATCTCTGTTCTCTAGTAGGTCCAAGAAAAGACATTGATTTTTGGCTTGTTAATTTTTTACTAGTTGTAAGGACAGGAGTGACAACTTCCGAGCTATTGATGTGTCAGAACTTGGTAAATGAGAATGCCATGTCAATAGAGCTTGGAGGGCTCGCTCCCTCCCGTTGTTCTCAGTTTAGTGTTTCAGTCTTTTGTGATCCCTCTTCAATAATAATACCATAGTCAGTCCAACCCAGGTTTGCTTTTTTTTTCCCCCCAGTAAGTATTTACTGAATGTCTACTGCATTCCAGGCACTGTACTAGGTTATGGAGATACAGTGTGAACAGACTGGTGAGATCATCTATTTTTCCTTTCAGTTAGAATTCTTACATAGCCCTGCTCTCTACCAGCTCCTTCAGGTTAAGATCTTGCCACACTGTCACAAAAAATATATCACTTGTTCCTATAATCTCCGTCCACCACAGAAGTTCCTTTCCTATAATCTTTACATTCCACACAGCCCTTGGTACGCAATTCAAAACCTTCATTCTCCAAGAAAACAGAATTTTTCTATTTATACAGGCATGCCTGCTTTATTGCACTTCACTTTATTGCACTTTGCAGGTATAATGTGTTTTATAAATTGAAAGTTTGTGGCAGCCCTGTGTTGTCAGATGATGGTTAGCATTTTTAGCAATAAAGCATTTTTTTAGTTAAGGAATGTATCTTGTTTTTTTTTTTCAACATAATGCTATTGCACACTTAATAGACTACAGTATCATGGAAATATAACTTCTATGTGCACTGGAAAACCAAAAAATTTATTGTGATATTTGCTTTATGGTAGGGGTCTGGAACCAAATCCTCAGTATCTCTGAAGTATGCCTGTAGTGACAGTTTCCCCCATTGAATACTTACCACTTTGTGTTTATTTTAAGCACATCAGTGGGGGCAAGATAGAGGGATGTTTGTTGAGGGCTTAATAACATAATACCTTGAATTGGAAGTTACCTTTTTTTTAACATCACCTATATTTCAGTTTTCACATAATTTGTGATCAATTAGGATGCAAGAACCTGGTTGTCTTGTTCCTTGTTCATGTATCAGAGGACACGATGGAGTACTACTGAAGATTTCAGTCACATCCATCACTACAACACAAAAAGACCAAAAACAAGAGCAAATACTTACTCTAGTAGGATCTATGCTGTGTGCTGATGGGCATAAAAGGGTGTAGCCAATTTCTCAAACACATTTGATTTCTCCACAAGCATGAGTCTCTCATTTTTCTTTGAGAGCATGTACTTTTTCAGAAACCAAGTGTAAAAGATCTTTTTGTGCAATTCCTACTCCTTTGCCACATACAATAAGCAGTTGACGGTGAAGCTATCAGGTAATATCTGGAAGTGTGGGTTGTGTTACAATCAGTCATTTCATTTGTAAGGGGCTATTTATGCATCTGCGCTAAACAACTTCAAGTCTTTCTTGTTAAAAATAACTGCGTGTTTCATAGGCATTTCTATAAATACATCCAATTTTTACAATGCTTCCTGTAAATAACCAATGTGGTTTTTGCACTATCCATCATGGAGACACATATGTGTCCTATACCATTGGCTTGGATTTGCCAAGAAGTGTTCTTGATGCATGTGTGGAATGCCCTTTTTCCAGAGTCAAACATCTGGTTTTGGCACCAGTTTTCAAGCTAGCCCCATGCTCAGCACAAAAACGGAATGTACTGGATTTGCTTGGGTAGAAGGTGCTCACGCAACCCACATTTCCAAATGCCAAAGCTATTGCAAAATTCATTTAAGTTGATTTTAGGTATGACATGGAATCAAGAACAACACTCCTTGCTTGTTCTAGAGTTTTGCTAGTGCTACTATCCCATATAAATCATTGTGTTACAAGTTTCCGTGTTAAGGGGAAGACCTAGTTTGCCACCAATATCAAATAGGAGCTAACCAATAATTTCCACATCAACAATCAAGAGAATACCTACAGATTTAAAAAATTGCAGCAGCAGCTAAGTTTGTTTGTTTGTTTGTTTTTTTGCAGTACGCGGGCCTCTCACTGTTGTGGCCTCTCCTGTTGCAGAGCAGAGGCTCAGTGGCCATGGCTCACGGGCCCAGCCGCGCCGGGGCATGTGGATCCTCCTGGACCGGGGCACGAACCCGTGTCCCTTGCATCGGCAGGCGGACTCTCTACCACTGCGCCACCAGGGAAGCCCAGCAACAGCTAAGTTTCAAAGTTGTTATTGTTGATCTGTGTTCAGAGGTAAACATGGAATAGGCAACATTTGGGGTTTATGCTATAATAGACAATTGTTCACACAAACCCTAACATTATTAAACCTTTGGATTATACTATATTATGGCACTGAACTTGAGTCTCTGGAGGAGAGCTTCTGTCATATTCTAGAGTCCTGCCGTATCCATTAGTGTCATCTTCTCTTTTTTCACAAATATTTATCAAGGACTAACTATATGTCAGTCACTGTAGCAAGTGCTAAGAATATAGCCATGAATAGAAGAAAGCCCTTATAAAAAATGAACAGGAGTGGGTAGAGATGATAAAAAATACATGAACAGATAAATATATAATAAAGAAGTAATGTGAATCAAATTAGAGTGAGAGGATAGTGACAGGTAGGGTGACTTCTGAGTATACCTCTGAATCAAGTGAGGGAGTGAGCCAGTCATGCAAATATCTGGGAGAAGTGTGATCTGGATGGAGAAGGGGAGAGAGTGCAGAACAAATGCCCTAAAGCAGAAGCTTGTCCAACCTGTTCCAGCAGAGGCCAGGAGAGCAGTGAGGTTGCAGCAGAGTGAACAGGGGTAAAGGTGGTAATGAAAGAGGCAGCAGTGGTGAGACTCTTTTAGATCAAAGTAAGGACTTGGATTGTTCCTAAGTGTGATGGGAAGATATTGGGGGCTCCATCCCTAGAGCCTGGCAGAGCCCAGCAGAGTCAGCCTCATGGTAAATGTTTGTTGAATGAAAAAAAAAGATGAAAAACTCAATTACACACTGTATTCAATTCAACAATCAACAAAGACTTTAGCAAAACAAAATTAACACGATTATAATATCTCATTCATTGCCCTAAATCCTCTGCATCTATTTTTTTTTAACATCTTTATTGGAGTATAATTGCTTTACAACGGTGTGTTAGTTTCTGCTTTATAACAAAGTGAATCAGCTATACATAGACATATATTCCCATATCCCCTCCCTCTTGCTTCTCCCTCCCACCCTCCCTATCCCACCCCTCTAGGTGGTCACAAAGCACCGAGCTGATCTCCCTGTGCTATGCGGCCGCTTCCCACTAGCTATTTTATTTTGAATATGTTTTTGCTCCTTTTATATTTCTATTAATTTTCCTTGTCTGAATAGTCACATTACTTATTCCATCAGCTACAACAGAAGGACACAGATTTCATCTGTACCCCTCTGACTGATTTGCTATGGAAGAGCTTGGACTCTATTTCCATGTATATGTGCTTGACACTGTCTTGTTGTTTGAGCCCATTATTCCTTGTTGTTCCCTAGGACACAGCAAAAGCTCTCTGGGGTCAAAGAGAGAGCAAGCTGTCCCCTTGCCTAAACCAGAGTGTTTGCCTGTTTCCTTCATGGAATCAAAGATGGTTTTTGAGTTTTAATTTCATTCTGGGTCTCTGAAACAGAGCAGGTAGCCAAAACATATTTTGACATCCCTACCCAACCTAGAGGGGCAAACGTAGGCTTAGAATTTAGACAGACATAGGCTGTAGTTCTGAATCATGGCCCTGGTGTGTGGGGAGGCAGTAAGTGTGCAGGATCTGCAGTTACACACTGCTGCTTGCTTTATGTGACTTTGCGAGCACTGCTTACATGCTCTGTGCTCTAGCTTCCCTACTGGCAAAACATGGAAAATAAAAGTATTTTCTTCACAGACTTAATGTAATGATTCATGAGCTAATGCTATGTATGTAAAGTGCTTAGGAAATGCCTGAAATACAGTAAGCACAAAATAAATATTAGTTATTACTCTTATTATACTCACTGTGTACCTATAGAAATTACTGTGTCTATGACCCTCATCTGAAAATAAGGAACTGTTGATACCTACATTACAACAGTCATAAGAGAAACAGAAGAAATATGTAAAATACCTAGCATAGTACCTGACACATCATGGTAATGGTAATACTGAAATTGTTATTATTTGAGGTGCTTTTTTAGAGACTGATATTCAGGACATGGTTCTTGTGGCTCCATATACAACAGTAAAGTTCTCCTGACTTATGATTTCTGCTTTTGAATATGATTAAATACTAGATTCTACAACCCTCACCATGGTCCGTTGTCCCCTTTTAATAACATATATGTTGACATGGTGACCCCCAAAACATTTGTTTGCAATTTTAAAATATCTGTTTCAATAAAAAAGCTATTACCCTCCCCGAATTGGCCATCCACAGGGGAGGTGGGGTTCAGCATTACTGTATTCTCTAGCTAAGGAAATTATCGAAGATTCAGGGTCCTTCTCTTCTCCACTTGAGTTTTTGCCAGATTTGCCCTCAGGTCAGTTATCCTCATGGTTAGAAGAGGTGTCATATCTAGGCCAGGCAATGTCTAGAGGCAAAAAACAGAGCTGGGAAATATATCTCAGAAGTTCCCAACAGACTTTCCTTTACATCTCATTGGCTGGAACCAGGTCACATGCCCTCTTATAAACTCAACACGAGCAAAAGGAAAGGGCCCACCTTGACTGGTTTATACCAACCAGGATTTACCTCTGAGGTAAGGGTAGGGTTATTCTCCACTGAGTTCTATGGGGAAGTTGTGAACCCAAGAACAAAACCAGGACTCTGCCCACAAAGAAGAAAGGAGAATAAGATGCAGGGTTGACAACAGTGTCTGCTATAAATGACCAGCAAACCATGTAAAACTACTTGTACTATCCTCTAAAATGCACTCATGCTTAGATCGTCTGTTTTTATGAGTTCTAAGGACTGACTGACTGCTCGGGCAGTAGCTACACTCATGTTTCTCACCCCAGACTACTACATAAGAGATGGTTTCCAAGCCTTGGATATTTTCAAAACAACCTTGTCTTTTTACATACTCAAAGACAACCAGAAGTTGCAAAAAATCTCCCATGAACATTTCAAGAGTTCTGGGTCAGAGACTTTCTTATTGCCAGTTGAGTTGAATTTTGCCCTCAAACCAAGTTCCCACATTCCAGGATGCCAGTGGAATGTGGGATGGCCAATGTAGAAAGGAGAATTTGTTCTGAAGCTTGTCTTTTTTGTGTTTGTAGTAATACTGTTACTGCTTTAACAGGGCAGGAAAATGCTAGCTTTTCTCCTTGTTTATTGAATACAGCCTGCCATAAACTTTATTTGCCTCATAGGTGTGTTTTATTTTCATCTGTGTTGATCCCTCAAATAAATGTCTGGCAGGACCAGCTGGCGAGGATTTGATACCAACAGGAATCACTTTCTTAAAAAGTAGTTGAATGTAGGAGTAATGAAAAAGTTAAAAATTAAACAGCAGGGAACTCTTCTTACTGAAAGTACAAAATGTACCATCAGCACTGACCATGCACTGGCCACAAGGACAGATTTAGCAAGTGAAAGAGAACCTCTAGTTGAAATTTCCATTATAGAATCTTTTACAAAAGGTGTTAACGAAGATGCTGAAGAAAACCCACCTCAAATAAGTGAGTTTGAATACTTAATACTGAAGTATTGAGTAGTGGGTATTGATACTTAATACTTGCTTACATGGACTTAAATTCTGTAGAAGGAGGAACTCATTCTTCCTTATCTACTGTAACTTTTCTTCTGCTATCAACACTCTAGTGTCTCTAAACATCCATTATTCATTACCAAATGTAATAATCTTTTCCCTATTATCTTTCTCAACCTCTCTGTGGTATTTGATTTACTCATTCCATTTGTTAACTATTCTCCTCTCTTGGGATCCAGACTAAATATATTCAAACTAAAAATGTCAACTCTGCATTCTAAATGGAGAGCTGGAGCCAGTGGCCACCAGAAGCCAGTAGAGGGGCAGAAATAAGGGGTAATTGTTAATTTACATATAAGCATAAATAATGTGAGTCTGTCATTGTGTCCATGGTCCTAAGAGACAGACTCTCTTAGCTCAGAGGTCTAGGCAGCTGGTCTGGAATTTTGTTGGGCTCAATCCAGAGAGAAACAAATGGATCAATGTATGGATCAAGTCACCAGAGTGAAGGGTTGGAGGACGGAGGGAACGAACAGTGTCCACCAAACTGAGAAGGCATCTTGAGACCGAAAAACAAGGCAGGCAGCTCCATATAATCAATGGATCAGTTTATTATAGGGTAACTTACAGGGTGGGATGGGTATTGGGCAGACAATGATCTAGAATCATTTGCAGCTGCACTCCACACTTCTGAGGGGCCACTGGGACAATTTTATAGTTAACCTAGTGTATGGGGGGGTGGGTGCTTGGAAACAGGATGTGCATTCCTAAGTCAAGATGTACAAATGGGTAACTAGTCTAGTGAGTGCCAGGAATACATCAGGGAAGATTTTCATCATTGGTGACTAACAGGGCATATAAGCTACCTGGTCCTACTGATTATTAAGCAATATCTATTAACTACAAAGCCCCTGATGACAGAGAAGCAATTCATTGTCCAGTATAGTCCTGGGTAGGGTCAGTGAAAGGACAGGAGAAACTGTTAGGACCCAAGATGGCACAAGTTATGCTAACAGCCATATGTGAAGACACAAGAAGGATAAGGAAAGTAGATGAACCAGGGGAACTAGAGGGTAATCAATAAAAACAGAGAGCTCTCCCCATGCAACACAGCTAGAAAGAGACATTGGGGAATTATGGTCAGAGTCCATTTAATCATCATAATAATTAATTTTCAAGAGCCAGAACCAGTCTGGTGTTTGAAAGAAAGAAAATCTTCCATCACAGTCGAAGAGTGTCCTTTCTGTTTATAAAATTGATAGCTCAGGTGAATAGGAAAGATCTGAAGAGTCTTCTTCCTGGGAAGCATAACTGGTGGAGGGGAACAGGCACAGGAGTTGTGCCACAGGGGTCATGGGATACTGGCCCCTCCTGTTTTACTCTTCTTACCTTTCTTGAGGATTATTCATTTTCTGTATCCTGATTTGTCTCACCTTCTCTCTTCTATGACATAACAGTAGGTCTTTTCCCATCTTCTCTCCTTGGCAATTTCATTCACTTTTCTGATTTCAGATCTACATCTCTGGTCCCACACTCACACCTAAGCTCCTAAACCACTTGTCAAATATCTCCACTGAACTGTATCTAGATGTCACCAGCATCTCACGGTGAACCCCCCTTCTTTGTCAGAGCTAAGCTTGCTGATTTCCCTTTTCTTTTGTGGGTATTGCCATGTCAGACACTGTGTCTCAAAACCTCACTAGTTTTGGAATATACCTTTATCCTTACTCTTCACGAGATCCTGCTAAATTCTAGACATTCTAACTTTTTCCATTTTCCACATCCGTTTTCTCCTCCATTCCCATGGCCATTACCCTTATTCTGGCCCTTACTTCTCATGTAGTCTACTATTCCAGCTTCCATTTGCTTTCCTTTCCATTCTGTCCTATACAATACTATGATATTAAATTTCCTGAAGTATATTTCTGTTCATTTCCACTACTGTTCAAAAACCTTCACTGTTTCCCCATCACCACTGCCAATACTGTAGTCCAGGCCATCATCAATTTCTCACCTAGATTACTGCAATAGACTTTTGATAAGACTATTTACCATTCCAGTTACCCTGCCTCTAATCAAGTTGGTAATATGTTGCCAGAGTGATTGTTTCTAAAATCAGGTGTGAACTCATTAGTTCCCTGCTTATAGCACTTCACTATTCCTTTAAAATTGTTTTGAAGGCCTTTCAAGATCTAGCCCCTATTTTTATCTCTGATCTCACCTCTTGCTATCAGTTGCCAACCGCTCCGCCCCTCCACCCCTCTACCCCTCTTAGGATACAAAACAAAGAAGTAATTAATAGCAGATTTTCCTCTTATCAGACAGGGCAGCTCATGTGGGTAGACACCAGTTTACTTTATAGCAATTGGCTTGAGGCCACTGTGTAAACAAAGCCTGATGCTTTTTTTCCATGATGCCAGAAACCATGTTGGTTGAAAATGAAAAATTCAGTCAATCACCTGGAGGCATCCCAAATATCCAGATGTTTGGCATCATGTAGACAAAATAGTCAGATGATTCAAAAAGAAATTTTCACTCTTCCACTTAGAGTATGTTTTGGTCTCCAGTAGTTATCAAAGGGGCAAACATGCTCAAGTGACTTTCCTGAGAAAATGAGTTCCAGGTGGAATTAAAAACACCAAAAGACAAAGGAGGAGTAAGGACCATGGACTTGAGTGCCTTTTGTGTACAAGCCAGTTTAGTTACCTGAAAGAATTAGCATTATATTAAGGGTTTTTGTGACTGAAGGTAACATTTCTGAAGGTGTACCTCAGAGCCAACACAACCTGAAGAACTGAAGAAAAACTAATCTAATGGCATACTTAATTATATAGGTTTTTCAGTCAATTGAAGAAGAAAAATAAGCAATGATTTAATTTACCTATCAAATTAACAGCAAAGCAAGAGAATGTGCTTCCATTACTCTGAGTATTGTAGGGAAGAGGCTTAAAAATTGTATCAAGTGAATTTATCTAGCCCAGAAAACACTGAGAAGTTAAATGTGAACAACCCCAAGGAAAACCAATGAAGACAGTTTAGAATTTCTGTCTCAATCTATTAAAAATAAAGTTCATTTAAAATTTAAGTTTACAAAGTCTGTTGGACGTACTATAGATATTTGTTAGTGATTTAATTTTATCTAGGCAAATACACACTCATAAGGGAATCAGTTGTAACCATTTGTGACCTGGAGAACCCTTGGTTTAAAAATGGCTACTGTCGTAGATGCATGCTCTCCAGGCAATGTGTGTGCAATTACTCAATGTTTAAATATGAAAAATTTACATTGCAAAATTTATCACCAGTTGGTTGAAGTTCATGGAGAGATTATTTTTGTCAAGCAGCAAATTGATGGGAAAATTTTCAAGGTAGGAGGTTAGTGATGCACATAGTGTTGAAGATCAGCAAACATGACCAGAAGAACCTATATTATAGTTGAACAGCAATGATAACAGCAACAACAACCAAAAAAAACCCTCATCTCAAAGTAGAATATAATCTAAGCAGAAAAGTGGTAACTCATTATATTTTTTCTACTGTATAAATGCTTTATCTTGTTAGGTTTTGTAGGAAGTCACATTATTGTGTTGTTTAGATGAAATTAATATTTATTGCTCTCATAGGAAAATTGGTTGAGCAAAAATATCTTGTGTATTCATTGCACCAATTGAATTTGTAGCAACATTAGTCATCTATCTTTTGGCATCCACCTGGCTAATAACAAAGGACCTTTAGATATTCCTTCAGCTTTACAATTGCATAATATGATGGAGAATTGTCAGGTGTGTCTAGTCAATATACAGGAAAGAGCTAGGCTTCATGGGAACAGAATCCTTGGTTTTTAAATCATGATAGCCTTGACGGTCTTGAAGAATTTTGTAAATTCCAAGAAACAGTATGTGGCTCTGCTTCTTAGAGGCCGATGAGGGTATTTTATTATTTTAGAGGGAAGGCAAAAGTTGATGACTTCCTGTGGGTATAAGTTATTCCTTGAGAATCAGGATGTAACTCAGAGCCCTGTTAATTTCCATAGCTATATACATCCTGTCCACTCATGCACATGCATAGGAGTAATTAAGGTTTTGAGTGGAAAACTTTTCACCACATGGGATGAAAATATGATGTTGAGACCAAGGATATGGAATGCACACTCCAACATTTGGTTATGATTAGCCCCAGCTAGTATACAATAAAAATACATTCAAAAAAACTAGGGTGCGTGCTGAGCAGAAGGCTGATAGTTCTTTAAAGTTCTGTTCTATTATTAAATTTCTTCTGCTTTCATATTAAACTTCAGTTAAATAGTCTCATCGGTTCATTGGAGTAGGTTTCCATTCAAAATGAACATTTGTCAACAGATGCATTTATAAACAGCTGTGGTTTTCTTTGGGTATATACAGTGTTATTATCCAGACCATCTGGCCATTTTACTGATGGTGTTTCTTATTTGGGCTCTGTTTCTGACATAATAATTTATTATCTTTAATCTGCTTGATTTCTTCAGAGAGAGCTTTTCCTTCTCTCACACCTCATGAACCAACCGCCCCCCCCCGCAAAGAAAAACCAAAAATTAAAAAAAAAAGAAGTAAACTAACAAATGAAAAAGCTTACAGGGAGTGAATAGATCTTTCTAAAGGTCATGGCTTGGCCTAGTTATTTTCTTTTCTCTTTTTACTATAAAATGTAGTCTGATTAGAAAGAAAGATCAATTTAAAAACAATGCTACATTAATATTTTAAAAATAAGTTGCTTCCAAATATAAATATTTTCTGGGATTTATTTGTTTGATTTATTGTTTCTTTAATTTTAGAAACTTTGGCCACTTCACAAATGATTAAGAAACAACAGCTTTATTTTTCCAGGGCTTATCATGCTAGCCCATGCTTTTCTTACCAGCATTTTTAGTCAGAACAATATAATCATGGGAAGAAAAAAAAAGAGGAGAATAAATGTGTTTGCTTTAAAATACATCCATCCATGAGCAGCATAGGAACCTAAAAATATGTACCCTTTTCTTATTCAGGTATAAGATGTAAATTTTAAAAATTCAGAAGGGTATAAGGAAGTGGCCCTTTGCATTATGTGAGCCAAATATGTAATGAGTATATTGGTAGTCAAAAAATGTAGAAAAAAATGTAAGTCACATTTTTATAATTACCTTATTATAAATATATAAATTATTAAACTTTGATATTAAATTCATGTATAAATTTTAGGCAAAACTATATTGGAAAGAAAAATATTGAATATGGAATAAGAATTTGTAATTTCCAAAGTAAGGACTGAGTCTATCAATGACCTAGAAAATGCAGCAGGATAGCTTGATATTGTAAAAAAAAAAAAAAATGTAGATAAGAACATTTATTCTCTATAGGCAAATCATTCTCTGACATGAATCACAGTAATGTTTTCTTAGGTCAGTCTCCCAAGGCAATAGAAATAAAAGCAAAAATAAACAAATGGGACCTAATCAAATGTATAAGGTTTTGCATAACAAAGGCAACCATAAACAAAAGAAAAAGACAACCAGCAGACTGGGAGAAAATATTTGTAAGTGATGCGACCAACCAGGGCTTAATTTCCAAAATAAACAAATAGCTCATACAGCTCAATATCAAAAAAGCAAACAACCCAATCAAAAAATGGGCAGAAGACTTAAATAGACATTTCTCCAAAGAAGACATACAGATGGCCAATAGACACATGGAAAGATGCTCAAAAATTCTACAACTAATAAATACTGAAGAGAGTGTGGAGAAAAGGAAACCATCCTACGCTGTTGGTGGGAATGTAAATTGGTGCAGCCACTGTGGAAAACAGTACAGAGGTTCCTTAAAAAACTAAAAATAGAGTTACCATATGATCCTGCAATCCCACTCCTGGGCATATATCTGGAGAAAACTCTAATTTGAAAAGATACATTCACCCCAGTGTTCACTGCAGCACTATTTCAAATAGCCAAGACATGGAAGCAACCTAAGTGTCCTCAACAGAGGGATGGATAAAGAAGATGTGGCACATATATACAATGGAATACTACTCAGTCATAAAAAAGAATGAAATAATGCCATTTGCAGCAACATGGATGGACCTAGAGATTATCATACTAAGTGAAGTAAGTCAGGCAAAGACAAATAACATATGATATCATTTATATGTGGAATCTAAACTGTGATACAAATGAGCTTACTTACAAAACAGAAACAGACTTACAGACATAGAAAACAAACTTATGGTTACCAAAGCGGAAAGGGATGGGGAGGGATAAATTAGGAGTTTGGGATTAGCAGATACAAACTACTATATGTAAAATAGATAAAGAAAAAGGTTCTACTGTATAGCACAGGAAACTATATTCAATATTTTATAATAACCTATAATGTAAAAGAATGTATATATAACTTGAAAAAGAATATATACATAACTTGGACAAAACCATTTCTTACAGCTGACTGGTGTTAGACTTGTAGGCTGTTTAAGCTGTTTGAGCTGTTTAAGCTGTTTAAAATTTTTTATTTTACTCCAGAGAAAAATCTCTAAGAAATGGGATCCCACTTATCTAAATATTTTGAGAGTGATTCCCCCCATAACCCCCCTCCCCACAGGGACCCTAGCAGATTTTATTGTGTAAGAATGACAGTCCTTCTTCTTGAGCATTTCTAACTAAATGGACCAACCTCACCAAAGGCAATTTAGAACATCAATGGCCATTATGGGGAACTTTTGAAATCCCCCCAATTTTACTTTTCTTAAAACTGAATTGGCAGAAGACCTAAATAGACATTTCTCCAAAGAAGACATACAGATGGCCAAGAAGCACATGAAAAGCTGCTCAACATCACTAATTATTAGAGAAATGCAAATAAAAACTACAATGAGGTATCACCTCACACCAGTTAGAATGGACATCATCAGAAAACCTACAAACAACAAATGCTGGAGAAGGTGTGGAGAAAAGGGAACCCTCTTGCACTGTTGGTGGGAATGTAAATTGATACAGCCACAGTGGAGAAAAGTATGGAGGTTCCTTAAAAAACTAAAAATAGAATTACCATATGACCCAGCAATCCCACTACTGGGCATATACCCAGAGAAAACCATAATTCAAAAAGACACGTGCACCCCAATGTTCACTGCAGCACTGTTTACAATAGCCAGGTCACGGAAGCAACCTAAATGCCCATCGACAGACGAATGGATAAAGAAGATGTGGTACGTATATACTATGGAGTATTACTCAGCCATAAAAAGGAACGAAATTGGGTCATTTGTAGAGACGTGGATGGATCTAGAGACTGTCATACAGAGTGAAGTAAGTCAGAAAGAGAAAAACAAATATCGTATATTAATGCATGTATGTGGAACCTAGAAAAATGGTACAGATGAACCGGTTTGCAGGGCAGAAACTGAGACACAGATGTAGAGAACAAACGTATGGACACCAAGGGGGGAAGGTGGCAGGGGTGGTGGTAGTGTGATGAATTGGGAGATTGGGATTGAAATATGTACACTAATATATATAAAATAGATAACTAATAAGAACCTGCTGTATAAAAAAATAAATAAAATAAAATTCAAAAAAAACTGAATTGAAAAATCATAGCTTTAAAATTTCCCAAACTGAATGAAGCACCTATTTCAATTGGTATTTTGAGGTTTCCAAATGTTAGCAGGAGCAAAATAAGATTTTAAGATTAACTGAGGCAAACAAATGATTAAAGAAAGATAAAATGGCTTCTGAAACCTCACGCTCCTCTTGCCTGTCTTCTTTGTCTCAGGCTCTGCCTCTGGTGCCATCTTCATTGTTTCCTTAGATGCCACCTACACCTTCTTTGTACCCTCAGTTCCCCCATACTAATTCTCTCACCAAACTTCCTTTTTTGCCTGAAACTCTCCCCACCTCCTTTTCTTCTATCAGAACCTTGTCCTTTAAAATTAAGCCTTCTGAGGATCTAGAGGCTAAACTCTTAATTTCTTATATTCCCTGGACTGAACTGTGAGCCACAGTCAAAGTTTTTCCCAAACTAACTGAAGATCCTCACAGATTTTCTGAGGAATTGAATGTAGTCATTCAGATTTATCACCTTGGTTTCCCTGACTTACATCAGCTAATTCACATGCTTATTGGTGAAGACCAGGCCCAACACTGGATGGAAAACACTAATTTGGAAAAACCTGACAAGTTTTCTAGGATTACAACTGGCCAGCCTGACACCCTATTATACGATCAGGATCTGGGAATCACTAGGTGACTTCATCAGGCAATTCCTAGGGCTTTTCCACAGCCTGTTGATTGGAACAAAATTTAGCCTTGCACACAAAAATCTGATGAACCTGTTCATGACTATTACAATCAACTTCAGATCATTTTAAAAGAAAATTCTGGTTTTCTTTGGATATTAATTTCACCCGGGTAGCTTTTAACTCTGTTTATTAATGGGCTAATCTGAGACCTTTCTTTTCTAGTAAAAAGGACCAAAATGGAATGGGAAACTATGTCCACTCCAGGTTTGGTTAATCTAGTAAACCAGCTCTCTCATACTCTAGATGAGCCACCTAAAAGGAAGACTGCTAAAATTTTTAATCTTCACCTCTACCAAATGAAGGCCCCTAAATGAAACCAAAACCCTCCTATTTTCTGTTGTTATTGCAGAGATCCAGGACATTGGAAAAGAGGTCGTTACAAATTTAAGTGCTTCAGGTGCCTCCAGTGCTCTAACCAGCCTTTCCATCGTCCTCCCAATTCTCAACTACAGAGGCTCTTCCCAATCCTCCCTCTTAATCAGCTGGAGAAATATTTCTCCAGATTGGGGATGAATCTCTTCCAGTCCTAATTGACACTGGAGCCACACTCTCAGTGGTCAACCCCACTACCATAAAGCAGCCCCTGACTCAGAGTACTGAAACAGTTCAAATATTCCCTTTTGTTTATGCCCTTTGAGAGATACACTTTTGTCCCTAGTTCCTCTGCCCCTGTTCATTTACTAGGTTGAGACTTCTTCGAAAAGTATCATGTCAGAGATTCTTTCTCCCAAAAAGAAATAATTCTAGAATTTGACCATAAATATCAAAGCAGCCAACCTGGTGAACTAAATGACACTTTGACATCTTTTATTTGCTACATCTCTGATGATACTAGAACCGATTCTGGAAACAGTGAACATTTGTCCATTTTGAATCAGGTACCACATTCCTTACAGGCAAAGTCTCCAACTGATATTGGCAAAATTCACAGCATACCTCCCATCAAGATTCAAATAGACCCCTGAAAGCATCTTCCTGGAATTAATCAATGACCTATAGGTAATGGAGCCCTTCAAGGTATAAAGCCTATAATAGAAGATTACAAGGCTCAAGGCTTTGTTATCCCTTGTACTAGTCCCTGCAATACTCCTATTTTCTGGTGAGAAAAACCTAAGGTCTTAGGGTGGAGGTTTGTCCTGGGCCTCTGAGCAATAAACAACATTTTTATCCCTCAGTACCCTGTTGTTTCCAACCTTCATGTGCCACTAACAACCATTTTCACCAGAAGCAAATTCTTCATTGTGACTGATTTATGCAGTGCATTCTTTAGTATTCCAGTTGATGAAGCTAGCCAATACCGTCTGCCTTCACTTGTGAAGAAAAATCACCTGGACAGTACTGCCTCAGGATTTTACTGAGAGTCCTTCTTATTTCTCACAAATCCTGAAGGCTGATCTCATGATGTAAAGTTCCCTAGAGTTCTACTTTGTCATAATATATGGATCATTTGCTTCTTTGCTCTCCTCCTCAAGCCTCCTCATAGGAAGACAGCATCCACTTGCTAAAACTTTTAGAAATATAGGGTCACCACAGAACAATTGGAGTTTCCTCAAACACAGCTTCAGTATTTAGGGCATCTGATATTAGACCAAGGGCTACATCTATATTCATATAGGCTTCATGGTGTTCTAAGTTTCCCAAAACCCAAAACTAAGCATCAGCTGTGAGGTTTTCTCAAGCTAGCTGGATATTGCCAGCACGGGATTCCAAATTTCTCTCTTATGGCCAAAGTTTTGTATGTTTGACTGAAGAACAATGACCCCAACACAATTTTATGGGAAGAACTGGAAGACACAGCTTTTAATAAGGCCTTAAAGAAGACTGATAAACCCACCTACCCTTGGGCATTGCAATGATTGGATTCTCTTTTTCCTTTTTGTATATAAGAAAGAAGGGAATGCCCTTGGGGTACTCATCCAAAACATTGGGACCACCGTTGACCCATAGGTTGTTACAGCCAGCAACTGGATCCCCCTTGCCTTAGAGCCATTACTGTCACTGACCTTTTGGTTAAGACCATGAAGAAAATCTTTGTGGGATCCTCTTTAACCATTTTTGTACCTCATGAAATAAAAGCCCTCCTGAATTCTCATCCCATTTGTCATTTCTCAGTCAGCCACCTCACATCCTATGAAGTTCTTTTGTTAACTGCTCTTCACATAACTTTTTTATGTTGTAATAGCCTTTAACCTGCTACTCTTCTCCGTTCCTTCTCCAATGAAGTCCCTCATGACTGCTTAAGGCTGACACATCACCTCCTGACTCCTCATAATGATCTGCAGGAAATAGCTTTGGGTAATGCTGACCTCTTATGTTTCATTTCCCAATCTGTGCACTTTCCCTCCAACATGAGACACTACGCACAGGAGAGGTCCTTTCTGACATGGAGGTACAAAAAGCAACAGCAACTAGAAAACCTGACTCTTGATCAGTGATGCTTTCAGAGAAAGATCTTGATCAAAAGGGGAAAATGTAAAATATTAATAAGCAGAAACCTCCCTTACATAGAATTGAGAAAACAGAAGGGCAATCTCTTACACTCTTTGATGATAGCAGAGCCCAACGGGAAGTAGAAAGACTCTTCTTCTTTCTTGGCAGACACTCAGCCAATGAGAGACTGTCACAACTCAGCCAACAGAAAACCAGTATACTTCAAACTCTTAATTCCTCCAGTGGACTGTTTGTTTACTATACCCCTTCCTATTTTCTTTTCCCCTCTTTAAAAGATTTCTCCACTCCTATCTGCAGAGGGAATGGCACATGACTCTTCATGGCTGCAGACCCCAAATTGCAATTCTTTGCTCATTCTGAATAAATCCTTTCTTGCTGGAGAAATAACTGGCAGTCTATTTGTTATAGGTGAACAAAGTAAAAAGGAAACTATAATAAAATTATAAGATAATTGGGTATATAAGGATAATAAGGATTAATTTTGTTAGATGCAGTAATAGCATTGTGATTATATGTTTTTTAAAAGTCCATATTTTTTAGAGATGCATACTGAAGTATTTAGAGATAAAATAATATGGTGTCTAAAATTTTCTTTAATTTGTGGTGGGGAAGAGATAAAAGAAGATTGGCCATAAGTTGATACTGTTCTCTCTACTTTTATATATGGAAGACATTCTCTATAATAAAATGTTTTATAAAAAAGAAATGATTAGTCATATAAGAGAAATACTGTTATACCATATGCTCTCCAACATAGAGTATATTTTTAATAAAGTAATAATTTAATATACAGTTAAATTGTATTCTATCAAAACAGTATTACATTGTAATTTTAATGACCTTGTAGGAAGAGAATTTGCTCCCTTCCTTAGAAAACCAGTACATGACTTGTCTTCTATGTGCACCACAGTGGTTCAACAAGTAAGGCAAATGCCATGAATATGAAAGCTGCAGTTTGCAATATGTCACATCTAGAACCCAGGGAAGATGAATTAGACAAAAGTGGTAGTCATTCAATTACACAATCCTGACAAGTTGGTTTGCAGCAACAAAACTGTCCATTTAAGTTTCTTTTTTCTTTTTAAATTTTTTTTAACATCTTTATTGGAGTATAATTGCTTTACAATGGTGTGTTAGTTTCTGCTTTATAACAAAGTGAATCAGCTATACATATACATATATCCCCATATCCCTTCCCTCCTGTGTCTCCCTCCCTCCCACACTCCCTATCCCACCCCTCTAAGGTGGTCACAAAGCACTGAGCTGATCTCCCTGTGCTATGTGGCTGCTTCCCATTAGTTATCGGTTTTACCTTTGGTAGTGTGTATATGTCCATGCCACTCTCTCACTCAGGTTCCATGTTGTCTTCAGTCTTTTCATTGTGTTTTGCATGAAATCCATCACAGAATGAGAACTTTGGACCTCCAACAATGTTAGTACAAAGCTTTATCTCCCAAATCCTCCATGTCAAAAGCATGTATTATCTTGGGGTTGTCTTTCTGGATGTGAAGGTTTACCATAGATTTGCTGTGATGATATTTAACATAAAATCTTTTGTAAGTTAGATAACCAACTGCAGCTGTCCCAGCAGCAATGGTCAGTGCTGCAATCCATTTTACATTGAAATAATGACAAATACTAAAAATGTAAAAAAAAAATAATTGTTTTTGTTGTTATTGATGTAAAAAATTAATAGTTAACAAAAAGTAAAGTGACATGGACCAATAGTAATTTAATTATCTTCTATTCAAACAATAAATCTTAAATGGGAGAAAAACTTTTTGCTCACTAAGGCTATAACTGTACATAACTGAATCATTCTTGTCAGGTAAGGCTCTCTCCTGATATGAGGAAATCATGAGCTGAGGAAATGATCTGAAAACTTTTAAAATGTCTCCAGGATGTTTCCATCTAGACTCTTTGTGACATTGTGATATATAATACAGAATATGTAGGTAGTCTTTTCCCATTACTGGCACAGAACTCCTAAAACCTTTGGAATTTGCAAGTGATGAGATCAATCAAGGTGTGTTATGTTAATGAGGTGACTTTTGCGAAGCACCTCAGGATGGGTGCCAGTTGCCAGGAGGAAAAGCCTTGTGATTAGACGGTTGGAACTTTCAGTCCCACGTCCTGATCTCTGGGGAGAGGAGAAGGGGTGAAGATCAAGTTCAATTACAAATGGATGATGATCTAATCCATTTTGTCTGTGTAATGAAGCCTCTACAAAAATCCAAAAGGGAGGGGTTCAGAGAGCTTCTGGGTTGCTGAACATGTGGAGATTTGGAAAGAGTGGTGCACTCAGAGAGAGCCTGGAAGCTCTGTGTCCTTTCGCAATACTTTGCCCTATGCATCATGTCCATCTGGCTGTTCCCAAGTTATACCCTTTTATAATAAACCAGTAATCTAGTGAGTCAATTGGTTTCTTGAGTCCTGTAAACCACTGTAGCAAATTAATTGAACCCAAGGAGGGGCTGTGGGAACCTTTGGTTTATAGCTGGTGGGCCAGAAGCATAGGTGACAGCCTGGGCTTTCAAGTGGCATCTGAAATAGAGGGCAGGCTTGTGGGACTGAGCCCTTAACCTGGCAGAACCTCCACGTAGATAGTGTCAGAATGGAGTTGAATTGTAGGTCTCCCAGGTGCTGTCAGAGAAATCTCGGTGGTGTGGGGAACACCCCTGATCAGAACTGGAGTGAGAATCATTACTCCTTAAAGTTTGTTTCTAATGCTCCTATTCTATCAATGACACCATCAGTCTCTTAGTCCCACACACTTCAAATTGTGCTATAATTTTTCATCCTTTCTTTCATTGCAGTTGCAGTCAGTTAACAAGTCTTGATGAATCTTGTTTGTCAATGTGTCATGTATTGCCTTCTCCCAACTTTAATTTCCAAACCTCACATCTGAGTCCTGCTTAATAGCTGAATTTTTATACTACTGACATACTACTTCCTAAACTGCTAGTTTTGTCACATCATCCTATACTAAAGAACCTCCAATCGTCCCTTATTGTTTGATGTCAACCTTTATTTCTTTGCCTAACAGTCTGCATTCTCCTTTGTCCCCACATAATCTATAGCTGTTCCTTCCTTCCCACCATGAGGTTTTGCGCTGTATCCAGCTCCATTCTTCAGCTGCCTCCACTCTGTCCTCAAAGACTACCCTACATAATTCCTTGTCCTCTAACTGTTAGGCTTGGTCAATAGGGAGTACTATTAAGGGATTTATGGGTTGAATAAAACCTAAAGGAGTTTAAAAGAATTTTTTCTTTAAGATAAAGTGGGAAAAATATCCCAAACAAAATTATTTTCTCTCCATCTTAATCAGAATCATAGTAAATTATATAGAATCTCAGAGTAAAAAGAGATCATAAAATTTATATACTCCAACCCCCTTCCAAAGCCAAAGTATTCTATAGAGTAGTCCCTAGCTTATGTTCCCTCTTTTCCAAGAAATTCTTTCCAGCCTTTGAAAGCTTTCACTTTTAGAAAGTTCTTTCTTATAACAAACTTTCTATCTCCTCAGAGTTAACATCCATTGACCCTATCTACTACAATTAACCTTTAAAGATAAACACCCAGTGTCCATCCATGATAGCATTCAACTATTTTATGATAGCTATCACTTTGTGTACTCTTCCCTAAGCTGGAAATTTCCAATTTTAAAAACTTTGCATGAGAGAACATGTTTTTAAGATCCACAGAGCCTGTTGACTAAGTCTTCCTTGTGGCACTCACTACCTTAAGAGAACTCATTTTTGGCAGGCACCTGTGCTACTGTCTTAGATGACTGACTTTTCTGTCATAGGTGAGCTCCCTAGAATCAGTGGCTGTGTCATATTCATCCTGTATTCCCAGTGCCTTGTCCAGTTATTACCACTTTCATTTTTAAACAAACAGATAGATGGATTCACTTATTCCCCTTTAATGCTTCAAGTGTGCCTCTCCCTCTCAGAAACAGACTCAATAGTTCAAACGAGGTCTGATTAATATAGAGAGGATTAAAGCCATACTTGTTCAAATAGAATATCATACTTCCTATAATGCAGCTTGAGATTACATTAGCATCTTTTTTCCCCTCAACTATATACACTATTGACTCATATCAAGTGCATTTTAAATTAAACTCAAAATTTTTTACATATTACATCCAAACCATATCTTCTAGCAAGTATTGGTGCAGTACATTTCTTTTCCTTATCTAAATATAAGAATAGTGTTTATCCAATAAACATAATTTATTCTTGCTGAACCTATCAAACTGTACTTTGAGATCATCTGGGATTCTGATACTATCATCCATTATTTTTGTTATCCCTCCTGCTTTTTCTTTGTTAATTATGATAATGTCTTCATAGTTCTTTCTTCCATGTATTGATAAAAGTATCAATTTATTCATTCATTTATTCAATGACTATTAATTGAGCATCTAATAAATGCAAGCACTTATTCAAGGTGCTGGAGATGAAGCTTATGTTCTAGGGCAGTGATTTTCCAAATTTAGCATACATCAGAATAACCGGAAGGGCTTCTTAAAATACAGATTATTTTAATGGTCACCAGCCCCAAAGTTTCTGACTTAATAGGTCTGGTGTATGTGTTGCAGGGGAGAGATTTTGCATTTCTAACAAGTTCCTAGATGCTGCTGATGCTGCTGTCCAGGGCCCACACTTTGAGAATCACTCTTCTAAGGAGAGACACACATTTAAATGCTAAGGACTTCATATTATGCAAATATGAGTTCACAGGACTGAGGCTAGATCCTTGCCTATAGAATACTCCAAGATTTATTTTATTTTATATGTTGCTTGTAAATATAACAAAACAATAGGTTGACAATTAATTATGGTAAAAGGGATTTTCCAATATTTGGGGGATGAGTAAAGAGCATACTAATAGAAAATCAAGCTGCTCTTTTATAAATTACTCAGTTAATTCACTTGAAATAAAATATTTAATATCATACTCAAGAGTCCGTTTTTAAAATAGTTACTATTACATTATATTAAATAATATTCTCCCAGGTATTTTGTTCAGAAACTAGTAAGTTTCTAACGTTCTATTAATATAACTATGAATGAGTGAATAAATGATAATAAGAATGTTAAGAGATTTTTCAGGTAAGTGATCCATAAATTAGTGGCAGAGTCTGGACTTGAACTCAGATCTCCAAAGGGGAACACAGTCAACAGTATATTTAGAGCAGTAAAAACTTATTTCTAGGTCAATGTCAATTCCAGATAAATATATGAGTTGCCTGAAGTTTGAGCACTTATTTTCATGTGTGATTATGCTTAGGCATCTTGTGAGATGCGGACAATGATTTGTCTGAATCTCTTGGGAATCTCCCCTAATCACAGATCCTTAACTATTTCTTGGAATAAAGCCAAAGAATTGTACAAACTATACTGTTAACAGCTGTGATCTGGCGGACTGACTTTAAGGAAAATTCAAGGGCTGGGACCTATTTGCCTATTGAATGTATTTCCCCTCTGAATGTATTGAACCATCCAGACACTTTAACTTGTCTCAGTGGTGTAAAATACTCAACATAAAATCGATTGCAGCTGACTTTCATTTAAGTAATATAAAATATGAAGCCTCATGGGGCCTATTTGCCCCAGTTGAAATGTGTGCCGAATGCCCAGCTGGAATAGGGCATTGAAGAGATGGATCGTGGCTTTTAAAGGTTGTAATACAGGGCTCTTCCTATAGCCTGTAACCAGGTACCCTGATTCCAAAGTGATAACTACACCATAGACCCACTACAGTGATTTGTTTGAGCCATCCCTTGTGCTGTTCTGGGAATAAACCTAATAATGTATGAATTATGCTTACTACTGAACTAAAACGTGCCTACACACTATCAACATTTTTAGCATTTAAAAGCTCATCAGATGGATAGTTCAGCTCACAAACACCCAAATGGTTTAGCTTTCATTGTGTCAATGACTCCAAACTTTTTGAGGTAGAAATATCATGTTTGTGTTTGTTTTAGTCTTTGCCTATTTTGAGTCCATTAATAGCTCCTACTCTATTATTTTATAGGTATTTACCTACCATGTTAGTCATTAATTTCCACAAAGATGGAGGCTTCATATTTTATATGATTTAAATTAAAGTGAACTGCAATCGATTTTATGTTGAGAATTTTACACCACTAACTGAGACAATTTAAAGTGTCTGGATGGTTCAATACATTCAGAGGGGAAAGTAATGGTTTATATGCACAGTGACAAAGCAGGCTGCTATGGACTGAATTATGTTCCTTCTAAATTCATATGTTGAAGTCCTATCCCCAATATGCTGGTATTTGGAGATGGGACGTTTGGAAGATAATTAGGTTTAGAGAAGTTCATGAGGTAGTAGGGGGGTGACCCTCATGATGAGATTAATCCTTTTATAAATGGAGACACCAAGGAGTTTGCTCTTTCCCTCTCCCCATCAAGTGAGGACACAGCAAGAAGATGGCTGTCTACAAGCCAGAAACGGAACTCTCACTAAAACCTGACCATGCTGGCACCTCGATCATAGGCTTCTAGCCTCCAGAACTGTGAGAATTCAAACTTCTGTTGTTTAAGCCACCCAGTCTGTGATATTTTGTTATGGCAGTCCAAGTTGACTAAGACACACAGTGTTTTAAATGAAACTTTTAAATGAATTAAACCATCTCCACTAATAACACTCAGAATTAGTCTGCAAATGAAACAGACTTAGTTGGAGTTTTTAAAGACTAATTGTACTGGAACTTTGAACATTACGAAGACATGACCTGATTGTTAATTTTCATTGTATATCATTGAAGATGTAACCTGTTAGAAAATAACAAGATGACTCTTAAATGACTTTTTATGCAGTGTACAAACTCATCAGCTATGAAAAAAACAGTGGAAAGATATGCCTTTCTCCTTCCTTTTGCAAGAAAATCATTGACATTCAGAACAATGCCCAGAATCATAACTAATTTACTTGAACATGCCATTCTTGGGGTATATAATTTGAAATGCCACATGCACCCTCTTGAACTACAACTGTATCTTAATAGAACATGATAGCAGGCTAAGTTGTATAAGAGATTCTGAGGGCTGAGGAGGATACTGATTGGTAGAGAACCAAACAAAGCCATCCTCTGAGTCAGTCAGATGTTCAGATTTCCAGTAAAGGTCCCACAAACAACTACCTCAAGTTCATTGACAGTCAACTGCCAAAACAACAGCTTCTCTGTTTTCCAAAGCAGTACATGTATACGATCCATAAACAAACTGTCAAGGACATTGTACATCTGGACAACACAGTTGCAAGGTTAATTTTGGTTGGAAGAAAACTGTGCCCCTGGTTTTAATTTGGATGGAATTTTGATGAGGGAAAGAATCCTATCATGGGCATTTCTGATGTTTCTATGCTATGAGCTGCCAAACATAGAAGATTCTGGTAAATAAAACTAGCACTTTGAGTGAAGTCAGGGAGTGTCTGAAGGCTTTGTCTCATGGACCAGCAACCTGGGCATTCATTATCATATTATAGGCTTGGAATTTCAAGATTCATACTATCAAAATAGCACTAAATAGTGAATAGTGAAAACCACTAAACAGTTTCTCGTGTCTCACAGGACTATGGTGAGTTTCCCACTATTAGAAAGGGGCACCAATCATCATCAAAATGGTCAAGGTCCTCTTATACCTTTACTTACTCAGAGCATTTGGAGTTGTCTACCCAATCCTTCTCTTATTTCCAATATTATTGAGGTCCATATAAATCCAGTGTTTCTCGGCAGTAATATAAGAGAACCAAGTATCTCTTTTCATCCCAATCTTTTTTTAAAATAAGCATATTTGTAATGACAGGACTCATTGGAGAATCTTTGTAAGCACAGGTAAGGAAGAGTGAGTAACTTTCATGATGTTGCATAAGTGAACCCATACAAAAGTCAGATTCTTTTTACCATGCTCTCAATCTTTTCTACTTCTCCCCTGAGTAGGACATGGTCAGCTGCATCATACAGCTGCCTTCTGTTCTGTTGTCACAATGGACTCTTGATAGTTTCCATCTGCGGTTAGGACCACCTCTGAAGTCTACTCAGTTCAGATTACCACTAGAGGAAGCGTCTGAGGAGCATTCAACACTCAACTATCAGGTGTCACCCTGAACACCTGTCTTAGGAGCTTTCATCACCATTCTGACAGAAGTGGCCTTCCACTTGCATGTGACTAGGCTAAAATGTTTTAATAACCTGGGCTTAAGATGTTGGCTTTTTAAATTTAAGAAAAGGCAACATACAAAATTCAAAATTATAAATAGATGCATTTGAGAAACTATTCATTTTTATGAGGAAAATTTGGCCAAAGGATTATCACAGTTACCCTAGATAATGACAGTTCCCAGTATTAAATGTACTAGTATATAGAACTTGTTTTACCTGCAACTGCACAGGAACACAAAAATATCATTTTTGTGTCAGTATTTCATACACTCCATGTATTGATTCATATTTTCTTAATAACAATTTTATAAACAATATAGAACAAGAATGGTGTCAATTTTGTAGTTGCAGAACCTGAGAGAAATTAAATAAGTATAAGGTCGCATGGATTGGGAATTAAAATCAAAATTCAGATTTCAATTTCAAGCCCCATGTGCTTTCTACTCGACAGTGTCTACCTCTGAACCTTTGCACCTAATAGAAACATTCAGGTATATTAACACATGGTATCTACTGCTATTTAAAGACTAAGGATCAGGAGTCTGAAGTATTAAGGATTATGCATATTAATTTAAAATCAACAGTAATGGTGCATCTGTGGTATACATATTTTTTCAACATCATCGTAACTGTTTTTTGACCTCTACGTGTCTTCACTATACTTTAAGCACAGGGGCTGGCTCCATCCCCAAATAGGAAATATAATAGCCTATAGATTTTATGGTGAATCAGGAGGCAAAATTTGCTGTTAATCTCATATCAACCTGCCACTCATTTCTGATAACTGGGCTTCTTAATAAATTCCATTCCTAACCCATGTTCCAAATCTCTTCCCGCTTGCCTCAGTTTCTGTCTTAATTCAATGCCAGGCACTTTGGTTCCTTCGGTTTGAAGGATTTTTCCTGTCCTGATAGGTCTTGTTTCTTCCAACAGCACTCATCACCCCATGCCCAAGAACTTTCACTCTTGTAGCAACACTTTCTCAATACTGACGTTAGTATTCTGGGATCAGGAGGGCTGCCTGGCGGAGATGCCATGGACTTTGAAGTCTGACCATGGTGGGTTTGAATCACTCATTCTTCACTTTTAGCCATTAACTTTAATCTCTGCAACTACTCCATGAAGTCGTTTTTCAATTCCCATTTTATAAATTATAAAGCAAAGGCAAGTCACTTAACCTCCTGAAGTCTCAGCTTCAAAATTCATAAAATGTGACCATTACTATTATTACTTAACCAGGGCCTCTCTAATACTGACCAGAAATTGAACTGCCCTCCATCATTGCTTTTCCGGCTTTGTGGATTCCCTACAGACCCTGAAGTATGTGTCGAGGCTCCAGGTCCCCTTTCTTCCTGGTCAGCTCTATTTTATGGCAATCTGGGCTTCCAAATACCCCAGGAACAAATACAAATTGACAAAGCAAAGTACTGAAATTTAGATGAACACTTCTTGTTGTGAGTTTGACAGCAAGCAGATGTCATATACCGTGAAATCTGAAACTGTTATCCACTTAAGTTCAGTTCAGATTTCTATGTATCATTGCCCCCTTTGTACTTGGAACAGTCACATATTCACTTTATCTTGTCTCTGGTATTATGCTGTAGATCTGTTTGCTTATTGTCAGGTTACTCCTCATGAACAAAGCCTCATCTTCATGCAAGGAAGGTTGACTATGTTGTTCATGTCTTTTTCTCTAGTGCATAGAGGAGTGCTTGGCACACAGTAGTTCCTCAATAATATATGTTAATAAGAAAGCAAAAAAGGAAAGAAGGAGGACAAGGAAAGAAGGAAGGGAATAAGCGAGGGAGGAAGGAAGGAGGAAAGGGAGGGAGGAAGAAGCATACTTGGGGTAAGGTTGGAAAGATAAAAATTTTAATACTTTTGATAATAATATCTAAGACTTATTGAGTGCTTACTCTATGTCCTGTTCTAAGAAATTGATATGTGTTAATTAATCTACTGGTGCAAATACATATTAAGAGGTAGGTAAGATTGGGAAACTGGGACAAAGAGGTTAAATAACTCGTTCATGGCCACAAAGCTCGTAATAGTGGAGTTAGGCTTCAAACCCAGGAAATTTAAGTCCAGATTCTATGCTCTTAATCTCCATGATGTATTGCTTTTTTTTAGAGTGTATAATTGATTCATGGAAAAAAAAATAGGGCTGAACATTTACTGCTCTTAAAGCAAGTGACTTGAAAGAAGGGGCTCTAAGAAGGTTCTCAGTAATTGGTATTAAATTCTGTAAACTCAAAAAAAAAATCCTTCTTACTTAGGCAAATTTACAGCGAACTGTTGAGATAAGAGAACTTGGAGAGAGAGAGAAGGACCAGACTGGGTCACACATTTCTTGTCCAGACCCAGTACAGATTAATAAATCACAAACAATTCAGAGAACATCTTCATGCAATTCTGAAGGTATTTCAAGGAACCTTCCCATCTGGAATCTGTGCTGATTCTTTTCATATTGTATTTCCCTAAGGATGACTCACAGGAAATTGAGGTTTCAGAAATATGTTGTGTTTTTTATGGCATTTCTCTACCTTCACTGGAGAAGTTTCAAAGATAAGTGATTTTGTGGTTGTGTTTTTTCGCATTAAGTTTAAAGAAAGAAACTCACTACGTTTCAACTATTTTTTATAATTTCTCTAATCATAATAGCATTTATGCTTATGTGACAATAGTGATGATAGTGATGAAAATCCTGCTGACTGTGGTACAAATATTCCAGTAAGTGAGGGTATGAAGGGGGTGACGAAAAAAAAAAAAACCCTGGATAATATATAAAATTGCAGCCAAAAAATAGTTGTTGGATAACCACTATGTGTATTGAGCTATGCTACACATCATGAGGGGTACGACGATATATGGCCTCAAACCTGCCTCAAAGAATACAGTCTGTTAGAAGTGTCAGAGGTAGACCAAATGTCTCCAGCAGGAGATGAAGGCAGTGTGAAATAGACACAAAATACAGTGATCACACATTTACTGGCATATGATTAATTCCAGCTGGAGGATCCTTAGAGCCTTGTGGAAGGGTGGTATTTGAAATAGGTCTGGAGAGATTGTAGAATTTCTTTAAAAACACCATGAAGAGTAAGGAAGAAATTTGTAAAGGTGGAGATGGCAGAGGATGGTGTGGGGAGAAAGCAGCCAGCTCAGTGATCTTTCTTCCTTCTTTTCTCCCTCCCTCCCTCCCTCCCGCCCTCCCTCCCTCCCTCCCTCCCTCCCTCCCTTCCTTCCTTCCTTCCAGCTGCTATCCACCACTAAATAGGTCATAGTCCGGAGTAGAGGTTCACAAATCTTCCCCCAGTATGAGGGGCAATGCCTGATGCATGTGATACTTGATAAATATTATTGAAAAAAATTGGGTATATTGTGTACAAATGGGAGCTCAGATAGGCGAACAATTCTAATTTGCAGATTAAGGAAACAACTTTGTGCTATATCACTTATCACATGGAAGTCAGTTTTAAAAATTTATGAGTGTCTATATGAACCACACATTATATAACTTCAGGAGAGGTAAAAGAATGAACAAAAATTCAAAGAGTAAAGTTAGTTTTCTGACTGTCTCTTAATAGACTCTGGAGACATCTAGAATAAGAACCATATCTTTATTCATTTAATAGGTATTTTATTTGATACCTACAATGTGTCAGCTGCTGTGTTAAGTATCGTGGTACAAAAATGAAAGATATGGTCCCTGCCAATGCTGTGCTTACAATTGCCGGGGGAGAAAGATAGCAAATACAAGGCATATGCTGCTGGTGATTTTTAGATAATATCAATTCCAGGCACTGTGATGGGCAGTGAGGGCTAATACATTATTTATTTTGTGTACCCACCCTCTTGGGCAGATATTATCTCCATTTTACAGATGAGGATTTAAAGCTTAGATAGGATAAGTAACTTGCCTGAGGCTACATAGTTGTTGTAAGTGTTAGAGCTGAGATTAAGATGTTCAGACTCCAAAACCTGTGCTGTTATCTGTTTATTACAGAACTTTAGGGGTTGGCAGTACAGTTGACCCTTGAACAATGTAGGGATTAATTCCCATATAATTTAGAGTCAACCTCAGTAACTGGGACTCCTCCACATCTATGGATTTAACCAAGTACGGATTGTGTAGTACAGAAGTATTTGCGATTGGAAAATATCTGCATATAAGTGGACCCGCACAGTTCAAACCCACGTTGTTCCAGGGTCAACTATAGTCACTTCCCAAATTGGTGTCTATGTTGAGTCTTAGAAAATGATTTTGGATTTGTAAGGAAGAGAAGTGGTGGGGAGAACATTAGAGGCAAGAAAGCAAGTGTTTATTAAGACTAGGGCAGGTGGCGTATTATGAGAAAGGTGTTGAACATGTGGTTAGAGGAATAGAAACGAGACAGTTTATAAGAAGCACTGGATACTTGGGCAGTAGCTCCCCTTGGCTGAACATTAGAATCAACTGGGGAATGTTTGAAACATATCAAAGCCTGGACACCTGTCCAGACCAGTTTAAATGAAGCCTTTAGAGGGAGGGGTCAGGCATCTGTAGTTTTAAAAGTTCCTCTGGTGATCCTGGCACAGTTTTGGGTGAAAACCACCAAGCTGAAGGAAACACTGAGGGACTTTACGCAGGGAAGTGGGGTAGATGGATTAGGGTAGAGGCAGGGAAGTGAGTTAGGAGGGGGTATTGAGTAATGATGATCGTCTAAATAGTGTTAGGGGCAAAACGAAAGGAAGTGAGGGAAGATATGTGAGAGAGAATGATTAGGGAGGAAGTAGAATACACAGATCTTGTTATCCTTCTGGATGCTCAGGCTGGAAAAGATGGGGAATGACTTCAGTTTCTAGCTTGGGTGACGATATAGAAGTTAATGCCTTTTATCGAGGCAAATACAGGGGGAAGGGCAGGTTTGGGAAAGATACGGTGAAGCCAAAAGGCTGTGAATGAGATTTGATAGAAGTCAGAGAAGCCATAGAAAAGCCAGGGGACAGTCATACCACAAGAGTCAGGAGAAGAGGAGCAGGTTGTCAGTAGTACCAAATGCCTCTGGAATCGGGAGCCACGTGATTTATCTACCTTCTAAACAGATCCCTGCTTTGGATTCATAAAGCCAATGGACATAAGAGCAGAACTAGGAGAATCCTGTGTCAGTTAAGTCATGGTCCTCAGCTCCAGACTCACCCTTCTCTACTCTGCTTTGTGATGCCAGGGCTGAACTCTGCAAACCACGCTGGCTTTGCCAGCTGCTCCCTAGTAAACCCTGCCAAGAAGGGGTGCTAGAGGGAGACTACAAGGCTGCAGGAGGAACAAGCAACACTCTTTATTGCTCCTGAGGGCAGTAGCTATGAACATCACTTCAGACTTGTTTTTTCAGTCCGTAGCAAGTTTCTTTCTTTCCCGTGGCAGCAACTGAAACCAATTCGTAGTTTTTCTTCCACTTGCAGAAGCAGCTTCATCATGTCCTCCATCCAGAAACAACAGCAAGAACTGTCTGACGCACCTCCCCTCCAGAGACCTGGGTCCCAAGCCCACAGGTCCCTGTCTCTGAGCTCAGATACACCAGCTCTAGCTGAACAACATCTCCTCCTCAAATGTCTGCATTTCAGCTCCACAGAGCCCCTATCTAAGTTTTAAGTTTTAATAATTCCAGCCTCTTCTCACTGCCACCTCAGCCCTAAGGGTGGCAGCTACTTTCTGCAGCTGGTGTCTTAGATATCTTAGCATTATACTGCTATGCTTTTCTTTATCTATTTAAGAACTTTATAACTAGTTAATCATTATTTATATTAAAATTTTTGTTCAAATAGGTAGTGTCATGTCCATTTTGAGACTGAGCCCTTACTTACTTACACAGAAATTACTAGTTCCAGGGGTCATTTTATGACACAGATCCTCAAAGTTATTTTGGGATTAGTTTGGTCGTGTTCTTGAGCTCCTTGCCAATGGGAAATGAGATTCTAATAACCCATGGCAAGTAGTCTCATTACAATTAATCAAGTTACTACTTACAATCAACCGTTATGAAGTATTTACTGAATCAAGGGTCTCAGGGACTCAAGTGGCTACTGCACTTGACTGTTGTGGGAATAAGGATGCCTGTAAAGACTGTGGTATGGGTTGGGTTTTCATGAGTGCATTGGAATGCTTATAGAATGGAAATGACAAATACACATCTTTAAATTTCCAGTTCAAGTCATGGTCTCATTTAGAGAACCATGAAGCTTCCATGCCTACCCTAAATGAGTCTCTCTCTCTCTCTTTTTTTTTTTTGTAGGCACAGCACCAATATTTCAAAAAGCTAAACTCAAAATATTGTGTGTTGCAGAATTACAATATGTGTTGAATTCACAGCCTCACCAAGTGTCTCACAAGAAAGTTGGGGCCTTCAGGAAGAAGAAGGGCTCAGATATTTGAAATCGACACACCAAGTTAGAGGCAGATGAAGCTGAGAATCTTAGACCCAAGTCACTCTGAGTACGCCTTGTCAGTAGGAGCTGATTGCCTATCTGTGTCTGAAAAGATAAGCCTTCCTTTGCTTGAAAACCTTGCAGACATCTAGCCAGGGGCAGTTGCTTTTCAAGTGGAGTTCTCTTTGCTCACGATTAAGATTAATCTCCACCGTCTCTTGTTGCCACTAGACTTAAACTAGGGTCAGATCTCAGCACGCTCCATAGGTCAAGTACAAAATCTGACCCAGAGGGAAGTAGTTTATACACCAAAATAATTGTAAGATTTTGCAAAAAATCTATTGATAGAAACCTAGGCAATGTGTGTGGAAGTCAATTCTAAGGGGGAGCTAGAGTAAGGAAAATGGGATATAAAACAATATCAGACCTAACTTCCTGACATGAGCACAATCCTACATTTAGTTTTTTAAAATTGTTAATATGATTTTTAAAGGTTACACTCCATTTACAGTTATTATAAAATATTGGCTATATTCCCCGTGTTGTACAATACATCCCTGTAGCTTATCTTACACCCAATAGTTTGTACCTCCCACTCCACCACCCCTCTATTACCCCCACACTGGTAACCACTAGTTTGTTCTCTATATCTCTGAGTCTGCTTCTTTTTTGTTACATTCACTAGTTTCTTGACACTTTTAGATTCCACATATAAGTGATATCATACAGTATTCGTCTTTCTTTGTGTGACTAATTTCACTTAGCATAATGCCCTCCAAGTCCATCCATGTTGTTGCAAATGGCAAAATTTCATTCTTTTTTTATGACTGAGTAGTATTCTATTGTATATATACCACAGCTTCTTTTTTTTTTTTTTTTTTTTGCGGTACACGGGCCTCTCACTGTTGTGGCCTCTCCTGTTGCGGAGCGCAGGCTCAGCAGCCATGGCTCACGGGCCCAGCCGCTCTGCGGCATGTGGGATCTTCCCGGACTGGGGCACGAACCCATGTCCCCGGCATCGGCAGGTGGACTCTCAACCACTGCGCCACCAGGGAAGCCCCACCACAGCTTCTTTATTCATTCATCTGTTGATGGACACTTAGGTTGCTTCCATATCTTGGCAGTTGTAAATAATGCTGCTATGAACATTGGGAGGCATGTATCTTTTCCAATGAGTATTTTTGGTGTTTTTGGATATATACCCAGGAGTGGAATTGATGGGTCATATGGTAGTTCTATTTTTAGTTTTTTACAAAACTCCATACAGTTTTCCACAGTGGCTGCACCAATTTACATTCCCACCAACAGTGTACGACGGTTCCCTTTTCTCCACATGCTCCCTAGCATTTGTTATTTGTGTTCTTTTTGATGATAGTCATTCTGACAGGTGTGAGGTGATATCTCATTGTATTATAGTTTTGACTTGCATTTCCCTGATGATTAGTGATGTTGAGCATCTTTTCATGTGCCTGTTGGCCATCTTCATTTCCTCTTTGGAAAAAAATGTCTATTCAGTTCTTCTGCCCATTTTTAAATTGGGTTATTTTTTTGATGTTGAGTTGTATGAGCTGTTTATATATGTTGAATGTTAATCCCTTATCGGTCATATCATTTATCGGTCATATCATATTTTCTCCCATTCAGTAGGCTGTCTTTTCATTTTCTTGATGGTTTCCTTTGATGTGCAAAAGCTTTTAAGTTTAATTAGGTCCCGTTTGTTTATTTTTGCCTTTATTTCCTTTACTTTAGGAGATGGACCCCAAAAAATATTGCTGTGATTTATGACAGTATTCTGCCTATGTTTTCTCTAGGAGTTTTATAGTATATGGTCTTACATTTAAGTCTTTAATCTATTTTGAGTTTATTTTGTATATGGTTTTAGAGAATGTTCTAATTTCATTCTTTTACATGTAGCTGTCCAGTTTTCCCAGCGCCACTTATTCAAGAGACTGTCTTTTCTCCATTGTATATTCTTGCTTCCTTTGTTGTAGATTAATTGACCATAAGGTCGTGGGTTTATTCCTGGGCTTGATATGGGTACAGTTTTAAAAGATTCTGGATTTAATGTGTTAAGCCATAAAGGTAGAACTGATTCTAGCAGTTTTTTTGGTTTGTTGACTGAATTTGAACTTAACAGTGCCATATATAATTAGGTGGAAATGGCAGGACTTTCATGGCAATATGTAGCGGAAGGAATTCAAAGGCTTCCACTACAAAGATGTAGTGGAAGGAATTCAAAGGCTTAGGGAGATATGAATGTTGGAGAAATTATATCATATGCAAACTGTACATCAGTACTTTAACAACATCTCACAACAGGGCTCAGAAGACAATCCCTTCACTAAGCTATTGAGAAACACATGCATGTGTAAAGTACCTGTAACTTTGTAAAGCTCTGTGATGACTCTCTTCTGTAAACCAGCTATGAAAATAGGAAATACCATTTTTGAGATGGAATTCCTGATTTCATTGCCACTGATGACATTTTGCTGATTGGATCTAATTTGCGTAAGTAACAAGAATTTGAGATGCTTACTCATATGTGAACATGAGAGTGGCAGATAAACGAAGTGAAATCAGGTATATGCCACCTCAAGTGAAGTGGTCTGGAGACTATCAAGTTAGCTCTCGACCATGAAAATCAAGTTGCTGCTCTTTGTACACCTACCAGTAAAAATTAAAAGGCACAATGCTTGATGACCTTGTTTGTTTGTTTTGTTTTTGAAGCAACATATATCAAATTTGAGTATGTTAGTTTGAAGCTTAAAAGGGTGCCTTTTTTTGGAGAAGGGACCAGAGTTAAGAGAAGCCTTGGTGCTGTGCAGTGCAAACCAGCTCTTCCACTTTTACCTCATGACCCAGCAGATGCAATGATACTTGAAGAGTCAGGGCAAATAGGGATGCTGTATAGAGCCTCTGATAAACACCAATAGGATAATTGCAGTGTTCACCTTAAGGATTTTGTGGAAAATCTGTATCCTCTTTTGCTGATAGCTATTTTTCTTTTGAGAAACAGCTTCTGACTTACTACTGAACCAGGGGTAGAGGCTGAGCATGGAACCATGGGACTCTGAGTGGCCATGCAACCTGAGATCTCCATTATAATGAGGTGCCACTTGACTCACTAAGACATAAGTGAAGCGATCAGTTGGTAATGGCATATATGAGATTGTTCTTGAGTGGGTCCAAAAGACAAGCAAGTTGCATGAGCAGGTGCTTCATGCTTCTTTGACACTGACTTCTGCATTGTCTTCTCATTTAAGGTCCCATAATTTTATAACAGGTGAGTGAGGGAAAAAAAAAACACTTAGTCCTAGTCTACAGATAGTTCTACACAATATGCAGACCCCACTGAAAGTGGACAGATGCAGCATTATAGCATCATTCAAGAGGGGCCCTGAAAAACTGACAAAGCATAAACCACACAGTGGTCAAACATTGAGTGGTATATTTGGTTGTCCACTTTCTCTGGACTGAGAGATAATCAGAAGGATGGATCTACACTGATTCATGGACAGTTGCTAATGGTTGAGTTGTATGGTCACAGCATTGAGGGAAAAAACCCCATAAAATTGGAATATGAATGACAAGTCTGGAAAAGAGGTCTGTAGATGAACTTCTCAGAATGGGCACAGAGTATAAAAATATTCATGTTACGTGTGACTACTCACCAAAGAACATCTATAACAAAGGTGAACAAAATGATACATTCTATGGATGTCATTCAGCCTCTATCCCAAGGATGACCATGGATGCACACAGCAGCCAATTAGCCAATTATGGCAATGGTGATAGGGATGGAGACAATGCATGGCCTCAGCAACATGGACTTCTCCTCACCAAGGCTAGATGCCTAACCTGCCCAAAGCAGAGACCAGAAGGACTATCTAGCTACCTGATAACAGACTCATGACATTTTACTTCTTCCTACATGGCTACAGATTTGTCCTCACTGGAACAGATGCGTATTCTGAACATTGATTTTCTTTGCTGCACATCATGGTTTTCCCCGAACCACATTTCACGGACTTACAAAAGGGTTTTTATTTTTTTCATCTGTCATCATATTTCAGACAGCATTTCTACAGAAATAAAAGTTAATGGAAAATTACTGCAACAACAACAAAAGACAAACTCACTAAGGATTCAGATCCTTCAGGAATGAATTTGAGGGCCCTAACCAGGTAAATAACCTTGACCAAATGAGCCGAAACAAACAAAAAAATATGGAATGGGTATTGCAAGAAGAAAGTTACATATATATCTTCTGTGGCTTTTGACCAGTTACAAAATTAAAAATAGTAGCCAACATGCATATTTTCTTCTTTGCTTTACTTTGTGTGTGTGTTTATATCTTTATATATATATATATATATATATATATATATATATATATATCTTTGTGTGTTTATGTGTTTGTACAGATTAACTATTTTCTTCTCTCTCCTCCTTCGTCATTAATTTATACAAGTCTTGTTGGAGGTTAGCTTTACTATTTAGTCTTTAAGTAACAGAATATTTGGACATGATTGTGACTGAATTTAAGGAGTAATATATATAGCCCCAAGATGTATACACTGGTTATTAGACTTTGTAACTCCTCCTTTTTGGAGAGAGGGTGATAATGTCTTCATTTGTGAGGATAGTTGCATCATCTTAGGCAGAAACAGCATATTTTGTCGTATGAAAGTAAAAATATGTGTAGGAGACCCTGCGTGGATGTTAAGTAGCCAAAGGGGAAGACTCTTCCAGTTATTACATTACTGCTCCCAACTCCAAATACACACTTGTGTAATCTGTTTTGTGATGCTGGGCATGGGCTTCTGTGAACCCCATTTTGGCTTTGCCGGATGGCTCTCTGCTAAGCTCTCTCCAATAGATGGCACCAGAGGTAGATTATACAATTGGATAACAAGATGGAAGAGACTTGCTCCTTCCCATCTGCTTCCTGTGGGCTGTTTCTCTGCTTGCCATTTCTGTGAGAGTCACTGCAGCAAAATTCCTTATTTCAAAGAGGGAATTCCTTCCTAGAGCAGTAGCTGAACGCAGTTTTCAGTTTTCTCGAGGCCTGCAGAACTGGTCATTAAACTCTAGCACCTGCCAACCAGCACTTCCTCCTCAGAGGTCAGAGTTTCAACTGCATGGTGCTCCTTCCCTGGGTTTCTAAATGTTAATAATTCCACCATGATCCCTTTTCTATGTCAGTGCTGGAGGAAGAGTGAATTTTTGTGGTTGCTATCTCTACAATATCCTAAAGTTCTCTTTTTACCCTTTCATTTTTTCCTAGTTAACAATTTAAATTCTTTTTGCTCTTGTTTTTTTCTCTTGAGTGGACCTCTGCTAATACAAAACCTTAAAAAGTCTGCAGTGTATTTTATTAGGAAGGGCAGGGAACCATTGGAAGAAAGAAAAAGAAAATAAGGTAGGAGAAGCAGAGAGAGAGGAAGAAATGTATTGGGAGAAATTAGGATAGTTGGAAGAGAGAAAGAATTGTAGGCATGGGGGGTGGTGGATGTCATACTGTGATTAAAAGACCTTTGGGGAAGTGGGTGAATTTATGTGGTTTTGCTGAATGGCATGACATGAAATTCCTCTCCTTTCCCTGTCACATAAGATTTAAATTGCTTTACATTCATTTTAGACATTTGGATGTATACTTCCTCTGAATGCAACACTTAGCTGAGACTGAACAGAAGGCACAGCTTTATACTGGTTATTTTTTGGAGCTACTACATGGAAGTTGGACCCCAAGTCTAGTGTCTGTAGCATCCCAGGCACAACAATGACTCCAGAACTGAGCCAAGAGGGAACTTTAACTTTCACTATGACTCTCTGGCTCCTTGCCTTTTGGTGTACGGAATCAAGAATTGACTCGGCATAAAATGGGATGGTCCTCTAAATGCTAGAGGCACATTGTAAAGGCTGAATTATTGCAAGTCAGCGGTTACATGACCCGGTAAGGGTGTACAGAGAATTTGACTTGTTTCGTGTTATGTGTGAGTTCAGGAAATTAATCAACTTTCAAAAGTCTGATATAAATTTTGTGGTTAGTTTTTTCACCCAGTTTCAACAGATTTATCAATTTGTTAAGAAATCAGTCCTCTCTGGAGGGGAAGAGAAGGTTTGTGGCAAACATGTTTCAATTAAGTAATTTTGAGATTATTTTTTCCTTTTTCTACCAAGTGAAAATGTATCCCCTTGATTTGTACAGCTAGTTTAGAGCATGCTATGGATCAAACTTTGGATTCACTGGTAGAGGATACCTGTTACCAAAACCTGACAAATGTGGGAGGGATACAACATGAGATGTAAGCAAAAGATTGAAAAGTTACATAACGGTACAAGAACCATGAGGTTCTATTACCACAGCACTTCAGTGGAGTGTTTCAGTGTCCAGCATTAGGAATTATCTGAGCCTTCAGAGCCATAAAAATCTCTGTTTGTGGTGGCTGGTATGACTGTCTTTGGAAGAGCCTAGCGCTGAGTAGAGAGTTCATAATTACACGTTGAAAAAGACAGACATGGTCTACAAATTTCTTCCAGCATAAAGGAATTTTGGAGAGGCACATGTAACAGGAAGCCAGTCATGATGGCCAGCATTGTGTAACATGGCCACATAGATGGAATATTCTGATTGGAGGCACAAACACTATCACTTGGAATGGGGGAGGAATATTTCTCCAAAGAAAGTTGGGGTGCTGTCATGAGAGGAAGGGTGGGAAAGTTGCAGAACAGACAAAATAATGGATAGCTCCCACAAAATTGCATTAAAGCAATTATAAAATATTCCCAGTTGCCTTGCAGCTGACTTTTTCATACAAGCAACAAAGAAAAGTCGTATATTATAGGTTTGTAAGCTTTTTTATTTATTTGTTTAATAAGTCATTAGAGGAGAGTAATTTCCGGAATATTTCTTAACTCAGTTAGTGCTGTATATTTAAAAATATACTTGTTTTACTGTATTCTTAATTGTTCTGACATTTTCTGAATAGTGTATTACCAAAGTAACCCTCTTAGGCCCAACAGAACCTAGCCTAGAGTTAACTGTAACTAGTAATTCAGAGTTTTCAGGTATAACCTTTGGAATAAACAAGAAGAAATCTAATTATTAGAATTTTGTTTATACATTGACTTACAGCAATAGTTTTTAAAAATTCACACTCCTTGAGACGTTTTAAGATTAAACTTCTAAACAGAGTGGTTAAAACTTCCCTAACATCAGGCAGTTTCTGTGAGGAGGCGCTCTAACCCGACTGCAGGACACCCGGCAGGGCAGAAAATATCCATTAGTGATAACCCTTAAGTATCCAGACACCTTTGGAGAGAGTAACTGTAAAACAAATTAAAGAGGAAACAAGGTGCCAGTAGTAGCCTGCTCACTTTCCAGACTCAGACCTCAAGCTAAACATAATTTGGAAAGAGAATTTGTCTGGAAATCTGGATGTCTGCACACATGCTAACCGTAAGACTTCTGAGGTGCTCCAAGATGCAGGAAATAAATGATTATTTGTAAATACATTAAGGTGAGAGAAGAATGTAATACTGGTATCAGAGTTTAATAGTTCATTTTGAGTCTCTGTTGAATGTGTAACTGAATGGTCTTTAATTAAGTTATAATCATACATTCAGACAGGTCATGGGTATAAAATTGATTTCCTTTCTCCTTGAAGTGCTATATTAAGAAAACAACGATGGCCAAAATACCATTAAATATCAAACATTGTCTACTGAGCCCAAACTGGGGTCCACCCCATGGCGAGACCCTCATTAACAAAGTCTCTCTGTTCTTCAGAAACTACCCTTCTTTGGAGGAACTCCAGGATGGCTATTTATTCTTAAGCCTTTCTCTAATCAGAGTTTGCAGTACATTCTTCCTTAACTGAAGGCCTTATTTGTAAAAAGAAAAATGAGTCATGAGCATAGACAACAGACTTATGGTTGCCAAGGAGGAGGGGGAGAGCGGGAGGGATGGATCGGGAGTTTGGGATTAGCAGATGCAAACTATTATGTATATGTATAACTGAATCACTTTGCTGTACACCAGAAACTAACACAACATTGTAAATCAACTGGACTTCAATAAAATAAAAAAGAGAAAAAAATGCTAAAAATGAGTCATGAGAAAGGGAGCTCCTGTCTTCTGCATACATTCCCCTACCCCAAACATACTACCCACAGCTTGTCTTAAAACTTACACTTCACTTAAGGTTGCTACAGGTGCCACCTACAGTGGTCACTGAGTATAATCCCAGGGAACAAAATGATGATATTGACCTCCTACTACACCCATGGAAACCGATGTGCTTTCCTCCAAAGAATCCCATGCAGTTGCCAATGGTGGCACATAGCAATCCTGGACATGGACCACTTGGAGGTATCTGCAATTCTAGCTCCCAAAAAGTCACATTTAGCTTGGTTCACAAAATACGCTTAGCTTCTGGGTGAGTCAGAGTACTTGGATATGCAAAAATAGATTGGCTCCAAGGCGATCAGAAGGCTGAGTTTGAAGTCACATATATCAGTGTAATAAGGAGGAATTGAGGACAACCTATGACAGGATCAGTTACAGAAAACTGGAAAATTGACATCATAATAGAACCAGGGAAGGACCAGACCTTAAAAAAAAAAAGCATCTCATTAATGCTTCACTCTACATTTCTTCTTCCAGATTGCGATACTTAAAAAGTCTAAATTTCAGATAAATATATATGCATACACAAAATTAATACGGAATAAAAATGGAGAAATACAATTCTTTTCTTTTTAGCAGAGAAAAGTTGAACGATTCTAACATAGAGATTACTTATACAGTAAGTAGAAACACTAAAACTCCAGTAGATAAATGGGGGAAAGCCATTAACTGAGAAGTCACAAGAAGCTAATGCAATGTAGATAAGCAGTGTGAACTCATGGAGCCAGATTAACCCCTCAAAGGTACAAATTTTACACCTTTAAAATGTACCACTTAAAAATGTACAAATAATGAGGCTCAGCTCTTCTGGCTGCACCAACCGTCTGCATTTTCATCATCTCCTTATATTTGTTCACTTTCCATGGATCCCCAAAGAAACGTGTTCTTTCTGCTCCTTCTCTGGCTCAATTCCCAGCAGCTATCATTCCTAAGGCTCCACAAGGATGTTCTACTTACTGAATACCATGGCTTTTTTCTTCCTCAACCTCCTTAGTGAAATACAATTCTTATTAGCCTATGGGTAGTTAGTGGGCATAAAGTTGATTCTTATCTCAACCAATGCTCAAACTATATTTTGTTTGAAACACAGCAGGTAGTGAAAGGAGCACACATCTTACAGTCCAAGGGCACTGGGGTAGAATCTCAGTTCTTTCATTTATTATGTATATTACCTTAAGTAAATTAATTAGGGTGACTAAGAGACATAGTTTATTTATATGCAAAAGGAGAAAAATAAAATCCACCTTCTTGAATTCTCAGGATGCTTAAATGTCAATATTCATAAGGCCTCTGACAGTGCCTAATACATAAGTGCCCAATAAAATTTACTGCCTCTCTCTGGGTACAGAGGGAAACAAATCTAACATGTCCCAATCTTTCCAGGCAGCCTATTCACAAATTTTTGCAATTGGTCAAAGGAGTAAGATTGTATATGTCTGCCAACTCACTGTGAAAACTGTGTAAATTTGAGTTTTGGCTATAATCTAATTCTTCTGTTACATGTGAGCTTCCTCAATATTTTTGGAACATAATTTAAATTTGAGTATAAATTAAAACATGGGGAAAATGACAATCAAAATGCATTTTCTACAAAATTGTTATCCCTCCTTAGTGTAATTGCTGAGACTGGTATCTGCTGGAAATGCAGGGTTTCAAAATTCAAGCAACTTTCATGTAATAATTACTGTAAGAAAAGCAAATGCCTCACTATCGAGGTTAAACAACGTGTAGCTTAGTATGTATACTCTTGAAAAAATATATTTTAATAATTAAGAGGTAACTAGTCACTTCACCTCTATTCAGTAGTTGTTAAAATCTTCCATCTGTTTGGCTTTCACTCATATTTATTCTCTGACAACCATTTGATTACTTGGGTCCAGTAGGGCCTGTGGTCTTTCTTGACTCTAAACTTCTAATCTGTTTCTGAGACACTATGGTTAGAATTGCCTTGGAGACAGATAAATAGCTACTGTATGGGAAATTAGAGGAACAAATGTCCCACTTGGCAGCATGCCAGCATGCTTTCTAAAGCTCTTCTATAGGAAAGTGTCAACTAAGACATGTCAAACATGTTTACAATTTCTACTGAATGGAATGCCACTCAAAGTAGAACAAAAGTCATGACACCTTTTGTCCCAAATATTAATGATCAGAGTGCCCTGGATTTTTCTCTCACAGCCTTGAATGGAAGGATCTTGCTGGCCTGAAATAAGGTTGGAAATGAAAATAACTGAGTTCTCTGATGTCAGGGTGAACTAAGCACTCATTCCTTCCATGGGTGATAGGAGTCCATGCTACTTTTCATCTCTGAATGGTTGAATTGGTCTGCCTTTGGTTCTTTTCCATTTGCATTTCTAATTCTCGTCATGAAAGGTAGATCTTAATGACTCAGGAGTTTACAAAAGAAGGCACCTTGACCTTGAAGGCGTTATAATATCAGAAATTTTAATCTTAAAGGGATTAGTCAATCACAGCCCTGTATTTGCAGGATGGGGAAACTGAAGCTCACCTTGCTTGTCATCACATAGGCAGTGGCAGGATTAAGACTAGAACCAAGACTAGGACACTTTCCATTCCACCATGAATCATTCTTCTTAAGTTTAACTTAAGTACCCATTTTTCTGTGCCAATATCCCATGTGACAAATTCCAGCAAAGACTATCACTAGACAGATTTCCTAGATTAAAAGAAATAGTAACTTTCTAAAGGGCCCTTAATTCAATTCAATTTAAAGACCAAGATGTCAAGCATAACATACAGAGTCTGGTTCAGAAATGATTACCTTAATTATCTTTGACTAGATCCACATAAGAAGATAACAGATTATCTTTGGCCAGTTAAAAGGCCTGGGGGTTGGTTTATTGTGTGCAAAGGGCCAGAACATGTGCTAGCCTCCATTCTGTGTCTTAAAATTGTGATGACCTGCTATTATATTTGACTCCTTCAAGCAGTCAAAATACTTTCTAGGTCAGAAGCCTCTCCCAGCTCTTTAGTGTTCAGAAAGAGTCATCAGTCAAAAGCTGTATAGGTGTCAGCTTGCCGAGCCACCACAGATATGCCTTGTACCTGCACAAAATAAAGAGTTTGGGCAAAAATATATAAAACTGCTATATAATTTAGATATTACTTCAACCGCCTTTTAATTTGAGGAGAAAGCTCAGTCTTTTTTTTTTTTTTTTACAGAAATTCAAGGGTCTACCTATTCTGGCCTCCAATATATTTGCCAGAGTGTATTTCTGTTTGGGGGGTGAGTTGGAAGCTGGGTTGTGGGTGATGATGAGTTTGCAGGAGGAAGATCACACTTTGCTGCTCCCCAGATACACATCCTGGTTACTACTATGTCTGGTACCCCAGCTGATGATAGGTGATGAGATGGATCTGGGATTAAAAGAAAAGATGATCTTAGAGTTCAAGGCTGACTTGAAAATTGGGCTTCTTCCCTGACCTAGGGCAGGATTGGAAAGTGGCAGTAAAGCCACATGATCTGTGTTGAGTGGTCCTTACATATCTGGAAAAGCCAGAGCTACCCTCCAATGTCAGGTAGTATACAGTATGCTAACATAGAAGGAATCTTGGCTCAGAAAGGAGCTGGGTGTTTCCCCAGGATAGTTCCTCGGAGGCATTTTTGTAAGAAAAGTATTGCTGGCACCCACTGAGACTGTAACTTACCACGGCAGCCCTGTGACTCTAGGCAATAGGGCTTCCTAGGATATAGCTTACATAGTGGGAAAACCAGCTGCTGTGGAGTCTGACAGATCTGACTTTGGTATGTGGTTCTCCTGGTATATTTTAAGCATTACATGGCTGTTATGAATATGATGGTAGCTATTCTAATGATAGAATGTAGTCCTGGGTGAAGAGAGGCAAGATAGCCTTCACCCAGGTATGGCTTACCAAGGAACCTGACCTGTAGAATCTGATGCTCATTTGTAAACTGGAGTTTCTGAGAAAATACTAAACCTGGCAGGCACTTGAGGACAACATGGTGCAGACCCCTTCCAAAGCCTCTTAAGTATAACAAAATTACAAACTTGCGTCACAACCTTCTCCCGCCGCATTATTTTTCAAAAGTCTGCTCCTCCCTCCCTCCTGTACTTCCTCCACCTGCCTGCCTCCCTCTCTTCCCTGCCCCCCACAAACGTACTTTCCACATGTAAAAGCTTAAGCCACTGTGCATTGTAGATAAACAGAGTAAAACAAAACAAAAAAGTACCTGTCTTCAAGGTACAATAATTCCACACGCTAAGAAAATATGTGTTATAAAAATGAAATATGAACTCCCAAGTAGAGAAAAATACGTTTTCTATGAGAAGATTAGAAGATATTCCTATCTCAGGCCATCACAGGGTATATATCAGTAGACCACTATTGTCTAAGATCTTTTTTTTCCTTTCCTCTTTGTATACCTCGAATAGAAATATCTCTTATTCCCAGTGATCAATGGCTTACACACAGGAAATGCAAGCAGTCTTTTGACTCTGTTCTTAGACAAGGTTTGAGGAGTCACTACTAAGTATACTCAGATCTTAAGGCTGACTCCAGGGCATTCTGATAAGCACATCTCTTTCACTTGAAGATGGGGTCACTAACACGTAATTGCTATACTTATTTTTAGCTTACCAACTTTTCCGTTCAACAGCCTTGGACCAGCTTTAGGTTTCTCCCTAAATTTTCGAAAAGATTTTAGGAAGTCTTGTAACCCTGAAAATCCGTGAACAAAGATAAGTTGTTGCAGTTAATCAGAAGTACGCTTAGGGATTTTTCTCTTACTTTTCCTATCTGAACATTCATTGGAGATTGTGACTTAAGTCATACCTTTGTGGTTTACTCTAATGTTGTTTATTAAATATAATTGCATAATTGCCATATGCTGTACAGCTGAGCATATGAGCATACAGGTGTTTTAAGGGAGAAGAGTTAAAGAATTGAGAAGCTCTGAGAGTTTAAATGAGTTCAGAGCAAGCATAAAAATCAATGTAGTTTTATAAGTTTGCTTTAGCTTCTGAATAAAGCCCCTGGACACTTCATAATGACACTCTAGGAAGAAACAAATATTGAAGCTCAAGTCAACCCAAAGCAAAAGCAAAAGGGAACTAATGTACCCCTGGCACCCTCCTTCCATGAGTCAAGATTCCAACTGCCCCAGGGTCATACCCCAGTGTGGTCTCCCACCTTGGCCACTGCGCCCCCCCATTCTCTGGACCGGAATTACTTTCCAGGCTCTGAGACCATTTCTTTCTGCCCTCCCTTTCTCTTAGGATCTTACCGAACTTTAGTGAACTGTTCAAGTGTCAGTGGGTTACTATATGTTTCTCTCTGCTCCACACAATAATTTTGAGAAGTGCATAATTTTTCTTATATATATAATATAGTATAATATAGTAAAATATAATATATATGTACTATATATAATACATATGTACAATGCACTATATATGCTTTTGTATGGCTTGTTTTTTCACATATGCTTATTACTATAATCTTCGGGTATATAAAATGGGATTGCTAAGTACTTTTTTTATACCTAACGTTAGAGTCTATACATTTCCATATTTCCCCATATATTTGCAATGCTTTAACATTTAGCATTTATAATATTCACATTTGACTGAATTTTTCATTTTATAATCTACTGAGAATTCACTTTGTTTCTAGTTTTTTGATAATGGAAATGTAGCAAAGATTTAAATTTGAGCCTCAGTTGAAATTTAGATAGATCTAGTCATGTCTTGCTAACTGATATCCCATGCCCAAAAGAAGCCTGTCTGGTTGGGAACCTGGAAAAGAGGGACAGGGTGATGATTTTAGCATAGCAACAATACACCAGGATCAGAAAGGAATACTGATTTTCAGTTCAGCATGTCGGCTGCCACTCAAAATCCATACGCAGTTCAGCCACATGGACTCATTTCTATATATGGGAGGTAAAGGGCTGTAAGTAGAAACTAACATAATTTTTAAAAAATTCAATTTCTCAGTATTGAATTGAGTACTACTGAGGTCATGAAGCAAAATTGCTTTGGGATACTCTTCATTTTGCCACCATCAGTGGCCGAGCTTAAGCAATGGAAGAGTCACAGATTTCTCAGGTGGAGTGTTTCATAAGAGCAGTAGAGGTAACAGCTGATGGGAGAGGCAGTGCCTGGGGGGAGACACAAAGCAAGAATGATGCTCACCAGGAGACTTTGTTTGTGGGCATATGGGAGACACTTCTGGGGACGCCTAGGAATACCTGGGGGAAGAGCATTTGCCAGAAGGTGAGAAAAAGACCCAAGAACTTCAAGTTCTTACTAACAGTGTGACCCCATCAGTTCTTATGATCTAATGATAACTGGGGAATCTAGTTGTATAATCAACACTTCTAAAACATCTTCGAATTTATAGATTTTCCTCCCTAAACTTACTTCCTCAGGACAATATCCCAGAAGTGAGAAGGATTTTTAAATACTGGGTAATATTTATATCTCTTTTGAAATTACATTTGAGACTTCTTGCAAATGAGTCTCTGCAAATGAGACTTCTGAAATCCCTAATACTCCAGGCTATATTAATCTTCATATTCTTCATTCTCAGAGGGCTGGCACTAATTAAAGTCTCCCCTTAGTAACTTTAATTGATCAAAGAAAGAAATACTGCTTCCGAATAGATGCAATTGGATATGCTGTAATTATACCAATCCATTCGACATGATCACACCTAATCTAGTTTCAGAGTCATTAGACATATAGATTTGTTTAAAAGGTAAAGGAAGATTTCCTGGTATATTTGGCTTATGGTCAGCATCATCCCTGGAATATTCCAGAAACTTTCCTGCCTCTGGGTCAGTCCTGACTTGTATAGTTGGTTTTTTTTTTTTTTTCCTTATCTAATAACCTACTCCCTTAAGATCTGAAAGGTAAACAATTCCTTTCTTGCAACTGGGCAATGAGATCGAATAGAATATGTTTACCTGGACAAATGATTTTTGGCACTAGAAGCAAAACTCTACAAATAACACACAGAGATTTTCACTCAGATGTACTTTAAAAAACAGTAAGTAATGAAAATATTTATATTTTCTTTCATATTTAGTATTCTTTTAAAAAAGAGTAGACATCATTTGTACTTTTACTTCCACAGTGAGGAGCAGTTATGATTTCTTGCCTGTAGTAAAAGGACTCCTTTTCACTGAAACCATAATAAATATTCCATAACAATTTGTAAACAGAATGAAAGTCCAAGAACCACAGTCTTAAGGTGTCCATGATCTAGCCACAGTTATCTTTAAAACTTTCTCACTCACTTTTTTCCTTCATATCAAATTATTACCTTTGTCACAAATACATTTTGGATCATAGATGTCAAGACAAGAGTCTGTATGGGATCAGGACTAAGGCCAGGTCAAAATAAAAGTGGCAGAGTCTGGATTTTCTAAGAATGAGAACTCTCACAAGTTCTTGTCACCATATTAACTAAATTCAATTCAATAAGTCAGCGAAGATCTGGACAAAACCAAGGAACAAGGAACCATTTGATATCTTTACTGGTGCTTGTCCTCTTGCCGACTTTCCCACTCTCCCAGTTCCCCACAGGGTTTGTAAACTACCTGTGTCTGTCATGGAGGTGCCCCATTTGGATCTCACTTCAAGAAAACCTGCTGCACAGTGTATAGCTGATTGACAGCTTCTAGTTTACACATTTTTGGATCTACCACATAGTTCACTCCAGGCTTTGCTTTTGTAGGGCTGCTGCCAGCCAGGAGCTGAAGACAATAGGGATATTAGGACCAGACCATTCCTGCCTGAAGTGGATTCTTCCAATGGTAGCAATGGTCCAGGGTTTCCTACTCCTACAAATATTCCCAGCCAATATCTGTATATAGTGGGGTTACTAGAACAAGGTCATTTCTGCCTGAGGTGGGATTTTTTAATAGCAAACTTTGGGAATTCCCCATCAGCGTGGCCAGAACTTTTTAAAAACTGTATTGTGATTTGAGGTTCTTCCTACCCAATTTGTCCTTCCTCCCTCCTTTCATAGGTATCAGACTCACATTGAAATCAGAAGACACTCTTTGAACACTCTTGCTCCCTCTCCATTTATATTTCCTAAGTGTTGTTATAGGTTGAATTGTGTCCCCTCAAAAGATATGTTGGAGTTCTAACCCCTGGTACCTGTAAATATGATCTTATTTTGAAATTGGGTCTTTGAAGATATAATCAAGTTAGGATGAGGTCATTAGGGTGGGTCCTTAATCCAATAAGACTGCTGTCCTTATAAGAAGAGGAAAATTTGGAAGACAAAGAGGGAAGAAAGTCACATAAAGACAGAAGCAGGGATTGGAGTTATGATACCACAAGCTAAGGAAACACTGGGGCTACCCGAAGCAGGAAGAGATGAGGAAGGGTTCTCCCCTGAAGGCCTTGGAAGAAGCATGGCCTTACCAATGCCTTGATTTCAGACTTCTAGCCTTCAGAACTGTGAGACAATGAATATGTTGTTTTAAGCCACCCAGTTTGTGATACTTCATTATGGGAGTCCTAGGAAACTAACACAAGTATTTCCCCCCGAATAAATGTCTTGCATATCTAGCCCTATTTGGGGGCTATATCTGATTCCTGGGGTTCCCTAACTGTGACACATATATTGTTAGGGGATAGAAACAATCTGAGATGACCTATGGAAGTGGGGGGAGAGGTAAGGGGGAGAAGTGAAAAGACTCCATAGATTTTCACTTATTCTTAATGTCAAAACTTGTTCTTCCATGAGGTCTTCTGTGAACCTTGAGATGAATGAGATCTTACCTCCACCAAATCTAGCCAGTGTCTTTATAACTCTGGAGGCATACACCATTTTATATCTTGAATTTTTTTGTACATATCTTAATGAAATTCCAATTCAAAACTTGTACGTATTATTTCAAAAGTGATATTATGTACTTATGTGAGTCAGTAGATCTGATTCTTTAAAATATTTGCTGTAGAACTTAATGTGTGACATCCAGCATCCAGTAAAAGCTAGTTTTATCTGTTTTCAAATAAATGAGAATGGCATTAATATGGGGTTCTGAGATTGTGGGATGATGAGTTGTGAGATCTTGGAACAATCTGTTTTAATTTGTGGTATGATGTAGTGCATTAGATACATTAGGATATGGGGTGATAAATTTATAGATTCTTTAAAATAAAGCATAAGGAATACATAAAATTAATGTTTCTCACTTATCCAGTCCAGTTACAACTTGTGGTTTTTTATTGAGCTATCTACATTCTCTCACGTCATTTCTTAATTATTTCAAGCAAACATCTTTAAAATGACTGGTGAGGAACACTGGACTGTGCCCATGGAATAGAGGACAACTCTTTGGCAATTAGGGACATTTGCATTGTCATCATTAGTATGCTCTGCAAGTGAGCAAATTCACCCAGACAAAAATTAGGCTAATCATTCTTGATTTTTTTCTCTCAAAAGCCATTGTCACTTATTCACCTGTAACATATACTACTATTTGGATCTACAATAGATTTGTCAGGGTTTTCACTTAAGACGCGTACTAATGTCGTCCAACTCTCACAGGGCAATTGATACCCATTTCTTGTTAGAAATATTGTTCATATGAAAAATATTTTCTGCTAATAAAGTATTTGTATATATTACCATATACCATATAGATATATTATATACCACATATATATAAGCATATAATAAAGGCATATTTATGTAATGTAATAAAGGCATACTTAATTGTGCATCAAGATGGAATGTACTTCACGTATGGAGAACCAGTATAACCTATATCTCTAATAACCAAAGAATTCTTTGATGCTCCCTTCAAAGTGCTCCCTAATTCCCTTTTCTTAGCATGTTAGCTTGACTTAGTGATTCACTTCTAACCTATAGAATAAAAATGGAAGTGACCATGTATGATTTCAAAAACCAGCTCATAAAAAGTACTGTGGCTTCCTGCTTGCTCTCTCTTTTTTATTCTGTGGGAAAAGCTGCCATGTCAGGAGGACACTTAGAAGTGCTGTGGAGAGGTATACATGGTAAAGACCTGAGACCTTCTGCCAACAGCCATGTGAGTGAGTCATCTTTGACATAGATCTCCCTGCCCCAGTCAAGCCTTCATATGACTGCAGCCCTGGCCAACAGCTTGACTTCAACCTCACAAAAGACCCTGAGCCAGACCACCCAGCTAAGTCATTCCAGGGCTCCTGATCTTTTAAAACTTTGTGAGATAATAAACATCTGTTTTAAGTAGCTACATTTGGAGGTAATTAATACTGATTTGTTACTACAGGATTTCCCAAAGCCTTCAGCTTGCTGATGTTATTTGTGGATCTGTAAGGAACAGGATATACTATACAGTGTATCCCCAATTTTTTGACCACAAAATATTCTTTTTTTCCCTGAAAATCCTGAAGGGTAGTGTTTCACTAAATATTTTGGGGAAGGTTGACATAGAGCCTGATTCTTCACAGTCACATTAACAAGAGATCAGACCCACCTAATTAGGTAACATTTTCAGAGCAGTCAATGAAGAGAAATTTGGAAAAGCCCAGATGCACTTGGCTAAGTAGAGCACAGAAGTCAAAGCATTCCAAATCTCTGTTCTTTGGTGCATTTCCTGTGCAGAGGGCATTGCAACACTTAATTGGCAGAAGTTTATCAGGATCTGATTAAATAGATATCTTTCTGCTAAGAGCCATTGCCAAAATAATTCACAAAAATTAGAGTCCCTTGTTGTAACGTTGGTCATGTTCCATAGCTGATCATAAGAAATTAGCAAACTGCAAATGTTAAACCTTTAAAATTCAGCTCTGCCATGGGGAGAGCATTCACACATGAGTATGAAATGCATTTTTTAATTCCTACACTGAAACTCAAAGATCCTTGTTTTGCTGAAGGAAATTGCTACTGGGATTCAGATGAGAGTAAGACCTTTACAAGGGAGTCTACACCACTGCAGTGGACTTCCTTAGACAACATGTGGAGGAAATGTTCAAAGAGGATTTACATGACTCTTGGGGGAAAAGCGTTTTGAGAAAGGCTTATTCCCAGGCTACTAACCTCCAAAATGCAGACCTAGCTTATGCAGGCTTTGGCAAGCACAGCAGATGGAACTGCTTACCACTTATCTGACCACTTCCCTTGGTTATAATGGCTGCCCATGGATGGGCAATGTGAGAATTTCAGACCACAGCGTCAAAATGGTTTTAATTCCGCTTAATCTAAACCTAATCAAGGGAACTCTCTGTTTGGCACTTAAGTCAAGTAGACTCAGAAGGAATTGCAGGCAACTTGGCTAGCTCCCTTCATTCATTGGTTTCAGTCCTTTGGTTTGAACAAATTTTCAGTCTGAACCAGTTCTCTAACAACATTCCTTAGTTTGTATCTCTCAACTGCATATATTTAATTAGCTGTCCACCTATTTCTCTTGCTAGAATATTTCTTTTCCTCTTGGTTGATGTTACTAAACTCCTTACTATAATATATACAACTGTGTAGTTCAGTGATTCTCAATTAGGAGTAATTTTGCCCCAAGGGGACACCCTGTAACTGGGTAGGAACCTGTGGAACCTTTCCAGGACAGACCGCCCCCCCGCCCAAGTCTTCCACCTGCCTCTTGTTTGTAGAAAAACTTTAGCCTCCTAGGCCTTCCCTGAGTTCCAAAGAACAATTTTAATGAGACAAATGAGAAAATGAAGGAAAGCAGTCAAGCAAGACAAAATAATAATAGTTTAGCCATTAAACAAAGTCAAGGACTTTTAGTTCCTTCCCAGGGGCTATAGATAATATTCTCAGCCATATCCTTGAGCTATTTTGCAGATACTGAAACACCCAGCAGGTGGAAGAAGTTAACTGCATGCTGACCACAAGCAAGTAGACCCCAGAATGGTTGGAACCAGAAGGTTGATAATGTTGACTCCGATTACCTCACCACTAACCAATCAGAAGAATGTCCACTAGCTGATCATGTACCTGTAACCCTCTACCTCACCCTGTCTTTAAAAACCCTTCCCTGAAAGCCATTGGAGAGTTCAGGTCTTCTGAGCATTTGCCCCACCGTACTCCTTACTTGGCCTTGTAATAAAGGCTGCACTTTCCTTCACCACAACCCGGAGAGTGGACCCAAGTTTGGTTTGGTAACAATATGGCAATGTTCAAGGACATTTTTGGTTGTCAAAATTTGGGGGATACTACTGGTATCTCATGGGCAGAGGCCACGGATGCTGCCAAACATCCTACAATGTACAGAATAGCTCCCACAACAAAGAAGCATTCAGTCTAAAATATCAAGAGCAGAGAAGTTGAGAAACTCTGATCAATTAGAAGCCATATTGTTTTATTTTTCTAAGTTGTTGTATTTAGCTGTTAATCTCTCTCCCTCAATCACAGTTAATACGTGGTTGAACTTCACTAATTTAGCTATTTTATGACTGGCTTACCAAGCTTGCTTCACTTTTCAAACTCTGTTGAAGCTAAAAGAAAAACTTTAAATCTCTCCAGCCTATACCACAGCTATATCACTTCAACACATCTGATAATTCTGTCTTTTTTTTTTTCCCATTTTTATTTATTTTTAACATCTTTATTGGAGTATAATTGCTTTACAATGGTGGTTTAGTTTCTGCTTTATAAAAAAGTGAATCAGTTATACATATACATATGTTCCCATATCTCTTCCCTCTTGCGTCTCCCTCCCTCCCACCCTCCCTATACAACCCCACTAGGTGGTCACAAACCACTGAGCTGATGTCCCTGTGCTATGCGGCAGCTTCCCACTAGATATCTATTTTACGTTTGGTAGTGTATATATGTCCATGCCACACTCTCATTTTGTCACAGCTTACCCTTCTCCCCTCCCCATATCCTCAAGTCCATTCTCTGGTAGGTCTGTAATATTTATTCCCATCTTACCCCTAGGTTCTTCATGACCTTTCTTTTTTTTCTTCTTAGATTCCATATACGTGTGTTAGCATACGGTATTTGTTTTTCTCTTTCTGACTTACTTCACTCTGTATGACAGACTCTAGGTCCATCCACCTCAATTCAAATAACTCAATTTCGTTTCTTTTTATGACTAATATTCCATTGTATATATGTGCCTCATCTTCTTTATCCATTCATCTCTTGATGGACACTTAGGTTGCTTCCATGTCCTGGCTATTGTAAATAGAGCTGCAATGAACATTTTGGTACATGACTCTTTTTGAATTATGGTTTTCTCAGGGTATATGCCCAGTAGTGGGATTGCTGGGTCGTATGGTAGTTCTATTTGTAGTTTTTTAAGGAACCTCCATACTGTTCTCCATAGTGTCTGTATCAATTTACATTCCCACCAACAGTGCAAGAGGGTTCCCTTTTCTCCACACCCTCTCCAGCATTTATTGTTTGTAGATTTTTTGATGATGGCCATTCTGACCGGTGTGAGATGATATCTCATTGTAGTTTTGATTTGCATTTCTCTAATGATTAATGATGTTGAGCATTCTATCATGTGTTTGTTGGCAATCTGTATATCTACTTTGGAGAAATTTAGGTCTTCTGCCCATTTTGGGATTGGGTTGCTTGTTTTTTTGTTATTGAGCTGCATGAGCTGCTTGTAAATTTGGGGGATTAATCCTTTGTCAGTTGCTTCATTTGCAAATATTTTCTCCCATTCTGAGGGTTGTCATTTGGTCTTGTTTATGGTTTCCTTTGCTGTGCAAAAGCTTTGAAGTTTCATTAGGTCCCATTTGTTTATTTTTGTTTTTATTTCCATTTCTCTAGGAGGTGGGTCAAAAAGGATCTTGGTGTGATTTATGTCATAGAGCGTTCTGCCTATGTTTTCCTCTAAGTGTCTGATAGTGTCTGGCCTTATATTTAGGCCTTTAATCCATTTTGAGTTTATTTTTGTGTATGGTGTTAGGGAGTGTTCTAATTTCATTCTTTTATATATACCTGTCCAGTTTTGCCAGCACCACTTATTGAAGAGGCTGTCTTTTCTCCACTGTATATTCTTGCCTCCTTTATCAAAGATAAGGTGACCATATGTGTGTGGGTTTATCTCTGGGCTTTCTATCCTGTTCCATTGATCTATCTTTTTTTTGTGCCAGTACCATACTGTCTTGATTACTGTAGCTTTGTAGTATAGTCTGAAGCCAGGGAGCCTGAATCCTCCAGCTCCATTTCTCGTTCTCAAGATTGCTTTGGCTCTTTGGGGTCTTTTGTGTTTCCGTACAAATTGTGAAATTTTTTGTTCAAGTTCTGTGAAAAATGCCAGTGGTAGTTTGATAGGGATTGCATTGAATCTGTAGATTGCTTTGGGTAGTATAGTCATTTTCACCTTGTTGATTCTTCCAATCCAAGAACATGGTATATCTCTCCATCTATTTCTATCATCTTTAATTTCTTTTGTCAGTGTCTTATAATTTTCTGCATACAGGTCTTTTGTCTCCTTAGGTAGGTTTATTCCTAGATATTTTATTCTTTTTGTTGCAATGGTAAATGGGAGTGTTTTCTTAATTTCACTTTCAGATTTTTCATCATTAGTGTATAGGAATGCAAGAGATTTCTGTGCATTAATTTTGTATCCTGATACTTTACCAGATTCATTGATTAGCTCTAGTAGTTTTCTGGTAGCATCTTTACAATTCTCTATGTATATTATCATGTCATCTGCAAACAGTGACAGCTTTACGTCTTCTTTTCCGATTTGGATTCCTTTTATTTCTTTTTCCTCTCTGATTGCTGGGGCTAAAACTTCCAAACCTATGTTGAATAATAGTGAAGACAGTAGGCAACCTTGTCTTGTTCCTGATCTTAGTGGAAATGGTTTCAGTTTTTCACCATTGAGGACGATGTTGGCTGTGGGTTTGTCATATATGGCCTTTATTATGTTGAGGAAAGTTCCCTCTATGCCTACTTTTTGCAGGGTTTTTATCAAAAATGGGTGTTGAATTTTGTCAAAAGCTTTCTCTGCATCTATTGAGATGATCATATGGTTTTTCTCCTTCAGTTTGTTAATATGGTGTATCACACTGATTGATTTGCGTATATTGAAGAATCCTTTCATTCCTGGAATAAACCCCACTTGATCATGTTGTATGATCCTTTTAATGTGCGGTTGGATTGTGTTTGCTAGTATTTTGTTGAGCATTTTTGCATCTCTGTTCATCAGTGATATTGGCCTGTAGTTTTCTTTCTTTGTTACATATTTGTCTGGTTTTGGTATCAAGGTGATGGTGGCCTCGTAGAATGAGTTTGGGAGTGTTCCACCTTCTGCTATATTTTGGGAGAGTTTGAGAAGGATAGGTGTTAGCTCTTCTCTAAATGTTTGATAGAATTCACCTGTGAAGCCATCTGGTCCTGGGCTTTTGTTTGTTGGAAGATTTTTAATCACAGTTGCAACTTCAGTGCTTGTGATTGGTCTGTTCATATTTTCTATTTCTTCCTGGTTCAGTCTTGGCAGGTGGTGCATTTCTACAAATTTGTCCATTTCTTCCAGGTTGTCCAATTTATTGGCATAGTGTTGCCTGTAGTAATCTCTCAGGATCCTTTGTATTTCTTCAGTGTCTGTTGTTACTTCTCCTTTTTCATTTCTAATTCTATTGATTTGAGTCTTCTCCCTTTTTTTTCTTGATGAGTCTGGCTAATGGTTTGTCAATTTTGTTTACCTTCTCAAAGAACCAGCTTTTAGTTTTATTGATCTTTGCTGTCATTTCCTTCATTTCTTTTTCAGTATTTCTGATCTGATCTTTATGATTTCTTTCCTTCTGCTAACTTTTGGGGGTTTTTGTTCTTCTTTCTCTAATTGCTTTAGGTGCAGGGTTAGGTTTATTTCAGATGTTTCCTGTTTCTTAAGGTAGGATTGTACTGCTATAAACTTTCCTCTTACAACTGCTTTTGCTGTATCCCATAGGTTTTGGGTCGTTGTGTCTCCATTGTCATTTGTTTCTAGGTATTTTTTGATTTCCTCTTTGATTTCTTCAGTGATCACTTGGTTATTAAGTAGTGTATTGTTTAGCCTCCATGTGTTTGTATTTTTTACAGATTTTTTTCCTGTAATTGATATCTAGTCTCATAGCGTTGTGGTTGGAAGAGATACTTGATACGATTTCAATTTTCTTAAATTTACGAAGGCTTGATTTGTGACCCAAGATATGATCTATCCTGGAGAATGTTCCATGAGCAATGAGAAAAATGTGTATTCTGTTGTTTTTGAATGGAATGTCCTATAAATATCATTTAAGTCCATCTTGTTTAATATATCATTTAAAGCTTGTGTTTCCTTATTTATTTCCATTTTGGATGATCTGTCCAGTGGTGAAAGTTGGGTGTTAAAGTCCCCTACTATGAATGTGTTACTGTCAATTTCCCCTTTATGGCTGTTAGTATTTGCCTTATGTATAGGGAAGTTTTCAACTATAATCTATTCAAATATTTTCTCAGTCCCTTTCTTTTTCTTTTCTTCTTCTGGGACCCCTATAATTCGAATGTTGGTGTGTTTAATGTTGTCCCAGAGGTCTCTGAGACTGTCCTCAGTTCTTTTCATTTCTTTTTCTTTATTCTGCTCTGCAGTACTTATTTCCACTATTTTATCTTTCAGGTCACTTATTCCTTCTTCTGCCTCAGTTATTCTGCTATTGATCCCTTCTAGAGTATTTTTAATTTCATTTATTGTGGTGTTCATCATTGCTTGTTTCCTGTTTAGTTCTTCTAGGTCCTTGTTAAATGTTTCTTGCATTTTTGTCTATTCTATTTCCAAGATTTCTGATCATCTTTACTATCAGTATTCTGAATAATTTTTCAGGTAGACTGCGTATTTCCTCTTCATTTGTTAGGTTTGGTGGCTTTTTACCTTGCTCCTTCATCTGCTGTGTGTTTTTCTGTCTTCCCATTTTGCTTATCTTACTGTGTTTGGGGTCTCCTTTTCGCAGGCTGCAGGTTTGCAGTTCCCATTGTTTTTGGTGTCTGTCCCCAGTGGCTAAGGTTGGTTCTGTGGGTTGTGTAGGCTTCCTGGTGGAGGGTAGTAGTGCCTGTATTCTGGTGGATGAGGCTGGATCTTGTCTTTCTGGTGGGCAGGTCCACGTCTGGTGGTGTGTTTTGGGGTGTCTGTGGCCTTATTATGATTTTAGGCAGCCTCTCTGCTAATGGATGGGGCTGTGTTCCTGTCTTGCTAGTTGTTTGGCATAGGTTGTCCAGCACTGTAGCTTGCTGGTCGTTGAGTGAAGCTGTGTCTTGGTGTTGAGGTGGAGATCTCTCGGAGATTTTCGCCGTTTGATATTACGTGGAGCTGGGAGGTCTCTTGTGCACCAGTGTCCTGAACTTGGCTCTCCCACCTCAGAGGCACAGCCCTGACCCCTGGCTGGAGCATCAAGAGCCTTTCATCCACAGGGCTGAGAATAAAAGGGAGAAAAAGAAAGAAAGAAAGAAAGAAATAGGATAAAATAAAGTAAGAAAAATTAAAATCAAGTTATTAAAATAAAAATTATTAAGAAAAAAAATTTTTTTTTTAAAAAAAAGGACGTACAGAATCCTAGGACAAATGGTGAAAGCAAAGCTGTACAGACAAAATCTCACACAGAAGCATACACATACACACTCACAAAAAGAGGAAAAGAGGAAAAAATAATATATCTTGCTCTCAAAGTCCACCTCCTCAATTTGGGATGACTCATCGTCTAATCAGGTATTCCACAGATGCAGGGTACATCAAGTTGATTGTGGAGATTTAATCCGCTGCTTCTGAGGCTGCTGGGAGAGATTTGCCTTCCTCTTCTTTGTTCGCCCAGCTCCCGGGGTTCAGCTTTGGATCTGGCCCTGCCTCTGCGTGTAGGTTGATTGAGGGTGTAGGTCGATTGAGGGCGTCTGTTCTTCACTCAGACAGGACGCGGTTAAAGGAGCAGCTGATTCGGGGGCTCTGGCTCACTCAGGCCGGGGGAGGGAGGGGTACGTATGTGGGGCGGGCCTGCGGTGGCAGAGGCTGGCGGGACGTTGCACCAGCCTGAGGTGCGCGCCGTGCGTTCTCCCGGAGAAGCTGTCCCTGGATCACGGGACCCTGGCAGTGACGGGCTGCACAGGCTCCCGGGAGGGGAGGTGTGGAGTGTGACCTGTGCTCGCTCACAGGCTTCTTGGTGGGGGCAGCAGCAGCCTTAGTGTCTCATGCCCGTCTCTGGGGTCCGCGCTGATAGCTGCGGCTCGCGCCCGTCTCTGAAGCTCCTTTAAGCGGCGTTATGAATCCCCTCTCCTCGCGCACCGGGAAACAAAGAGGGAAGAAAAAGTCTCTTGTCTCTTCGGCAGCTCCAGACTTTTTCCTGGACTCCCTCCCGGCTAGCCGTGGCACACTAGCCCCCTTCAGGGTGTGTTCACGCAGCCAACCCCAGTCCTCTCCCTGCGCTCCGACCTCCAAAGCCTGAGCCTCAGCTCCCAGCCCCGCCCGCCCCGGCGGGTGAGCAGACAAGCCTCTCGGGCTGGTGAGTGCCAGTTGGCAACGATCCGCTGTTCGGGAATCTCTCCGCTTTGCCCCCCGCACCCCTGTGGCTGCGCTTTCCTCCACGGCTCCGAAGCTTCCCCCCTCTGCCACCCGCAGTCTGTGACTGCGAAGGGGCTTCCTAGTGTGTGGAAACCTTTCCTCCTTCACGGCTCCCTCCCAGTGGTGCAGGTCCCGTCCCTATTCTTTTGTCTCTGTTTATTCTCTTTTCTTTTGCCCTACTTAGGTACGTGGGGAGTTTCTTGCCTTTTGGGAGGTCTGAGGTCTTCTGCCAGCGTTCAGTAGGTGTTCTGTAGGAGTTGTTGCACGTGTAGATGTACTTCTGATGTATCTGTGGCAGGAAGGTGATCTCCGCGTCTTACTCTTCCGCCATCTTCTCCGAGTCTCCCTGTGTGTCTTATGTTGCTATTTTATAACTGTCCTTTTCAGAATCCTGAAAAAATGTTCCAAATGGGATGCAGAAAAGTGATAAAACATGAAGGTGAAACTGGCTCTAGGGAAAGGTTCACTATTAATTATAAACTATTAATAAGGAAGATTTTAAAAATTCCTACATGAATTGTAAATATATTCATTACTTTTTCCTGAGCACACCTCCACAGAGGATTATCTTATGGCCAGCCTCCATGTGGGCTATGTCAAACTTGGCTGACTTCATTGTTCTCAGTGAAATTCTGTACCTTCATCTGCATATTCAATCTATAAAGTTTATCAATCCATATTCAATTTACAATGACACATGCCAGTATTTTGGTCAAATTATCAGAGAATAACACCATGAAGTTTCTGCCATCCAATGCTTATTAAAAACTGTGCTGAAATAAAAATTTGGGAAACCATTTCTACCTAGTCTTCTACATTAGTTTCTCAAAGTGTGAATTCTGAACAATGAGCATATGTACGAGAGTGCAATTTTCTGGGCTTCACTTTAGACCTACTTTACAAGCTTCCCTAGTGATGGGACTCAGAAAATTGCCCTTTAATCCAACTTTCTGGTTATTCTTAGAGACACTGAAATTTGTAAAACACTGCTGTGGAAATTCAAAATATTACCAAGACAGGTATCAGAAAGATGTGCACTTGAATCATATAATTTTGACTCATGCAGAAGAAATGCTTTCACTAAACTAAAATTGGTGATATTCCATTATCTTATATCTAGAACCAATATGAAAACAGTCGTAGAAACCACTACAACTTTTTTGGTTTGAATATTGTGTTCTGTTTCTCCTGCATCTCTCTGTGTTACCTATATGAAGGCCCATATAAAATGTCTATTTTTAGAACTCAGTGCTGGAAAGACTTTGTTTTCATGAGACGTGGATACACTTGCTTATCATGGACAATGGGAAACAAGTCATTGGTTTACTGATAAATGTTTCACTTTTCAGTGTGGCTGCCTAGAAAATAGAAGTGGAATAAGTGCTCAGAGTTATCATCTCTGTATTTAAAAAATTATTTCTCCCCATCCTGCCCTTACCTTCTACTACAATATGTAACTTCTATAGTTGTCTTCAAAAAAGAACCTGAGGCAAGGATTTGGGTGCACGTGATATTTGGAGACTTGCACTCAGGAGAAAGGGAGTGAGGAAAATGGGAGAGAATGAAGGAAGGTGCTAAGCAAGGATGTGGTCTCAGCTGGAATCTGGCCTCAGCCTGACTCCACAGAGAGCTCTGGAGTGTAAGTTGCAGCGCAGAGTTAAGTGCCACCTAGGGCTAAGACGTCTGTGTTTTGTTATCCCCATGTCAATTACTGGCTGTGGGTCACCCATATTGGTTGAGGTGTCTTCTAATCTGCATAGGGTTGCTTTCTAGAGAAGCGGGTGGCTGTGAACTGGATCATCCAAAACTCAGAGCAGCTGGGGATGGGGCCACTGGCCCCTAATAGCAACGGTGTCCACTAGAGTTGTCATGTATGTTTTCGTTTCTGTTTCTCTATTTTAATGGACAACTTAGTGATACTTCTCCTTTCCAAGAAGAGAAGATGTCCCGGGAACATACGTTAAAATTAACAGAACCAAATTAAGTAGTGTAAGCAGGGCTAAAATAAATGGAGGCTAAAATATATTTATATAAATAAATAAATAAATAAATAAATAAATAAATATATATATGCTTTGCTGATAAAAATTGTTTACCACAAAGAAAACGTACACAGTAATTACTAGAATACCAGCCCACAAGTAATGCTTGATTAACATTTAGGTTGAAAATGTTCTCAGATCTTCTTATTTAACTCATATGAGAGGATTGTTCTGACTTGCATCGAAATACACCTAATCTACGTAACATTTAAAACTGGGTTAATATTTAGAAGGGGAATTTTATTTATCAATATTGACTGTGGTGACATCAACTTCTCATTTTCAACGTGCAGACTTCTAACGTCAGTGATTCCCACATTCATTTCTCTTCCCAGGGTCCCTGACCTGAACTCATTTGAGTATTCTAACTGCCCATGGAGGGTTTTCATTTCGGTGACCCAGCAGGTGCCTTGAATTCAAAACCTTCTCCCCCTTCCTCCTAGCCCACATCTACCCAGTGCCCTCCTGTGGTTCAGACCCAAATCTCTCTCTCAGGGACTTCCTGCCATACTTCTCATCTCTCATTCCCCTCAGCATCTATTCCACACCTTTGCCAGAGTGATTGTTCTAGAAGTACACATCTATTCACAACGCTCCCTATTTTAAGGTTTGAAATGACTTTCCTACTGCCAAATGCAAAATACTCCTAAAGGGATCACAGTTCTTTCTGAGGAGTCTGGCTCCAGGCCAAAATGCTATGTGTGATCTTTCAGCCCCCAGCATAGGCAATTCCGTGGTTTTGTCTGGCAGGTGTCGTGGAAGCTGCCCTTCCCATAGCCAGAGCACTGTAATCTCTCAGGTTCAGGCACCTCTTATTCAGAGGCCTCCTTATTGGGGCCTCAACGGAGGTACTTTTCTCCACTCTGACTCAGTAACTCTCCACTGCTAGCCCTTCTCCCTTCCCTTCTGCCTCAGCCTTCCAGGACCATGAACAGGCAAGAGCCTTTTTGTTCACGGCTCCTCTGCACCGAGACATTCCCTCCATCTGTGCTGCATGTCCATGCCCTGCCATCTCCTAGAAAGCAGACATTTAATTGGCTTAGTGTTTCTAGTGATTGGCACATTAAAAGCGCTTGAAAAATGCTGACTTGGTAAACCATGAACAGAGTAATATTTTCTTTGCGCATACAAAGTAATCACTGAAGAGATTCATACACTTGGCTAATCGGTTTGCATATATCTAGACCTTGGCCATATTAAACTTTCTCAGTGCATGCATAAACTCTTAATTGTTGCACCTGAGAAACAAAATGGGTTAGATAGATATCCTAATAGTATCTGATGCTATCTTTCCATCTCTAAAATACTTGGGTAATGATAAAATTTGAATCTGCACCAGATATTACCACTTACTAATGCTCGTTTAGAATTTTTAATAAAACTCCGAAAACATAGTCTAATATCAATAACATTTAAAAGTCTAAAATGTTTTTTAAACAAAATAGGTAGTATGATAAAAATTGTCTACACACTACTCTTTCTTAATTGTATAGTGTAGAAAGAGATACCATCTACGAAAGTCAGGCATCAATGGGATAAAAACTAATGTTTACTCTATGAGTTGATTTCAAAATTATACCATGTAAGTGACTAATACTCTCAGTTGGATACAGTTCAAGATGTACCCAATAATGGATTTCTTCCCAGACTGCTTATAAATTTAAGCATGAAAAAGCTGAATTTTATTTGGCAAGGATAATGTGCATTTAGCTTTCTACTAATAAAAGGCACCCATTTCCTAGTATTAGCAAATATGATTTACACTTAATTTCTAAACAGATTTTCGGGATTAAATTATAATTGAAAAGCCTTTGATAGTATCTATTGGAAGCCAAAATTTGAAAGTGAAAATAATGAAACCCTTGTTTAGAACAAGAGTGTATAATGACAAACTGCAAGTCTCCTTAGTTGAAGAATTGGTTTTGGTTTTTTTATATACAATGAGTAACTAGTACCAGCCTGTCAGTTAATATGAGAAATATTTGTATCCCATTTACTACTAAGCCAGTAGAAGAGGACAGATAAATGTTTGCAGAGCTGAGAAAATGTGGGATATTTATACTTCAGATGGTTACAATACTTCAGATGGTTACAATAGTTAAGTCCTTGTTTTTATCTCCATTCACTTATTCATCATGTATTTTTTGAGCACCTACTATACGTACTTTGCTAGTATTTGGAAATAAAAGTACTTTAGTGAGCGAAAACAAATGAGTTAGATTCTAGTGGGAAAGATAGATAATCAAGAGGAATAGTGATGAATCTAATCATAAACAGGGAAATAAACAGGGTTTTATAGAGTGTATTATAAAGTTACCTGAATTGGAGTCAGGGAAAGCTTATCAGAGAAAGTGATACTTAAGCTGAGTTATGAAGAATGAGGAGGATTTTGTTAGGTGAAAAAAAGTTGAGGAGGAAAAAGAGAGCAAGCATTCCAGGCATAACTTCATGGAAAAAGACAAATCCACTGGGGCTGGGATACAGAGAGGTAGAGAGTGATACAATATGAGCTCAGAGAGGATGGTATAAGGGAGGCTAAAAGAAGGCCCATTTGAAGGATTCTGGTCTTATTCCTAAAGAAATGAAGGACAATTAGTGGATTTGAACTGGACAGTAACACAATCAGATTTGCATGTGAAAAAGACCACTCTTTCATCTGGAGCAGAGAATGAAACAAAAGCAGTTAATAGAAGGGGGAGCTATGGCGGTGGCTTGGATAAAGGTTATGGCTTTGTATAAACTCAAGACACATTCAGGGTGCAAGTCAATATGTCTTGGTGATAGGTGGGTATGGGGGAAGGAGAGACGATGACATCAAAGATGACTTGCCCAACCAAATGGACGGTGATGCCATTTGCTGAAATAAGTGACACCTAAGGAGGCCCAGGTCTAGGGAAAGATAATGAGAGTCTTAGTTATGCTGAGGTGCCTTTGAGAAATGGAGATATCCAACTGGAGTTAGCTAGATGAAGATGGAGCTCAGAGAGAAATCCAATCTGAGAGGGCAAAAAAGAATAAAGACCAGGCAGTGAGTCTTTGGTGAATGTACAGAAGTACTTTGGAAAAGAATGACAGATAAAAAGAAAACAAAATAGCTGTAAACTGAGACGAGCATAACACAGTGAACATATTTTATAATGCTAATCCTAGGAAAATAACAAATGTTTTTATGAATATTAGAAATAGTAAAAACTGGGGCTTAGTGAACAAATGGTGTTGAGTCAAACAAAAGAGCAGAGTCAAAAGTCCTGGTTATTGGAACGAATCCCTGCCTTTTAGGAAGGGGTAGCTGAGATCTGGGAGGGGAAGTACCATGTGTGAAACAAAAGCTGTATAATCCTTTGAGGTGGGGTGGGATGAAGGAGGCCCGTGGAGTTATGAAGATTCCCCCTTATTAAGATAGCCACAGTAAGTTACTGCCAAAAGTTTCTACCAAAAGTAACCAGGTTACTCCATACCATCTCAGAACCAACAGATGAGCATGTGCAAGACCAGTAAGTTTCTCTGGAAAAGAACATTTAAGTCAAGTCATGCTGAAGCAAAAATCATATATTAATTTTAATGCAGTTACGAGTATTCAAATAGAGACAGCTTTTACTTTACACAAAAGCAAATTTATACTCACACTTTGATAAGGAATGCAAACCACAAAAAAGTTATGATTTTACTAGAACAGCAAACATTTTTCTTTAAAGGAAAACAAAAATAGTCCTAGGCATAAATAGCTATCTCAAGTCTTCAGAATGTCTATTTTTTTCTGGTGTTCAATGTAAAATTTCTCTTAGTCTGAACTTCTGGCCTTCAGAATCAATGAATTCTACAGATTGTTTTATACAAAGTGAGGTGGGATTTAGTCCTCCTTTTATGTCATATGTTCCTTAGAATTTGAGAAAAAGACCAAGCCTTACACCCTTCTCTCATTTTTTTTGACGGCCAAGACAAATTATTCAATTCCTTCTTGGCTTTAGAAGTTTCACTTTTTCCTGTATTGCAAGAGTGAAATATTATTGAAAAAGAAGGCAGTGTCACATGAACTATGGCAGCAAAGTACATAGATTTATGTAATAAATTAATGGAACTCCAAAACAGTCATTTTTAAATTTACTAGTTGTATGGTGGATAGAAAGCCTTGTCTAGAACCCATGTCTAAGATTCCAGATCAGACAGGTTCCTGATCCTTGCTGGGTTTGGTACTTTTTATTTTCCCAAATATCCTTCAGGGCAAAACTACTCATTCTTAAACGGGTCCATTGAAAAACTAAACTCATAAACTATGTCAAAACCTTTGTCAATATTCTCTCCACAAGAAGTAAACAAAATGAAACTTGAAAAAATAAAATTGATATAATACACACACGTTTCCTTAGATTTTCCCCAATCTTAAGGATAATGCTGGGGATCAGTTTTAGGATATTTACTGAGTATCGAGGTGCCTGGGAATGAATAAATAAATTTATGTAAGGTACTGACAAGGTATGTAGTCCAAATATTTAGGGTATGAGGTTTAGAAGATTAGTTGTAGACTTCAACACTGCCAGGATGTTTGACTTTTCCTACAGAAAACATTCAGGTGCTCATGTTCGGCATTCCAATTACTTCAGTGTCAAGACAAGGCCTAACAATGATTTAAGATATTGATATAATTTAATAGAAACCATCCTGAATTTATATGCTCTTTAAAATATCATATTTTAAAAGTGAAATATCAGGGTTTTACTTTTGATTAACAGCCACCAAGAAGAACATCTGCATGTATTTAACAAGGGTAGTAATACTGCATCAAAAATATTTCTTGAATACTGTGAACAAAGGAGCCACAAAAACTCAGCATGAAAAGTGGAGTTCTGCACAGCCAGAATCAGATCTAAATCCTCAGCAGCAAGCAGGAGACTCAGAAAATGCCGACTTTAATTACAAACTTTATTTGTCAATACAATTCACAGTTTATACATGGTGCATTCCACCATATGAACTTTCAGAACAGTTATTGAGGAAGTGGGTGTAGCTTTCCTTCTAAAAGAGCCTGACTTTCTAAAATTTTGGTTAGAATTTTTTAAGTTTATAAAAGTACCTTCAACAAGTTAACTGAATATTTACATTTCTAGCTTAAATTTAAACTTTGGAAAATAAGCATCTATTAAGTTTTTTTTTTTTAAGATCCTGGGTTTATTTTTTAAGACCCTAATCTGAATGCCACTTATTCAGATACACCCCTGACCCCCAAGAATAAAAGTAATGTTTTGCAATTATATTTAGGGAAATCATTTTCTTTCTGCATTTTACAAATTATATTTACAATGTACAGCAGATCTGTGTATGAAAATAAAAGAAAGAGTAGCAATCTACTAGGTGCCTTTACTGAATTTCTTCTGAATCTTGAAAACATCCAAAGAGTTGCAAGATATAAAATTAAACTAAAGAGGATTAACAGCCTTTTCTGTCTTTAAAAAAAACTCTCAAGATTTAAATTGTGCTATAACAGCTTTTTCTCTAATGTCAGAGATGAATTATGCCTGCAATCTGCATTTTTCCATGTGCAAAATCACAGTGATCCCAGTTTCAACTCTGCTCTCACAGCCACAACTCCAGAGGTACACCCACAGAAGGTTAGGACTGTGCCCACCTCTGCCTCCTACATTCCCTCCCCTCATCTGGCAAAAGTTACCCAAGGAAAGACAATCATATGAGCTTTTCATACATCAAAAAGCAAATAGATGCTGGCAGTACAATGTTTATTAGCAAATGCTTGTAACACATTGTTTTACTATCTTCTTTTCATCCAAATGGCAATTCACACCAACTGTCTAAATTCGCCTTCAAGAATATCCATTTTCATAGTTTTGTCAGATCATTTATGTATATATATGGAGATATATATATATATATGGCTTTCCTTCTTCCACCGTTAAAAGATGTATATATAGTTAGTCAAAAATGATAAATTTTAAATACTGCCAGGAAAACAGGGACTGATTGAGAGCAGTCAGTTTTACTGGCCTGGTAATAATTACACTGTATATATGTACCATTGGTACCTGAGTCAAATAAATACTCAGAGGGGCCGTCTTTGCACCTCATTTCTCTGCAGTGCCTTTAACGCTAGGGTTTCTGAGTGTTGCTTCAATGTCCATCTAATTTGGCATCTATTCCTTCTTCGGGCATCATCACTCCGGTCATTTTACACACTGTTTCCAGCAAGGTATGGTATTCAAACAGGAGTTGTGGGGTAAAGGACTGCGGAGTTGAGCCTAGGGGTGGGGCGGGGAAGGAGAAACCACACATTAGCTAGAGAGGTTCTGTTTCTTGGTAAGATAAGGCACTGACAGAAAATTTCTTAGGTAAAAGGCTGCATAAGAATTTCTTGCCATTTACAAAAAGAAATGTTGTCATCCATAAATGGTCCATAATCTAGGCTCAGTTAGGTAGACCCTGAAAAGTTAAGGACTGATCCCTCAAAGCTACATTATTACCGGAAACAATTATAATTCATTCTGAGGCCTTTTGGCACATTTGGAAAAGAGAGAGGAAAACAGTCTGGGCACAAAAAGGCATCAGACATTGCTTGTTTTATTCCACTGGTCAAAGAAAGTGGACCATTCAACAAGAATCATCGAAAAGATAGTGCTGGCTCAGAATTCAAATTCTCTTGATGGTAGATGACCATGATAGGTGTATCTATTTTTTTTTGTTTTTCCTTTTTGGAGCTCATGCACAATTTAAAAAACGCTACCAACAACAGTCAAAAAGAGCATATAGAAGTCCTCACCTATGGCTATGCCTAGGGCTCTTCAAAGAGAGGGCTATTTAATGTTCTCAATAACAGCAATTTCCTCGCCTGCACAGTGTGGCGTCAATCCGTTCAAATAGATACTTTCAGTTTTCAGTAAGGGAGGCAAGACATCCCTCTCGCTAGCGAGGTGGTTCACTGACAGGGTCCTCCTACAGGGAGTCAGCTCCTGGTTGTGGTTTCCAGCCAGTTCTGCGGAGAGCTTCCGCTTTATGGAGGTGGCACGCTGGAACTTGTCGTAAATCTCCACACTCAGCCGCCTCCTGGTTTCCTTGAATTCGGCCGTGACGTTGGCTGTCCACTCAGCAGCATGGGCTCTGAACTCTCCCACCTGGAACATGCACGCAGAGAAATGACAGAGACACCAACAGGACAGTCAATGTTTTGTGTGCTTTACCTTCTGATCACTGTATTTGGGGGTTTTGAATAGAACATTGTAGACTTTTGTAATATGAGAGGTCTGACAATTGAGGTACTTAGGCAAGTTGTGAGGAAGAAGCTTCCATTTTGTATAGATATGACTCTAAAAATGAATCTGTGAGCTTAAACTCTATTAACCAAGTTATATTAGAGGTACTAGATGCCCTTGTTTTGGGAAACAAATCCTGTCATCGAAACTTCTGATCAAAAGGCAATCTCTAACTTTTTAAAGCTCTGTTTCTTTTTTAATCTGTAATTTAAAGAAGTATTTGAATGTAGAGAAGGCAATAAGACATAGGAGAAGCAGCAAGACAGAGTAAAAGAGCCTGGAGTGTGAACCCAGGTGACCTGGTTGGTTCTCATAGCAGTGATGCTGTTTGCTCAGGATATAAACAGAGATTTTAGAGAACAGAAATGGTGTGTGCAAGAACTTTGACTCCAACCCCACACTGGTCATTTAGGAATCCTCTATTTACTAAATAAGCAATAAAATACTTTGTTTCTGATTCCAGGGAAAGCAAATAAACAAGGCCTGGCAAGTTCATTTTGAGGCCCATTTGGAGAATGATTAAGTCCAAGGAATAGTTTCTCAATGAATGTTTGTGGAATTAGTGAAGTTAACCTGGCTGAGCTGCCATTTCCTCAGCTGTGGAACAGGCATCTTCACAGCACACACCTAGCAGGATGGCTGGGTAATACACTTCAACTGCAAGAGCCTATCACTGTATAGTTATCATTGTGGCCTTTGTTTGAGGTTGAAGAAAAAGACATTGCCAAGTGCTAAGCATGTGCATAATGTTTTCTTTTACCTCTTTAAAATTATATCTGCACTTTAGTGACCTAAAACAGAATAATGACCCATCCCATGGGAAACTTTATAATCTTTTTCTTAACCAACTAGAATTTAATAATCTAGGATATCTCTTAGAATAATCTCCTAACGTGGAACAACTCCCCCATTCCCTATTGCTAGCACTTCTGCTCTTGGATTAGGGAGCTCCACAGAACTCAATTTTTAAGTGAAATGGGCTCCTTTTTACCTGGCAAGCAAATAACTACTGCTTTGTTTTATTTTACCTCTGTCATTTTTTGTTTAAAATTTTGATGTGATCAGAAACTGATGATTTCTGCTATAGTCTGAACGTTGGTGTCTCCTGAAAATTCATATGTTGAAATACTAACTGCAAAGGTGATTATATTAGGAGGTGGGGCCTTAGAGAGGTGCTTAAGTCATGAAGTGAAGCCTTCATGAATGAGATCAGCACTCTTACAAAAGAGGTTCCAGAGAGATCCCTCACCCCTTCCACCATGTGAGGACACAGTAAGAAGGCTCTGTCTACAAACCAGGAAGAGTCCTCACTCTGTCATGTTGGCACTGTGATGTTGAATCTCTAGAACTGTGAGAAATCAATGCTGTTTATAAGATCCCCAGTGTGTGGTATTTTGTTATAGCAGCTTGATCAGACAAAGTTGGGTTCTAAATATTTATACTGAAAATCTGATTTATAAGAGAGCATATGTATGTACGTCTACTTCAACATGATGTATACGTGCACTCGGAAGGTCATAGATATGTTTGTGTGTATGTGTGTGTACGAAAACTGTTCAAATATCCTTAGAAGGTGGCACATGGCAGACCAACCCTTCCTCATCCATCCATAATCACATACATGCACACATTTGATGATCTACTTTTATTTTATAAAGGTCTTTTATTTCCCACTTGTATTGACCAAGCAAGAAATAATTGCTTGTTTTCTGGGTCTGGTTCTGAAAAAAGCAAACTAGAAAAATGGGAACTTTGTGGCATGCGTAACTGGCAAGATCAAGCATTCCTTAATCACTGAGGCAACTTAAAGGGAACTTGCAGGGAAAGAAGTGCTAAATTTATAGTGATTCAGCCTGAAGATTCTTACTGTTCCCATAAGGGACCGTGTATGACTGTACTTAGCTCTAAAAGCAATTATTGAATTTTTAATTCTGCTTTGGGGGGACTCTCTGGTTAGAAAAGTATAGGCAGTATCAGTCAGTGGTAAAAAATGCTGAATCACTCCAAATGCACTTATAAATAAACCCTCCAACTGTTGATATTCTTTTTCTATATACCTAGCTGTCTTTTTGATTAGACTAAGCATTCTTGAGTTCGGAGTCTATACTACATTCATTGGCGTATATAAAACATCTAGTGTCTGGAATAGAGAAGGCACTGAGTAGAAACTTGATGAATTGCATTGAATTAATAAGTAAATACTATCAAGAAAGTTTCAAAATAATATTTTAACATAACAGATTCAGTTGTTTCTCTACCAGTTTCAATTTAATTTTAAAGACGGAAAATTGCAGCCTGCTTAAAGATGGTGCAGAAACACAAAGAGAAAACCTGATTAATATGGTCTTGAACAATACAGTTAATCATTGTCCAACATGTTATTAAATTCTTCTAGTTTACAGTACAGATAATCCTGAGCAGTGTGAAATTTGCTATTTTATTTATTTATTTATTTTTTGCGGTATGTGGGCCTCTCACTGTTGTGGCCTCTCCCGTTGCAGAGCACAGGCTCCGGATGCGCAGGCTCAGCGGCCATGGCTCGTGGGCCCAGCCACTCTGCGGCATGTGGGATCTTCCTGGACTGGGGCACGAACCCGTGTCCCCTGCATCGGCAGGCGGACTCTCAACCACTGCGCCACCAGGGAAGCCCTGAAATTTGCTATTTAAAATAAAACAGTAGGAGATCTTCAAGATGGCAGAGGAGTAAGATGTAGAGATCATCTTCCTCCCCACAATACATCAGAAATACATCTACATGTGGAACAACTCCTACAGAACACTGACTGAACGCTGGCAGAAGACCTCAGACTTCCCAAAAGGCAAGAAACTCCCCGTGTACCTTGGTAGGGCAAAAGAAAAATGAAAAAACAGAGAAAAAGAATAGGGATGGGACCTGCACCTCTGGGAGGGAGCTGTGAAGGAGGGAAAGTTTCCACACACTAGGAAGCCCCTTCACTGGCGGAGACGGGGCGGGGGGGCGGAGGGGGAGCTTCAGAACCACAGAGGAGAGTGCAGCAACAGGGGTGCAGAGGGCAAAGCAGAGAGATTCCCGCACAGAGGATGGGTGCCGACCAGCACTCACCAGCCCAAGAGGCTTGTCTGCTCACCCACTAGGGTGGGTGGGGGCTAGCAAGCTGAGGCTCAGGCTTCGGAGGTCGGATCCCAGGGAGAGGACTGGGGCTGGCTGCATGAACACAGCCTGAAGGGGGCTAATGTGCCACAGCTAGCCAGGAGGGAGTCCGGGAAAAAGTCTGGACATGCCTAAGAGGCAAGAGACCATTGTTTCGAGGTGCACGAGGAGATGGGATTCAGAGCACCACCTAAACGAGCTCCAGCGATGGGCGCGAGCCGCAGCTATCCGTGCAGACACCAGAGACAGGCATGGGACGCTACGGCTGCTGCTGCAGCCACCAAGAAGCCTGTATGCAAGCACAGGTCACTCTCCATACCTTCCCTCCCGGGAGCCTGTGCAACCCGCCATTGCCAGGGTCCCCTGATGGAGAGACAACTTCCCTGGAAGAACACACAGCACGCCTCAGGCTGTTGCAATGTCACGCCGGCCTCGGCCGCTGCAGGCTCACCCCACATTACGTACCCCTCCCTCCCCCCTAGCCTGAGTGAGCCAGAGCCCCCTAATCAGCTGCTGCTTTAACCCCGTCCTGTCTGAGCGAAGAACAGACGCCCTCACGTGACCTACATGCAGAGGCGGGGCCAAATCCAAAGCTGAACCCCAGGAGCTGTGAGAACAAAGAAGAGAAAGGGAAATCTCTCCCAGCAGCCTCAGGAGCAGCAGATTAAATCTGCACAATCAGGGCTTCCCTGGTGGCACAGTGGTTGAGAGTCTGCCTGCCGATGCAAGGGACACCAGTTCGTGCCCCGGTCTGGGAAGATTCCACATGCCGCGGAGCCGCTGGGCCCGTGAGCCATGGCCGCTGAGCCTGCGCGTCCGGAGCCTGTGCTCCACAACGGGAGAGGCCACAACAGTGAGAGGCCCGTGTACCGCAAAAAAAAAAAAAAATAATCTGCACAATCAAATTGATGTTCCCTGCATCACTGGAACACCTGAATAGACAACAAATTATTCCAAAACTGAGACGGTGGACTTTGGGAGCACTGTACTTCTGAGCCATGTGGCTGACAGGGTCTTGGTGCTCCAGCCAGGTGTCAGGCCTGTGCCACTGAGGTGGGAGAGCCAAGTTCAGGACATTGGTCCACCAGAGACATCCCAGCTCCACATAATATCAAATGGCGAAAGCTCTCCCACAGATCTCCATCTCAACACTAAGAGCCAGCTCCACTCAACAACCAGCAAGCTACAGTGCTGGACACCCTATGCCAAACAACAAGCAAGACAGGAACACAAAACCACCCATTAGCAGAGAAGCTGCCTAAAATCGAAATAAGGTCACAGGCACCCCAAAACACACCACTGGACGCAGTCCCGCCCACCAGAAAGACAAGATCCAGCCTCATCCACCACAACACAGGCACCCGTCCCCTCCACCAGGAAGCCTACACAACCAACAAAACCAACCTTAGGCACTGAGGGAAGACACCATAAACAACAGGAACTATGAACCAGCAGCCTGTGAAAGGAGACCCCGAACACAGTAAGTTAACCAAAATGAGAAGACAGAGAAGCACACAGCAGATGAAGGAGCAAGTTAAAAACCCATCAGACCAAACAAATGCAGAGGAAATAGGCAGTCTACCTGAAAAAGAATTCAGAGTAATGATAGTAAAGATGATCAAAAATCTTGGAAATAGAATGGAGAAAATACAAGAAACATTTAACAAGGACCTAGAAGAACTAAAGAGCAAACAATGATGAATAACACAATAAATGAAATTTAAAATTCTCTAGAAGGAATCAATAGCAGAATAACTGAGGCAGAAGAACGGATAAGTGACCTGGAAGATAAAATAGTGGAAATAGGGCTTCCCTGGTGGCGAAGTGGTTGAGAATCTGCCTGCCGATGCAGGGGACACGGGTTCGAGCCCTGGTCTGGGAAGATCCCACATACCGTGGAGCAACTGGGCCCATGAGCCACAACTACTGAGCCTGTGCGTCTGGAGCAACAAGAGAGGCCGTGATACTGAGAGGCCCGCACCTGCTTACCGCAACTAGAGAAAGCCCTTGCACAGAAACGAAGACCCAACACAGCCAAAAATAAATAAATAAATTAATTAATTTAAAAAAAATAGTGGAAATAACTACAGCAGAGCAGAATAAAGAAAAAAGAATGAAAAGAATTCAGAACAGCACAGAGACCTCTGGGACAACATTAAATGCACTAACATTCAAAGTATAGGGGTCCCAGAAGAAGAAGACAAAAAGAAAGGGACTGAGATTATAGTTGAAAAATTCCATAATATGGGAAAGGAGATAATCAACTCCAGGAAGCACAGAGAGTCCCATACAGGATAAATGCAAGGAGAAATCGCCAAGACAAATATTAATCAAACCATCAAAAATTAAATATAAAGGAAAAATATTAAAAATCAGCAAGGGAAAAGAAAATAATAACATACAAGGGAACCCCCATAAGGTTAACAGCTGATCCTTCAGCAGAAACACTGCAAGCCAGAAGAGAGTGGCAGGACATATTTAAAGTGATGAAAGGGAAAAACCTACAACCAAGATTACTCAACCCAGCAAGGATCTCATTTGGATTCAACAGAGAAATTAAAACATTTACAGAAAAGCAAAAGCTAAGAGAATTCAGCACCACCAAACAAGTTTTACAGCAAATGCTAAAGGAACTTCTCTAGGCATGAAACACAAGAGAAGGAAAAGACCTACAATAACAAACCCCAAACAATTAAGAAAATGATAATAAGAACATACATGTCGATAATTACCTTAAATATAAATGGATTAAATGCTCCCACCAAAAGACAATAGACTGGCTGAATGGATACAAAAACACGACCCATACATATGCTGTGTACATGAGACCCACTTCAGACCTAGGGACACATACAGACTGAAAGTGAGGGGATGGAAAAAGATATTCCATGCAAATGGAAATCAAAAGAAAATGGGAGTAGCAATTCTCATATCAGACAAAATAGACTTTACAACAAAGAATATTACAAGAGACAAAGAAGGACACTACATAATGATCAAGGGATCAATCCAAGAAGAAGATATAACAATTGTAGATATTTATGCACCCAACATAGGAACACCTCAATACATAGTTCCTAACAGCCATAAAAGGGGAAATTGACAGTAACACAATCATAGTACGGGACTTTAACACCCCACTTTCACCAATGGACAGATCATCCAAAATGAAAATAAATAAGGAAACACAAGCTTTAAATGATACATTAAACAAAATGGACTTAATTGATATTTATAGGACATTCCATCCAAAAACAACAGAATACACTTTCTTCTCGAGTGCTCATGGAACATTCTCCAGGATAGATCATATCTTGGGTAACAAATGAAGCTTTGGTAAATTTAAGAAAATTTAAATCGTATCAAGTATCTTTGCCGACCACAACACTATGAGACTAGATATCAATTACAGGAAAAAATCTATAAAAAATACAAACACATGGAGGCTAAACAACAAACTACTACAAAGCCAAGAGATCACTGAAGATATCCGAGAGGAAATAAAAAAATACCTAGAAACAAATGACAAAAATGATGACCCAAAATCTATGGGACGCAGCAAAAGCAGTTCTAAAAGGGAAGTTTATAGCAAAACAATCCTACCTCAAGACAGAAGAAACATCTCAAACAACCTAACCTTACATCTAAAGCAATTAGAGAAAGAAGAAAACCCCAAAAGTTAGCAGAAGGAAAGAAATCATAAAGATCAGATCAGAAATAAATGGAAAGCAAATGAAGGAAACAACAGCAAAGGTCAATAAAACTAAAAGCTGGTTCTCTGAGCAAATAAACAAAATTGAAAAACCATTAGCCAGACTCATCAAGAAAAAAAGGGAGAAGACTCACAGCAATAGAATTAGAAATGAAAAAGGACTAGTAACAACAGACACTGTAGAAGTACAAAGGATCATGAGAGATTACTACAAGCAACTCTATGCCAATAAAATGGACAACCTGGAAGAAATGGACACATTCTTAGAAAAGCACAGCCTTCCAAGACTGAACCAGGAAGAAACAGAAAATATAAACAGACCAATCACAAGCACTGAAATTGAGACTGTGATTAAAAATCTTCCAACAAACAAAAGACCACAACCAGATGGCTTCACAGGTGAATTCTATCAAACATTTACAGAACAGCTAATACCTATCCTTCTCAAACTCTTCCAAAATATAGCAGAGGGAGGATCACTCCCAAACTCATTCTACGAGGCCACCATCACCCTGATACCAAAACCAGCCAAGATGTCACAAAGAAAGAAAACTACAGGCCAATATCACTGATGAACGTAGATGCAAAAATCCTCAACAAAATACTAGCAAACAGAATCCAACAGCACATTAAAAGGATCATACACCATGATCAAGTGGGGTTTATCCCAGAAGTGCAAGGATTCTTCAATATACGCAAATCAATCAATATACGTAAATCAATCAATTAACAAATGAAGGAGAAAAACCATATGATCATCTCAATAGATGGAGAAAAAGCTTTCGACAAAATTCAACACCCAGTTATGATAAAAACCCTCCAGAAAGTACGCATAGAGGGAACTTACCTCAACATAATAAAGGCCATATATGACAAACGCACAGCCAACTTCATTCTCAATGGTGAAAAACTGAAACCATTTCCTCTAAGATCAGGAACAAGACAAGGTTGTCCACTCTCATCACTAATATTTAACACAGTTTGGAAGTTTTAGCCATAGCAATCAGAGAAGAAAAAGAAATGAAAGGAATACAAATCAGAAAAGAAGTAGTAAAGCTGTCACTGTTTGCAGATAACATGATACTATACATAGAGAATCCTAAAGATGCCACCAGAAAACTACTAGAGCTAATCAATGAATTTGGTAAAGTAGCAGGATACAAAATAAATGCACAGAAATCTCTCACATTCCTATACACTAATGATGAAAAATCTGAAACAGAAATTAAGGAAACACTCCCATTTACCATTGCAACAGAAAGAATGAAATACCTTGGAATAAACCTACCTAAGGAGACAAAAGATTTGTATGCAGAAAACTATAAGACACTGATGAAAGAAATTAAAGATGATACAAACAGATTGAGAAATATACCATGTTCTTGGATTGGCAGAATCAACATTGTGAAAATGACTGTACTACCCAAAGCTATCTACAGATTCAGTGCAATCCCTATCAACTACCACTGGCATTTTTCACAGAACTAGAAAAAATATTTCACAGTTTGTATGGAAACACAAAATACCCTGAATAGCCATAGCAATCTTGAGAATGAAAAATGGAGCTGAAGGAATCAGGCTCCCTGATTTCAGACTCTACTACAAAGCTACAGTAATCAAGATAGTATGATACTGGCACAAAAACAGAAATATAGATCAATGGAACAGGATAGAAAGCCCAGAGATATACCCACACACATATGGTCACCTTATTTTTGATAAAGGAGGCAAGAATATACAATGGAGAAAAGACAGCCTCTTCAATAAGTGCCACTGCGAAAACTGGACAGCTACATGTAAAAGAATGAAAGTAGAACACTCCCTAACACCATACACAAAAATAAGCTCAAAATGGATTAAGGACCTAAATGTAAGGGCAGACAGTATAAAACTCTTAGAGGAAAACACAGGCAGAATACTCTATGACATAAATCACAGGAAGATCTTTTTGACTCGCCTCCTAGAAAAATGGAAATAAAAACAAAAATAAACAAATGGGACCTAATGAAACTTAGAAGCTTTTGCACAGCAAAGGAAACAATAAACAAGACCAAAAGACAACCCTCAGAATGGGAGAAAATATTTGCAAACGAAGCAAGTGACAAAGGATTAATCTCCAAAATTTACAAGCAGTTAGTGCAGGTCAATATCAAAAAAACAAGTAACCCAATCCAAAAATGGGCAGAAGACCTAAATAGACATTTCTCCAAAGAAGACATACAGATGGCCAACAAACACATGAAAGGACGCTCAACATCCCTAATCATTAGAGAAATGCAAATCAAAACTCTAATGAGGTATCACCTCACACCAGTCATAATGGCCATCACCAAAAAATCTACAAACAAAAAATGCTGGAGAGGGTGTGGAGAAAAGGGAACCCTCTTGCACTGTTGTTGGGAATGTAAATTGATACAGCCACTATGGAGAACAGTATGGAGGTTCCTTTAAAAACTAAAAATAGAACTACCATATGACCCAGCAATCCCACTACTGGGCATATACCCTGAGAAAACTATAATTCATAAAGAGTCATGTACCATAATGTTCATTGCAGCTCTATTTACAATAGCCAGGACATGGAAGCAACCTAAGTGTCCATCAACAGATGAATAGAGAAAGAAGATGTGGCACATATATACAATGGAATATTACTCAGCCATAAAAAGAAATGAAATTCAGTTATGTGTAGTGAGATGGATCAACCTACAGTCTGTCATACAGAGGGAACTAAACCAGAAAGAGAAAAACAAATACACATATATATGGAATATAAAAAAAAAAAGTTCAGAAGAACCTAGGTGCAGGACCAGAATATAGATGCAGACGTAGAGAATGGGCTTTAGGACACGGGGAGTGAGAAGGGTAAGCTGGGACGATGTGAGGGAGTGGCATGGACATATTTACACTACCAAATGTAAAACAGGTTGCTAGTGGGAAGCAGCCGCATAGCACAGGGAGATCCGCTCGTTACTTTGTGACCACCTAGAGGGGTGAGATAGGGAGGGTGGGAGGGAGACGCAAGAGGGAGGAGATATGGGGATATATGTATATGTATAGCTGATTCACTTTGTTATAAAGCAGAAACTAACACACCATTGTAAAGCAATTATACTCCAATAAAGATGTTAAAAAAAATAAAATAAAACAGTAATTATTGATGAAAACGAAACATTTCTATCTTTTATTCCCACCTTACTAGTGATTGTATTAAAGAGGAATTAATCTGTTACATTTGAGAATTCATAATTTTCTAAGTGTATAAAGAACAAATACTAATATACTGTTTTCTATGATGAGCTTATCTTAGTAGTAAGGTTAATATTATAAAGGGAACAGCTAAGAATCTACATTTTTGTTTAAATAAATGCCTTTGAAAAGTGTTAAGAATCAACAACTATATTCAATTTCCTCCCACATACAAGTGTGTAGTGAGAAATAATCACTTCCTTACAGGACATCCATCTGAGCAAGCTGCTCAATCATGCCTGAAGTCTGGAGGCACTGTCTGAACTTATGGACCTAAAATTAGGTCTATTATTTTTTTAAATTGATTTTTATTGGGTATAGTTGATTTACAATGTTGTGTTAGTTTCTGCTGTACAGCAAAGTGAATCAGTTATACATATACATATATCCACTCTTTTTTAGATTCTTTTCCCATATAGGTCATTACAAAGTATTGAGTAGAGTTCCCTGTGCTACACAGTAGGTTCTTATTAGTTATCTGTTTTAAATATCATAGTGTGTATACGTCAATCCCAAACTCCCAATTTATCCCTCCCCCCCTTCCCCCTTGGTAAGCATAAGCTTGTTTTCTACATCTGTGACTCTATTTCTGTTTTGTAAATAAGTTCATTTGTACCATTTCTTTAAGATTCCACATGTAAGTGAAATCATATGATATTTGTCTTTCTCTGTTGTTGACTTACTTCATTCAGTATGACAATCTCTAGGTCCATCCATGTTTCTGCAAATGGCATTATTTCATTCTTTTTTATGGCTGAGTAATATTCCATTGAATATATGTACTACATCTTCTTTATCCATTCCTCTGTTGATGGACACTTAGGTTGCTTCCATGTCTGGCTATTGTAAATAGTGCTGCAGTGAACACTGGGGTCATGTATTTTTTCGAATTATGGTTTTCTCCAGATATATGCCCAGGAGTGGGATTGCTGGATCATATGGTAGCTCTATTTTTAGTTTTTCAAGGAACCTCCATACTGTTCTCCATAGTGGATGCACCAATTTACATTCCCACCAACAGTGTAGGAGGGTTCCCTTTTCTCCACACCCTCTCCAGCATTATTGTTTGTAGATTTTTTGATGATGGCTATTCTTACTGGTGTGAGGTGATACCTCATTGTAGTTTTGATTTGCCTTTCTCTAATAATTAGTGAAGTTGAACCTCTTTTCACGTCCTTTTTAGGTATCTGTATATCTTCTTTGGAGAAATGTTTCTTTAGCTCTTCTGCCCATTTTTGATTGTGTTGTTTGCTTTTTTGATATTGAGCACCCGAGCTGTTTGTATATTTTGGAGATCAACCACTTGTTGAGTTGCTTCCATTAGCTTTGCTTTGGTTACCAAACTTTTACCTCCAGTAAGGCCACTGACCTTCATAGGATCTGCCTCCCTTTTTCTTTGGTAATGGTCTTCTCATATTTCTATCTTAAAAATATTTTCTTATTAGATGTGGTGTGTGTGTGTGTGTATATATATATATACACACACACATATACATATATACACACATGTGTACATGTATATATACATATATACAATGGAATATTACTCAGCCATAAAAATGGACTAAATAATGCTATTTTCAGCAATATGAATGGACCTAGAGGTTATCATGCTAAGTAAGCCAAAGACAAATATCATATGGTATCGCTTAAGTGAAATCTTAAAAAATGGTACAAATGAACTTATTTACAAAACAGAAATAGACCCACAGACATAGAAAACAAGAAGGTAGGAAGGATAAATTAGGAGTTTGAGATTAACAGATACACACTACTATATATGAAATAGATAACCAACAAGGACTTATTATATAGCACAGGGAATTATACTCAATATTTTGTAATAACCTATAAAAGAAAAGAATCTGAAAAAGAATATATATATGTATGTACAACTGGATCACTTTGCTGTACACTTGAAACTAACACAACATTGTAAATCAACTATACTTCAATAATAAAATCTTCTAATAAAATCTTATTGTTAATAATAATAGACTTTGCTTACCCAAAATTCAAATGTTAATACATTTGTTTGCTAATTTTCTATCTCCTCCAATTAGGATGTAAGTTCTATGAATATCCTCAGCACCTAGACAGTACCTGGTACGTAGCTGACTTCTAAGAAATACCGGTGAAATGAATGAATATATCCCCCCAAATTCAAGTTCTCTGTAATCTCACATCTCAATGATAACAATGAGACACAGTGTAGCACACATACTGCCACTTGTTTTTCTTCTCTGTGCTAACCTTACTTTATTCCTCTTCCATTTTGATGATCATTAATATTTTTGCAAAAGTGGCCTTATATTAACCATGTTGTTTTGCAAATGGCTTTTTTCCCCACTTAACCAATTTTAGTCATTTTTCCCATTTAGTACTCTTTATACTACCTCATAGTTTCTACCAGCTGCCTAGCACTCCACAGGGTGATGGATGTGGCATGCCCCTATTGATGAATATGGATTTGGTTTTTGTTTGTTTGTTTTCGCTACGGAAAATAATACTTCAGTGAACATTCTTATAACCATACCTTTGCTGATGTGTTCAAGTATTACTAGAAGTGGAAACACCGGGTCAAAAGACATGTATATTTTCAGATTTTGAGGGCACTGTGAAATTTCCATCTAATCCCTACTGTTTTCAGACTCTGGGTTCCCAGTCACCCCACTATTTCACCCCACTATTTCCTCTTTCTGCACACTTAGGTAACCTCTGTCTTTCACAGCAAAAAGCACTAGATCATGGCACCTGCACAGAAAATTCTTTAGAAATTGTAATCATCTCTCTATTGCGATTTGAAATTTAACTGGTCATGATAAATTGAAGGAAGAATGAAAACCTTCCTTAGATTTGAGCTGATTTTTCTCCAGACACAGGTTTCACAAAGTCACCATGATCTCTCAGGTTGCACTAATGACACACACACAGCGTTCTGTAGAGCCAGGTGTTTCCACAAATTAGTGATTCCTGCAAATTAGGAAAAGGCTAAATGCAAGGAAAGCTCAGACTTGTCTTAATCCATAACTCTTTACTTTCTTATCTTTAATTGCACTAAATCTCTGGCAGAGGCTGGTAGAATACCACTTAGGGGGACATTTTTTTTTTTCTAATTTCTCTGGAGTTTCCAAGGGTGGAAAGACAATCTCAGGAGGTCATAGGGCTGCAGCTGAAAATGTCAGAAAACAGAGGGAAGAGGGGTTAGCAGGAGGTGGGAAGAAGCCTCCAGTTCCAGCTCTGTCACTTACCTGTGTGCCTACAGGCGAGCAATTTAACCTTTTTTGAGTTTCAGATTCCTTATCTATAAAATAAGGTCATAATAATCTATTTCACAGGAGAAACAAGTATTGTGTGTGTGCGTGTGTGTGTACATGTGTGGGGGTCTGTGTTCTTAAACTATAAAGGACTACACAATTAGTAATTATGATGACGAGGCTGGTGATGCTATGGCTTGCCAAAGGTACTTAAAGAGCTTACAGGAGAATACCAGATACAGAATAAGTGATATAAAATTGAAAACATGGGACACTCCTCCCTAGAATATAACTCACAGGTTCTAGGCACCAAGTGGCAGCATGGCCTGAGGTCTCTGAAATTCTCACCAGAAGTGCTACAGATTGCCTAAACTCAGAGTTCTGGAGATCTTTAAAGCATGAGGTGTTTTGAGAATGCTGAAGACATACATTAAAAATACAGCTGGAGGGACGAGGGGAAGATGGCGGAAGAGCAAGATGCGGAGATCACCTTCCTCCCCACAGGTACACCAGAAATACATCTACACGTGGAACAACTCCTACAGAACACCTACTGAAAGCTGGCAGAAGACCTCAGACCTCCCAAAAGGCAAGAAACTCCACACGTACCTGGGTAGGGCAAAAGAAAAAAGAAAAAACAGAGACAAAAGAATAGGGATGGGACCTGCAGCAGTGGGAGGGAGCTGTGAAGGAGGAAAGGTTTCCACACACTAGGAAGCCCCTTCGCGGGCGGAGACTGCGGGTGGCGGAGTGGGGGGAGCTTCGGAGCCGCGGAGGAGAGCGGAGAGCACAGCAACAGGAGTCGGTGCCGACCGGCACTCACCAGCCCGAGAGACTTGTCTGCTCACTCGCCAGGGCGGGCGGGGCTGCGAGCTGAGGCTCCGGCTTCGATCAGAGTGCAGGGAGAGGACTGGGGTTGGCTGCGTGAACACAGCCTGAAGGGGTTAGTGCACCACAGCTAGCCGGGAGGGAGTCCGGGGAAAAGTCTGGAGCTGCTGAAGAGGCAAGAGAATTTTTCTTCCCTCTTTGTTTCCTGGTGCGCGAGGAGAGGGGATTAAGAGCGCTGCTTAAAGGAGCTCTAGAGACGGGTGCGAGCTGCAGCTAAAAGCGCGAACCCCAGAGACGGGCAGGAGACGCTAAGGCTGCTGCTGCCGCCACCAAGAAGCCTGTGTGCGAGCACAGGTCACTATCCACACCTCCCTTCTGGGGAGGCTTTGCAGCCTGTGGCCCATCGCCAGGGTCCCGGGATCCAGGGACAACTTCCCCAGGAGAACGCACGGCACGCCTCAGGCTGGTGCAACGTCACGCCGGCATCTGCCGCCGCAGGCCCGCCCCGCACTCCGTAACCCTGCCTCCCCCAGCCTGAGTGAGCCAGAGCCCCCAAATCAGCGGCTCCTTTAACCCCGTCCTGTCTAAGCGGAAAAACAGACGCCCTCCGGCGACCTACACGCAGAGGCGGGGTCAAATCCACAGCTGAACCCCGGGAGCTGTGAGAACAAAGAAGAGAAAGGGAAGTCTGTCCCAGCAGCCTCAGAAGCAGCGGATTAAAGCTCCACAATCAACTTGATGTACCCTGCATCTGTGGAGTATATGAATAGACAATGAATCATCCCAAATTGAGGAGGTGGACTTTGAGAGCAAGACTTATGATTTTTTCCCCTTTTCCTCTTTTTGTGAGTGTGTATGTGTATGCTACTGTGTGAGATTTTCTGTATAGCTTTGCTTCCACCATTTGTCCTAGCGTTCTATCCATCCGTTTTTTCTTAATAATTATTTTTTATTTTAATGACTTTATTTTATTTTACTTTATCTTCTTTCTTTCTTTCTTTCCTTCCTTCCCTCCTTTAGACAATGAATCATCCCAGATTCAGGAGGTGGACTTTGAGAGCAAGATTTATGATTTTTTTCCCCTTTTCCTCTTTTTGTGAGTGTGTATGTGTATGCTGCTGTATGAGATTTTGTCTGTATCACTTTGCTTCCACCATTTGTCCTAGGGTTCTATCCGTCCGTTGGTTTTTTTTTAAATTTTTTCTTAATTATTTATTTTCATAACTTTATTATATTTTACTTTATTTTATTTTACTTTATCTTTTCTTTCTTTTTTCCTTCCTTCCCTCCTTCCTTATTCCCTCCTTCCTTCCTTCCCTCCTCCCTCCCTCCTTTCTTTCTCTCTATCTCTCTCTCTCTCCCCCCCTCCCTCCCTCCCTTCCCTACCTTCCTTCCCTACTTCTAGTAATTCTTTCTTTCTACTTTTTCTCCCTTTTATTCTGAGCCCTGTGGATGAAAGGCTCTTGGTGCTGCAGCCAGGAGTCAGTTCTGTGCCTCTGAGGAGGAGGAGCCAACTTCAGGACACTGGTCAACAAGAGACCTCTCAGCTCCACATAATATCAAACGGTGAAAATCTCCGAGAGATCTCCATCTCAACACCAGCACCCAGCTTCACTCAATGACCAGCAAACTACAGTGCTGGACACCCTGTGCCAAACAACTAGCAAAACAGGAACACAACCCCACTCATTATCAGAGAGGCTGCCTAAAATCATAATAAGGCCACAGACACCCCAAAACTCACCACCAGACGTGGACCTGCCCACCAGAAAGACAAGATCCAGCCTCATCCACCAGAACACAGGCACTACTACCCTCCACCAGGAAGCCTACACAACCCACTGAACCAACTTTAGCCACTGGGGACAGACATCAAAAAACAACGGGAATTACGAACATGCAGCCTGCAAAAAGGAGACCCCAAACACAGTGAGATAAGCAAAATGAGAAGACAGAAAAACACACCACAGATGAAGGAGCAAGATAAAACCCCACCAGACCTAACAAATGAAGAGGAAATAGGCAGTCTACCTGAAAAAGAATTCAGAATAATGATCGTAAAGATGATCCAGAATCTTGGAAATAGAATAGACAAAAATGCAAGAAACATTTAACAAGGACCTAGAAGAACTAAAGATGAAACAAACAACGATGAACAACACAATAAATGAGATTTAAAATACTCTAGATGGGATCAATAGCAGAATAACTGAGGCAGAAGAACGGATAAGTGACCTGGAAGATAAAATAGTGGAAATAACTACTGCAGAGCAGAATAAAGAAAAAAGAATGAAAAGAACTGAAGACAGTCTCAGAGACCTCTGGGACAACATTAAATGCACCAACATTCGAATTATAGGGGTTCCAGAAGAAGAAGAGAAAAACAAAGGTACTGAGAAAATATTTGAAGAGATTATAGTTGAAAACTTCCCCAATATGGGAAAGGAAATAGTTAACCAAGTCCAGAAAGCACAGAGAGTCCCATACAGGATAAATCCAAGGAGAGATACGCCAAGACACATATCAATCAAACTGTCAAAAATTAAATACAAAGAAAACATATTAAAAGCAGCAAGGGAAAAACAACAAATAACACACAAGGGAATCCCCATAAGATCAACAGCTGATCTTTCAGCAGAAACTCTGCAAGCCAGAAGGGAGTGACAGGACATATTTAAAGTGATGAAGGAGAAAAACCTACAACCAAGATTACTCTACTCAGCAAGGACCTCATTCAGATTTGATGGAGAAATTAAAACCTTTACAGATAAGCAAAAGCTGAGAGAGTTCAGCACCACGAAACCAGCTTTGCAACAACTGCTAAAGGAACTTCTCTAGGCAAGAAACACAAGAGAAGGAAAAGACCTACAATAACGAACCCATACAATTAAGAAAATGGGAATAGGAACATACATATTGATAATTACCTTAAATGTAAATGGACTAAATGCTCCCACCAAAAGACACAGATTGGCTGAATGGATACAGAAACAAGACCCATATATTTGCAGTCTACAAGAGACCCACTTCAGACCTAGAGACACATACAGACTGAAAGTAACGGGATGGAAAAAGATATTTCATGCAAATGGAAACCAAAAGAAAGCTTGAGGAGCAATTCTCATATCAGACAAAATAGACTTTAAAATAAAGACTATTAGAACAGACAAAGAAGGACACTACATAATGATCAGGGGATCGATCCAAGAAGAAGATATAACAATTGTAAATATTTACGCACCCAACATAGGACCACCTCAATACATAAGGCAAATACTAACAGCCATAAAAGGGGAAATCGACAGTAACACATTCATAGTAGGGGACTTTAACACCCCACTTTCACCAATGGACAGATCATCCAAAATGAAAATAAATAAGGAAACACAAGCTTTACATGATACATTAAACAAGATGGACTTAATTGATATTTATAGGACATTCCATCCAAAAACAACAGAATACACATTTTTCTCAAGTGCTCATGGAACATTCTCCAGGATGGATCATATCTTGGGTCACAAATCAAGCCTTGGTAAATTTAAGAAAATTGAAATTGTATCAAGTATCTTTTCCGACCACAACGCTATGAGACTAGATATCAATTACAGGAAAAGATCTGTAAAAAATACAAATACATGGAGACTAAACAATACACTACTTAACAACCAAGTGATCACTGAAGAAATCAAAGAGGAAATAAAAAAAATACCTAGAAACAAATGACAGTGGAAACATGACGACCCAAAACCTATGGGATGCAGCAAAAGCAGTTCTAAGAGGGAAGTTTATAGCAATACAGGCCCACCTTAAGAAACATGAAACATCTCGAAGAAACAACCTAACCTTGTATCTAAAGCAATTAGAGAAAGAAGAACTAAAAAACCCCAAAGTTAGCAGAAGGAAAGAAATCATAAAAATCAGATCTGAAATAAATGAAAAAGAAATGAAGGAAACGATAGCAAAGATCAATAAAACTAAAAGCTGGTTCTTTAAGTAGATAAACCATTAGCCAGACTCATAGAGAAACAAAGGGAGAAGACTCAAATCAATAGAATTAGAAATGAAAAAGAAGTAACAACTGACACTGCAGAAATACAAAAGATCATGAGAGATTACTACAAGCAACTCTATGCCAATAAAATGGAGAACCTGGAAGAAATGGACAAATTCTTAGAAATGAACAACCTGCCAAGACTGAATCAGGAAGAAATAGAAAATATGAACAGACCAATCACAAGCACTGAAATTGAAACTGTGATTAAAAATCTTCCAACAAACAAAAGCCCACGACCAGATGGCTTCACAGGCGAATTCTATCAAACATTTAGAGAAGAGCTAGCACCTATCCTTCTCAAACTCTTGCAAAATATAGCAGAGGGAGGAACACTCCCAAAGTCATTCTACGAGGCCACCATCACCTTGATACCAAAACCAGACAAGGATGTCACAAAGAAAGAAAACTACAGGCCAATATCACTGATGAACATAGATGCAAACATCCTCAACAAAATACTAGCAAAGAGAATCCAACAGCACAGTAAAAGGATCATACACCATGATCAAGTGGGGTTTATTCCAGGAATGCAAGGATTCTTCAATATACGCAAATCAATCAATGCGATAAACCATATTAACAAATTGAAGGAGAAAAACCATATGATCATCTCAATAGATGCAGAGAAAGCTTTCTACAAAATTCAGCACCCATTTATAAAATCCCTGCAGAAAGGAGGCATAGAGGGAAATTTCCTCAACATAATAAAGGCCATATATGACAAACCCACAGTCAACATCGTCCTCAATGGTGAAAAACTGAAACCGTTTCCACTAAGATCAGGAACAAGACAAGGTTGTTGCCCACTCTCACCACTCTTATTCAACATAGTTTTGGAAGCTTTAGCCACAGCAATCAGAGAAGGAAAGGAAATAAAAGGAATCCAAATCGGAAAAGAAGTAAAGCTGTCACTGTTTGCAGATGACATGATACTATACATAGAGAATCCTAAAGATGCTACCAGAAAACTACTAGAGCTAATCAATGAATTCCGTAAAGTAGCAGGATAGAAAATTAATGCACAGAAATGTCCTGGCATTCCTATACACTAGTGAAAAATCTGAAAGTGAAATCAAGGAAACCCTCCCATTTACCATTGCAACAAAAAGAGTAAAATATCTAGGAGTAAACCTACCTAAGGAGACAAAAGACCTGTATGCAGAAAATTATAAGACACTGATGACACAAATTAAAGATGATTCAAATAGATGGAGAGATATACCGTGTTCTCGGACTGGAAGAATCAATATTGTGAAAATGACTATACTACCCAAAGCAATCTACAGATTCAATGCAATCCCTATCAAACTACCACTGGCGTTTTTCACAGAACTAGAACAAAAAATTTCACAATTCGTATGGAAACACAAAAGACCCCGAATAGCCAAAATCTTGAGAACGAGAAATGGAGCTGGAGGAATCAGGCTCCCTATTTTCAGACTATAATACAAAGCTACAGTAATCAAGACAGTATGGTACTTGCACAAAAACAGAAAGATCAATGGAACAGGATAGAAAGCCCAGAGATAAACCCACACACATATGGTCACCTTACCTGTGATAAAGGAGGCAGGAATGTACAGTGAAGAAGGGACAGCCTGTTCAATAAGTGGTGCTGGGAAAACTGGACATGTACATGTAAAAGTATGAGATTAGATCACTCCCTAACACCATACACAAAAATAAGCTCAAAATGGATTAAAGACCTAAATGTAAGGCCAGACACCATCATACTCTTAGAGGAAAACATAGGCAGAACACTCTATGACATAAATCACAGCAAGATCCTTTTTGACCCACCTCCTAGAGAAATGGAAATAAAAACAAAAATAAACAAATGGGGCCTAATGAAACTTCAAAACTTTTGCACAGCAAAGGAAACCATAAAGACCAAAAGACAACCCTCAGAATGGAAGAAAATATTTGCAAATGAAGCAACTGACAAAGGATTAATCTTCAAAATTTACAAGCAGCTCATGCAGCTCAATACCAAAAAAACAAACAACCCAATCCAAAAATGGGCAGAAGACCTAAATAGACATTTCTCCAAAGAAGATATATAGACTGCCAACAAACACATGAAAGAGTGCTCAACATCATTAATCATTAGAGAAATGCAAATCAAAACTATAATGAGATATCATCTCACACCAGTCAGAATGGCCATCATCAAAAAATCTAGAAACAATAAATGCTGGAGAGGGTGTGGAGAAAAGGGAACCCTCTTGCACTGCTGGTGGGAATGTGAATTGAGGCAGCCACCATGGAGAACAGTATGGAGGTTCCTTAAAAAACTAAAAATAAAACTACCATATGACCCAGCAATCCCACTACTGGGCATATACCCTGAGAAAACCATAATTCAAAAAGAGTCATGTACCAAAATGTTCATTGCAGCTGTTTTTACAATAGCCCGGAGATGGAAACAACCTAAGTGTCCATCATCGGATGAATGGATAAAGAAGATGAGACACATATATGCAATGGAATATTACTCAGCCATAGAAAGAAACGAAATTGAGCTATTTGTAATGAGGTGGATAGACCTAGAGTCTGTCATACAGAGTGAAGTAAGTCAGAAAGAGAAAGACAAATATCGTATGCTAACACATATATATGGAATTTAAGAAAAAGAAATGTCATGAAGAGCCTAGGGGTAAGACAGGAATAAAGACACAGACCTACTAGAGAACGGACTTGAGGATATGGGGAGGGGGAAGGGTAAGCTGTGACAAAGCGAGAGAGAGGCATGGACATATATACACTACCAAACGTAAGGTAGATAGCTAGTGGGAAGCAGCCGCATAGCACAGGGAGATCAGCTCGGTGCTTTGTGACCGCCTGGAGGGGTGGGATAGGGAGGGTGGGAGGGAGGGAGACGCAAGAGGGAAGAGATATGGGAACATATGTATATGTATAACTGATTCACTTTGTTATAAATCAGAAACTAACACACCATTGTAAAGCAATTATACTCCAATAAAGATGAAAAAAAAAAAAGAAATGTGATAGTGGTGATAGTAGTTGATGAAGCAGACTAGCATAGCAGCTAGGGCAATTATGGACAAGTTACATTCAACCTCTCTGTGCCTCAGTGTCTTCCTCTGAAACTGAGTTTCTTCATCAATGGTGATAAATACTGGTACCAATCTGACAGAGTTATTGTAAGAAATGAAGGAGTTCACAGATTTCCTAAAGGCTTAATGTTTGGCTTATCATTACTAAATGCTGGTAATTAGTAGTAAAACAATATCCCTCTAAAAAAAAAAGAAGAAGCGTTGGGTTTTATCTTATTTACTTCTCCCTGGACGGTGTTGAATGACTGTCATCGACAAGTTCAGGCTGCTTTTTGCTGAGGGTTAACGCACTGGAGAGCTGAGAGAACACTGAACAGTAGAGCTGTCTTTTTCTTGACCAGTTCACCTTAGTTTCCCAAACTCTAAGTCTTTCCCTAATTCCTTCTCCTTTTTATTGTAGTAAAATGAACATAACACAAAATTCACCACTTTGATCACTTTACAATTCACTGTACCATTCCGTGGAATTTACTACTGTCACAAGGTTGTGCAACTATCACCACTGTCCAACTACAAAACATTTTCATCACCCCAAGAGGAAACATACACCCATTTTGAGGAGTCATTCCCCCTTTCCCTCTCTTCCAAACCCCTGGCAACCACTAATGTATAATATTTTCCGTGTGTATGGATTTGCCACTGCTGGACATTTCATATAAATGGAACCATACAATATAGAGCCTTTCGTGCCTGACTTCTTTCACTTAGTTGCATCCATGATGTAGCATGTATCAGTAACCCATTCACTTTTATGGTTGAATTCCCTGATCCTGTTTTCTTCATACTGTTTGAATACAAAATTAAAAATATGTTGAGAGTGAAGCTCTGTTTTAAGGGCACATCTATTAGGCCAATTCATTTAAAGAAGGTGAAAATGGAGATATTGTTGTAAAATGATAATCGTTGAGAAGCCTCAGCCAATTGGATAATGAAAAGTTTGGGAAATGTTGCAAAAAATTATCTGCTTTATATTAAAAGCCTTTTAAACAAGGAAAAAAAAATACAGCTGAACAATCATCCTAGCCAGATACACTGAATGATGTATTTCATCAGTCAAATGAAGGTCAATGCAAGACAGTGTTTATGTTTACTCAGTATTACAACTGGAATAATACTGTAAAATGTAATAATGAATTCATTGTACCACTCAATAAACATATATAACTCATAATAAAGAGGATTCTCATTATTAATACAGGTCTACGTAATGAGACTGAGTAAAATCTTGTATGCATAGATAGTGCCTACTATGTGGTAGGCATTGCTCTTTTAAAAATATTAACTTATTTAATCTTTACAGCAACTCTCTGGGGAAGATTCTATTTTTCACAGAAGAAACTGAGACTAGAGAGGCTATAAAACTTAAGACACACAATGCATATGTGGTAGAGCCAGGAGCCAGGATTCAAACTTGGAGGTTTAACTACAACGTATTATTTTTCCTCACCAGTAAAATCTTATTAATTCTAAAGACTAAATATCTTTAGGAGGAGTGCAAGGCAAATTCACATTATGTGGAAATCCACCCTATAGCAGGTTATATTAGGGTGAGGATCCACTGCCATAATTTCCTAAAGATACTGGAAAGAATGAAAATTTACTCAAAAATATGCACTAGGACTACTTATCTAAATCAATAATGCTATCTATTCCCTCTCTATTGTGCCTTATTTTTCTACTATTCTTCAAGATACAAGACTTCAGGAACATAGCCACTCAAACTCAAAGCTTGAAAAAAAAAAGAAAAATAAACAAGAGTCCCTCAAATACTAAACCAAGGCCATCAAAGTAAAGAATTATTATTTATTCCCACTTCTTTAAAAAATTCATGACCTTACAGAATTGCCTATACCAATGTAGTCATTATTCATCAAATAGCACATAGTATCCTAAAGTACAGACTCGTATCTTTGAATGGTGACAAAACTGTACATTCAGACTCTGAAGGTGCTCTTTTGTTTTCTAAGACATTAAAAAATAAGGTCCAGAAAACATCAAATTTATACAAGTAAATATTTTTCTCGAAACATTAATGCTTGTGGATAATTAAAATGAATCCTTATGCATTAAAACATGTTTGTTTTGTTGGATTAAAAAAAATCTTTCAACAGTTTATTCAAATAGTATGTTATCTCCCTAAAACTAAGCAAATCGACACCACTTAGCAATAACAAAGCTGAGGACTCCAAAGTGAGCAGAAATAGCTCCTAAAGGATCACCATGAATGTGATGGTGATAGCTATGCACTTGACTCAAAGAAGAGGTCTTCCTCTGTATTCCATGTATTCTTAACTTTCACATAATTCTCACAGCCCAGTGATCTGATTTACAAGAAAAGGAAGAAAAGGGAGTGCTACAGTTGCTTGCCTTCCAAACGCTACTGGAAATGATCTCATCCTTGTCACTAAATTCAGTGCACCATTCTCTGTCCTTCTTTTGCCTGATCTTTACAGCTGCAAATGGCATAGATGATGACTCCCAATCAGTCTTTGCTTCTTATTTCCAAATCAGTACATTTTTATGGTGGCTTTTTTTTTTTAACCATTCAAGTTAATTCTTTTCCATCAACCTCATGGGATCATTTTCTTTCATCCTCCTCTTAACTACCTTTGTCCCTCAGGCTTCTATTCTTATCATGTTCCCTGGATAACCATATCCCTTCAATTATTTCTATTACTGTCTATTTGCTGATGACTCTCAAATACATATTTCTAGGTCAAGTCTCCCTACTGAATTCTGTATCTATACAACTGACTGCTTATGAAACATCTTCACTTGAGATGACTCCTGGCCATCTCAAACTCAGCACTTCTCCAAATGAAATCCTTTACCTTCTTAAACCTATTCTTATTTAATTTTTTATCACAGTGAATAACACCATTAACCACTAAGTTTCCCAAGTGGAACTTCAGTATAATCCTTTATTCTTCCTCTCACCCAGTCTTATCAAATCAACCCTAACTCTTGCTGATTTACCTTTTTTCTCTCAATTCCTTTCACTTCTCTCCATTCCCATTGCTAAAACTATAGTCCAGTCCACCATTTTGTCTCATCTATATTATTTCAGCAGCTTCCTAACCAGTCTTTCTGACTTAAGTCCATCTCCATTAAATGCATTCACACAGCAGCCAGAGTGCCCCTTAATAAACATAAATCAATCAAGTATTTTCCACTGCATAAAACTATTCAATTGATTCCCATTTCACTTAGTCCAAACTCTTTAAAGTGGCTCATATGTTCTAGGGCTTACCTTCTGTTTCAGCTTCATTTCTAACCCCCAACCCTCTCAAAGTCTACCCTTGGGGCCCATCCTGAACATTTCTTTAATTTCCTCAAATACGCCACTTTTTCTTTTCCTTCTTTCATTCATTAGTTATTATTTGCTCTGCCCAGAATACTGATTCCCTGTCCTTCTCTGGGATACTTTTTACTCATCCTAAATTAGACATCCTTATGGAGCAATTTCCTGATCCCCTCGACAACATCAGGATCACTTGATATTTGTAGCTACATCATCCTGGACTTCCCTAGCATTACTCTCATCACAAACTTATTACAACGATTAGTTTAAATGTCTTCATGGTAATAGAAAGGGTTTGTCTGCCACGTTGCATTCGGTATTCTCAGAACCTAGAAGAGTGTACGTGTGGGAATTCAATAAGCATTTGTTAGAGAAATGGATGAATGGCAGGCAAATCAATCATGTTTTGGTTACATACTCCAGTAAAAAGAGTCTGCTTCTTAGTTGACTCTGCTGGGATAATCTTGTTTCTCTCTGGAGGGAGACTTGGCCAGGCCTATTTATAGTAAAGGTTTAAAGTATGTTTCCTCAAGGTTTTTAGTCTTTGCAGAGCCTCCTCAGCATTCTAAGAAGCCTGTGATGCTACTAATGCCTCATCTCACGGCGAAGAACATCATGCCTCTTGTATAGACCCCTTAAATCAACTTCCTTTTCTTTCCCTTCTCCTTACCAGCTCCCTAACCTTTGCTATTGTTCTTACAACTCTGCATGACAATACCTGAATAGGCTATCCCAGAACCTGGGCTTCCCCATCCTTACTGGATGTAACCTTTTAAAACTTAAAGAAGGTTTAACCCTTTCACTTTAGAAGAATCACTAACATCTTCATCACCAACTAGGAACACTTATTAACATCTGATAGCTTTTCAAGGTAGCAAAATCTCATGGTTACAGAAGCCCAGTATTTTCCTCCCCAATAGTGATTCCAAACCCAAATTTAAGGCAATTTTCCTTAATCAGATAAGATCAATAGGATGGCCTAAGAAAGATGAAAGTTCACTATCTTGGAAACTTCCAATGTAGGAAGTTTACAGGAAGCTCACTTGAAACCATAAGTATTTATCACTCCATTGATCCACTTAACCAACTACATGGCAGATTCCTTACGGCTAAGGATCACTGCCCTATTTCTTATCAAGCTCACCCTTACTTCCCACCCACAGAAAGAATACCATTGCAACAGAAAGAATAAAATATCTAGGAATAAACCGACCTAAGGAGACAAAAGACCTGTATGCAGAAAATTATAAGACACTGATGTGAGAAATTAAAGATGATAGAAATAGATGGAAAGATATACCATGTTCTTGGATTGGAAGAATCAACAAGGTGAAAATGACTCTACTACCCAAAGCAATCTACAGATTCAGTGCAATCCCTATCAAACTACCACTGGCATTTTTCACAGAAGTAGAACAAAAAAATTCACAATTTGTATGGAAACATAAAAGACGCCGAATAGCCACGGCAATCTTGAGAAAGAAAAATGGAGCTGGAGTAATCAGGCTCCCTGATTTCAGACTATAATACAAAGCTACAGTAATCAAGACAGTATGGTACTGGCACAAAAACAGAAAGATAGAGCAATGGAACAGGATAGAAAGCCCAGAGATAAACCCACGCACATATGGTCACCTTACCTTTGATAAAGGAGGCAAGAGTATACAGTGGAGGATAGACTGCCTCTTCAGTAAGTGGTGCTGGGAAAACTGGACAGCTACATTTAAAAGAATGAAATTAGAACACTCCCTAACACCACACACAAAAATAAGCTCAAAATGGATTAAAGACCTAAATGTAAGTCCAGACACCATCAAACTCTTAGAGGAAAACATAGGCAGAACACTCTATGACATAAATCACAGCAAGATCCTTTTTGACCCACCTCCTAGAGAAATGGAAATAAAAACAAAAATAAACAAATGGACCTAATGAAACTTAAAAGCTTTTGCACAGCAAAGGAAACCATAAACAAGATGAAAAGACAACCCTCAGAACGGAAGAAAATATTTGCAAATGAAGCAACTGACAAAGGATTAATCTCCAAAACATACAAGCAACTCATGCAGCTCAATACCAAAAAACCAAACAACCCAATCCAAAAATGGGCAGAAGACCTAAATAGACATTTCTCCAAAGTAGATATACAGATTGCCAACAAACACATGAAAGAATGCTCAACATCATTAATCATTAGAGAAATGCAAATCATAACGACAATGACATATCATCTCACGCCAGTCAGAATGGCCATCATCAAAAAATCTACAAACAATAAATGCTGGTGAGGGTGTGGAGAAAAGGGAACCCTCTTGCACTGTTGGTGGGAATGTAAATTGATACAGCCACTATGGAAAACAGTATGGAGGTTCCTTTAAAAACTAAAAATAGAGCTACCATATGACCCAGCAATCCCACTACTGGGCATATACCCTGAGAAAACCATAACTCAAAAAGAGTCATGTACCAAAATGTTCATTGCAGCTCTATTCACAATAGCCAGGACATGGAAGCAACCTAAGTGTTCATCAACAGATGAATTGATAAAGAAGATGTGGCACATACATACAATGGAATATTACTCAGCCATAAAAAAGGAATGAAACTTAGTTATTTGTAGTGAGGTGGATGTACCTAGAGACTGTCATACAGAGTGAAGTAAGTCAGAAAGCGAAAAACAAATACCATATGCTAACACATATATATGGAATCTAAAAAAAATGGTCAGAAGATCCTAGGGGCAAGATGGGAATAAAGATGCAGACCTACTAGAGAATGGACTTGAGGACACGGGGAGGGGGAAGGGTAAGCTGGGACAATGTGAGAGAATGCCATGGACATATATACACTGCCAAACGTAAAACAGATAGCTAGTTGGAAGCAGCCACATAGCACAGAGAGATCAGTTCAGTGCTTTGTGACCGCCTGGAGGGGTGGGATGGGGAGGGTGGGAGGGAGGGAGATGCGGGAGGGAGGAGATATGGGGACGTGTGTGTATATATGGCTGATTCGCTTTGTTGTAGAGCAGAAACTGACACACCATTGTAAAGCAATTATACTCTAATAAAGATGTTAAAAAAATTTAAGAAAGAAATTTAACCTGGGCAAGAATTTCTAGCAAAGGAAAAAGTCAGTATGAAAGAAAATATTTTCCGAACTATATTTTGAATAGCACAATATTGAGATAAATAAATGTCATTTAAGAAGTCAGTGTTTATGTGAAGTCAGTCAACTCTACTATTGTGATTGTGTTACGTAAAGTGAAAGAGAAAACAAAGTTGTCTTTATTCTGATTACAACTATATAAAATAATGAATATATATAGGCAAGGATATTAAAGGTAAAAGTATGTAAACATGGAAACTGTGGATTTCAACAATCACCTAGCGAATATCTACCATGTAGCAGACCTTGAGCTTAGGGCTAACTTTCTGGAGGTGCAGAAATTTTGAGTAGTTTTTTTCCTTTTAACTCCCCCCTTACTGATGTTATAACATTGCCTGCGTAGATTCAGCATATAGCATACCAGCCCTGAATAAACTTTGTGAGGGCAGAGATCTCTCAGGAATGCTACTTATTTGATAAACGCACATGTCAAAATTGGACAGCAATTGCCACTGGGAATCTCCGTAAATATTATCTAAATATCAAAGTAAAAAATATCTTGAAGGACTCTAATTTTTAATGTTATGAAGAAAATAAAAAATGATTGAGAATGTTTGAGTCAATATTTCTGAACCGTAACTCTGTTTACTAAAGTATGATTTTTTTATACCTTACTATACACTGCGGTGTGATGAAGGATAATTCTCTGCCCTGTTTTTCATATTTGTTAATGATTCCACTTCTGAAAGTATCCTTGTCTTTACGCTTGGTCAGTCTTCATTGGAGTAGTCATTCTTAGTGACGGAAAGTATTGGGTTGGCCAAAAAGTTCGTTCGGGTTTTCATGTTCCAGGAAAAACCCGAATGAATTTTTTGGCCAACCCAATACAACATGAACTTAAGAGAATTTTCAGCGTTCTCAGTTTGAAAAGTATATTTTAAATTGCAGGTCTTTTAAATGCTTGGTCTTTATCAACTGCGTTTCTAAGACTATTTTCCTCCAAACAACTCTACAAAATGTCAGCGACATGTTTTTCCAAGAGAGTAAAGCTGATTTGTGAGGAGCAGTACTTCCTTATACTTTTTTCCCCTCTGATCTGTTTCTGAGCCATGCTTCTGTGACAGGAAGTCTTAATCCTCCTCTGACTCTTGTTAAGAGAACAGAATCCAGATGCATGTCATCTAAAATCGTTCTCTCCACATGGCAAAAGTCACCGTCTCCCCACCATCTGGGGTTACCTGAAATATCATGGTCGAATATTAGCTAATGTAAAAAAGGCTCTACAATTTTAAGCCATGCTATCCCATGAGTCCTGTTTTCTATAAAATTCAACAATCACCAAGAGGCTGAACATTATTTCATTTTAGATCTGTTGCTTCATTTATCTAGATGAGCCTGTGAAATTCCTCAAATTTAGAACAATTCTAACCCAAATTATTTGTTCATTTACATTAACTCTCTAGTTCACTATGACCTTCAGAACCACCCAAAAGTTTGTCCTCTTGAACAAGTCTTTAGCCCTCTGTACATTTCCATTAAATCGGAAAACTCTGTATTTTCTGCTTCAGCTTTCCCCCCAAGATCATGACTACCCCACTTTCTCTAACTACTTATTAGCTTTGAAATTCTACAATACTGTTTATAGAGTTTGGGGTTTTGATCATTAATAGATAAATAATAATCAAAATTTGCTAATATCTTAATTGTCCATTTCCAAAGATGAATATCTCAGCAGTTATTTGCAGGAAGCTACTTCAGAGTGGAAATCTGTGGTGTAATTTGGAAATCTGGCAACAGCAACTCTGCTGGTCCTCCATGGTAAGATAACAATTTGGATTTTCTTTCTCTCAAAGCCCCTCCCACCAATCATTTTCCTTGAATCACTCCCTTCCCATTCTTACTTCATGTACAAGGCCATTTTTTTGCAGAGCTACAGTCTTTTCTAGTGATTTTCCCCTACAGATCTTACCCTGCCTTACCCATATTTTCTATTCTAATAGGTTTTATTTTTTCTTCTCTTGTTCACTCAATTAACTATAGATAATAATCACTCGTTACAGGTAAGCCAGTCCCTTTCATGGAGTCATAACTGGATGAGGAATTTTTACCTGAAACGCTGTAAGGTTTCTGTAAGGTTTTCACAATTATCAACAGCCAACTCAAGTATTGGATAATACTTTGAAGAGCCTCAACTTTTCTTTAAAGTAAATATTCTATTTATGTGCCGATCTAATCATTGTTTCCAGTGTGGGCAGAGTAACATGGATAGAGAACATTTCCCCAAGGATCTAAAGCAAAGCTGAACATTTAGGATTTAATGGCCATTAAGTAACTTTCTTCACCAGGCATAGGACTACTGAGGTTCTTGTCTTTGACCACTGCTTTTTCCTGTCCCTTCTGACAGTGGGATTTTAATTTACTCTTCTCAGTACTCAGATGCTTATCTACCTTAATGACTTGAGGAAAGTTAAATATTAAAAGTAGGTAGCTAAAAAAAAAAAAAAGCAGGTAGCTGAGTTGAAATCATCCCTCTGGTTAAATCTGTGAAAATAATTTGAAGCCTACTTTGCATTCCAATTTCAGAGGTTGCCTAGACTATAATTCCTGACAATTATCATTAGTTCATTTTCTGAAGTATTGCCATTTCGTTGTATTGTTGAACTGTACTATTAAAAGAACAATTCAAATTATTCTCTTTACAGACCAGGTTAAAAAAAAAAAAACTAAAAGGATTACAAAGTGTCACATTATCTTGACAGAACAGTACATGATGTTTTTCTCTGATTTTCAGGAAAGTATATGTAATATTCATAAGGTCTCCTTAATCTAAACTACTTTTTTTAGTTAGCAATTTCTTCACTTCTTAATACCACATATTTTAACATGACTGTGTAAAGATTAAGTATGATAGTGTCAATAAAAACAATGTCAAGAAAGATAATAATATCAATACCATGATTTTAAATATCTTTCATCTAAAATTACAAAAGGATAATATATAATATTAACTGCACTAATAATGAGGTGGGGCTGCAAAATCAGATATTCACTAGTGGAATAAACTCAGCTTCTTAATTTTTGTCATTGTAGTGACATATTGGCTTCGTGTCACTGAGCACCTCTGAAATTCTCCCCCTGGTCTGGGGTCACTTTAACAATCCATATTATGGAGCTTATCCAACTTATACAACATTTTACTGTGTTGTAAGGATGGGGGTATTAAAATTCATGAAGCAAAATAATTTATATACTTTTTAATAAAATAAAATTCTCCACATTTCTATATGACTGAGTTATAGTAACTAGATATTTGTCTGTCAGTACAATGTGGAGCCTCTATGATGGGGGGGGGTGATGTTGGGATAGCTGTGCAAAAAATACCAATTATACATCGATCCTGCAACATCTTACTGTGCCATAAGTAAAGATTTCTCAAAGATTCATGGGGACATGCCAAAAGACACAGAAGACAGTTTGTCCCAAGACTGGGACAACTTGACGATAAAAATAGATGATATTTGTAATGGACTGTTAACTCACTGATTAGAGCAGAAGTCCATGAAACTGTACTGATAATAAATAAATGAGAGTTTGATGATGAAAGAGACAATCCTAAACTCTCACAATACCTCCCTACAATATATATATTAATTACGTATTGAAAAGAGTAACTTTATAGTGGAGAAGCCTGGCCACCACTATTTTATGTAATTGTGTACCAATCTAAGAGGATGCAATGAGAAAAAGTTCTTCATGTGTTATTTAGATTTATGGTGGGTATCAATCACTGTGACATTCATATTTCACTGGCACATTTAAAAAGATATATAATAGTCGTAGTTAAGTGTGTTTCTGTTCACTGATAATTATATCCTTTGCGATTATTTAACCTAAAATGGAATATTTTAGATTTTAACTTAAAAATATGCATGGACAGACCTCACTTTTCAAAATACTTTCAGGGATTCACACACACAATTGTGGATACTGCTGTTCTGGACCAGTGTTTTGTAACTATGGTATCAGGCAGCAACGAGAAAAGGTTTTCTCCTATAATCCACTCCCTTCCCTTCCTCCAGAGACAGAAGTTGTGGCACACTTCCTTATTCTCCATTTCACCTTTTTGTCTTTCTTTATCCCAGGGTTTTAAGAAGAGAATGTAAATATTTTGGTTCCCAAGATGATTGATTTAAGAAGTGTCACCCAACTGTGAGCTTCAGGGGCTACATGAACCTCTTAAAACTGTATATACACTGTTAGGGTTTGTGCATTTTTCACTGTGAAAGGGGATCAGAGCTCTTAACAAACTCAGAGGATGAAACCCAGTAAAGGTTATGAACTCCTGCCATATTAAGTGAATGCAACACTGATGTTTATAAGTGGAGTCTTCCTTTTTAAAAGTGGAAGACCATTCAAAGCAATATATTTCTAAGTTTCATGGTGTGTACTGTTTTATCTCAACTGCCTAGCACACTACAGGCACATTGTTGACACTTATAAATCTTTGTTGAATAAACGTCCCAGAAGCCAAATGAATTTTCAGGTGTCACAAGGAGGTGGGTAGATAACAGAGAAGAGGATGGTAAAGAGTATTATGGAGAATGCCATAAATTTCAAACAAGGAGTGTTACGATATAAAGGCCCATTGGAATGGGTTGGGAGAAAAGCTACTGCACCCTGGTGCTTCCTGAGTGAGACAAATAACTTCATGAATAAACACATAATTACAAATCATGATTAAGTGCAGTTAAGCCAAAGTAAGATATGCGATGAGCGCATATAAGGAGGAGGAATAATTTAGATTGAAGGGGTCAGATGGGACGTCTGGAGAGATGTGACATCCCATCACATTTGATGAGAGATTTGATGTGAGATCCAAAGGATCTCTGTGGTCAGCAAGGTGATGGGTATGGAGAAGAACATTCAAGGCCAGGGCATAGAGCATGGGAAGGGAAGGGACCGGTGTGAAAAAGAGCTTGGTGCAATCAGGGAACGGAAAAAAGGCCCATGTAGCATGATTCTAGTGAATCCACAAGATGAGTTTGAGAGGTAGGCAGGGTCCAAATTATGCATGAATACAGAAATCATGGTAATTAAAAGATCTTAAACTTTATTCTCAGAGCAATGGGAGGCAAATGAAGAATGGGCAGCAGATTTGGGTTTTAATTTCTGTGCATGCACTACATGTGTTGACAAAAAAACTCCTGGGAATGCAGAGAAAAGAAACACAATTCTCATTTCATTTATTTTTATTAAACTGCTACTAACATTTACTGTATGGAATGACCCTAGTGCCTTCACTTGGTCCCTCTGTCTCTAGAGGAATGCTGAGGGAAGAACACGATCTCCACGATGGCCAGGAGGACAGGGGCTCCCTCGTTCCACTGCTGTCAGCATATTCTGGTGCATTCGAATTTATGGGGCTATTGGATATCAGCAATGTGATTACTTTTATAAAACCAAGATCTTTAAATCGTAGAGTTTTTGTAAAAGTAAGTAGTAAGATGGGGTGTGGCCATGAAAATCTTAGGCACCTACATACTGGTGGCACATGCTGCGTGGCGTAATACTTAAAGGTCATCTATGCATTTTTCTTTTTTAAAGTTTGATGACCTGCTTCTTGATGAGAAAGGTTTTCTGCAGGATGCTACTTGGCAGATATTTTGAGACAAACTCATTTAGTCTACCCCTTTAAAGGATATAAGATATATAAGATGGCAACTGCTGTTCAAAAAAATTTTTTTAATGTGTACAATGGAAGAAAAATTGTAAGTGGGTGTTTGCAGACATTGTCACTGTTATATATGTTCCCCCCAATGGGGTGCCGCTTATCAAATCACATGTCTTAATACTTAGCAAACTTGGAAGAAGGATTTTACCAACTGTAGAAAAGTCTCCCAAACAAAGGGTTTCAGTGGATATTGAACATGGGCTATAACCTTAAAAACAATGGCTTGGCATTAGAGAAGATGGATACTTCCTAACTGAAGAAAATAATTTTCACAACTAGTGAATAGTATGTAAAAATGAGTACGATGTTTAAAAGGCAAAATTTAAACATGTACGTCTTTCATCTGCGTCTACATGAGTTAGGTTTTTCTGACATGACAGCCATCAAATGAAGAATCAAAATCAACTGCACTATGAAGTAGAACTGGGAATTACCATAATATGGAGTGTTACATCCAGATCTGGAAAAGTACAAATCGTACTGTTCTCATTATTAATAACTTTTAGTGACAGCAAAAAGGTTCTGTATTATCAGCAGGCACAATTAAAACATTTAAAACGACTTCATTTTCATCTTTTAACATTTCTCCCTTTGCATACGTTTTAAATATATATCTACTGTATTGGTACAGGAACACAGTAGTGCGTGTATGTAATTTATAACTAAATATGCATACCGTAGAGGCACATGCTCAAAATGTTTTTACTAATAATGATTCACAGTAAAAATTTTGGAGACCACTAAAGAAAGGAAAGGAATTGGTGGGAGGTGAGGAGGGCAGGAAGCCATCTAGTTAGGATGCTAATTGTGATGGATCAGGCAGACTAATACAGTAGTTTTGGGGTATGGAGACAACGTGTACAGGAGAGCGTTTAAAAGTGCTTTTGTGGGCTTCCCTGGTGGCGCAGTGGTTGAGAGTCCGCCTGCCGATGCAGGGGACGCGGGTTCGTGCCCCGGTCCGGGAAGATCCCACATGTCGCGGAGCGGCTGGGCCCGTGAGCCATGGCCGCTGAGCCTGCGCGTCCGGAGCCTGTGCTCCACAACGGGAGAGGCCACAGCAGTGAGAGGCCCGCGTACCGCAAAAAAAAAAAAAAAAAAAAGTGCTTTTGTGACATTATCATTGGAACGTGTGACGTATGAACCATGGAAGTGAGGAAAAGAAAGTATCAAGAATGACTGCTAAGATTTTGCCATGAGCAAATGAATACATGTTAAGTGGCATTTACTGAGGACTGGAACCTGAGAGGAGGAGAATATTTGGGGGGGTGGGGCTATCACCATCCCACGCGGGTCATGTTAAGTTAGAGACGATAAATAAGTGGTTGATTATAAAGTATCCCCTGCACAACAGCTCCTGCCATCATCTTGAGGGAATTTCCACCTCCACTGAGCACAAGAGCCCCACCAGCCTCTACCTCTAGCATCTCCGGAACTTTAACCTTTGCTGTAGGTCAGCACCCACTCGCATGTCCCAATCCTGGTCTTAATCTCTGACCGTAACTCCATTCTCTCTAGCTCTTTTACTCTTACCACCAATATCCTATACAGTGACTGCACTGAGCTCGTAGGCACTTGGTCCCTTAGTGTCTTAGTCCACTGGTCCCTCTTGACTCCTTCCTTCACTATTCTAGCTACTCCCCACGAAGCATCACCTCTGTACTCTCCCAGCACCCCATAAGTTCCCTCAAACACTATTTGTGTACATACGTTGATAGTCATATATTGTATCTTGGCTACTGGTTTACTTCTATTACGTTTCCTATTGGACACTCGTCACTGAGGCCTGAGACTGTGTCTAACTGCGTCATCTTTTTATCTCCAGCATCAACCTCATTGCCTGAAACACAGAGGCTGCCCCATAGAGCTTTAAAACGACTGAACTGTGCAGATAAAATTAACTGCTTTTTCTTTCAACCGTTTACCTTAAATCTATCAAAATAGTTAAATCAGGGGCTTCCCTGGTGGCGCAATGGTTGGGAGTCCGCCTGCCAATGCAGGGGGCACGGGTTCGTGCCCCGGTCCGGGAAGATCCCACATGCCGCAGAGCGGCTGGGCCCGTGAGCCATGGCCGCTGGGCCTGTGCGTCCGGAGCCTGTGCTCCACAATGGGGAGAGGGCACAACAGTGAGAGGCCTGCGTACCGCAAAAAAAAAAAAAAAAAAAAAAAAGTTAAAATACAGTATTGTGTTAAATAATAAAAAATAATATTAAAAAAAAATAGTTAAATCACACCTATCAATGCTCAAAAATCCAGTTCAGTCGATAAACTAAAGGTGATTGTTTTAAATTTTAAAGCCATTAAATCCAGTTTGTATTCATGAAATTTAAGCATACTGGAAATTCTATTCCAAGCAGTGCCAGCTATGTATTCTATTTTTTTCTATGAAAGTTAAAAAAAAAGTTTCTTAGGCTTCCAGGGATAAACCAGTGCCTGATCAGGTGAATTTCCAGAATCACTGTCAGTGCAAGTTATAGATGAGCAGCTGGAGGGTTTCAGGGTGTGAAAAAGAAGATGAGAAGTGAGTAATAAAGAAGTGAGAGAAGAACAAGTCTTCATTTTGTTGTCTGTTGCTCTTTTCAGAGGTTAATGCATTTATCTCTGAATACATGCTCTATCAGTTTAAAAATAGCTTTGTCATATTTAAACGTTTCATAAAGGAATGTGAAGACAATAGACAATATGGTCTAAGCAGATAGATCCAGGAAAATCATATTTCCAACTTCATTTTCAAAGGGGAAATTGCTTCCAGAAAATCGCTCTTACAAAGTAAACTCTCCCATGTACAACTGCATGGGTGTGGGTGGTCGACGTTTACAGCAATCCTTTGAAATAACTGGTGATCCACGTATAGCTGTTCACCTTTGACACATTAGATGAAATGCAGAGGCGGCAACAGTAATCCTAATACTAAGCTGAAGATATTCTCCAAGAACTGCTTCAAATAGGGACAAGAGTAAGTAAGGTGAATTGACACGTTTATGTCACTGCCTTTGCGAATTGCCTTTTACCCTTCTCCTTTCTAACTCCTTGAAATGATACCAATTAAGGACAATAAAATTTCTAGAAGGAAAAATACAATCTATATCATCAGCACAGAAGCAGCAGCTCTGTTTTAAAACAGGTTGCCAGAGATTCTTAGTCTATATTCTATAATATAGGCTACAGTCTATATTCTCATCTTACTGTATAGCTGTGCTGTCCACTTCACACATGGCAACTGTCATTCTGGCTACTGGACACTTTAAACGGGGTCAGTCTGATTTGAGATGCACTGTAAGTATGAAATACATGCCGGATAATGAAATTTTATTACAAAGACTATAAAGTATCTCACTTTTAAGTTTTCTATTTTCAACACTTACATATCAAAATGACAGTAGTTGAATATATTAGGTTAACTAAAATGTATTATTAAAATTAATTTCATCTGTTTCTTTTTACTTTTTAAAAGAGGTTATGAGAAAATTTAAAGTTACATATGTGGCTTGCATTTGTGCTTTGCATTATATTTCTATGTGGCAGCACTGGTCCATAGAATGCCCTTCCACTGCCATCTTTAAACTGGACTCAAAAAATCATGCTTTTATTCTTTTATGAATATATAAAAAAACTTTCAGAAAAAAAGTAAAATTGGTCATGTACTTTTAGAAAACAATACAAAATCAGAAATGTCCCCCCACTCTTTTACAACAAGTAAAAGTAGCAGAGAAGGTCTAATAATGCATTGTTCACTGCACACAAAACCAGTGTTCCTAGCTGCTTTTCCTAAACCGACTGTAGCGCTGCCAAGAATAGTCCTACAGAAAGGCTGCTCACTGTGTGGGACAGGCCCTGTCTTACAAGCATACCACTGTATTCTGATTAAGTTGGCCAAACCGTGATGAGGCTGCCTAAGAAACAGGAAGGAAATACAGAAAATTAAAGATGGGGCAATGGAAATACTGAGGATGGGACAGCAAGACACAGCTAGTTTTCTGCCCCAGAAGAGTGCAAGGGGATTTCCCTGGGTGATGTATACACATCAGAAATGCCATGAACCTATGTCCCCATCTGTGTCTACTGATGGCTTATGGATTTAGAATTTAGGGAAAAACAATGCTACTGAACGTAAGGATAAAACATAGGAAGCCTCCATTGTGAAAGAAAAACCAATAAGCTATGTATCAATCTCCCTTCAATAGATGCTTCTAAATAGCATCTGGAAAGGCAGCACGATGGACACGCACTCTCCTTGCCTGTGGCAGTCAGAGCGTCCAAAGCATCTACTCATACCACACAAATAGTAAAGAATTCTACCGAGAGAGAATGAAATGGAACCTCTCCACTTTCGCCGCTAACCTCCTCCAGGCTGACTTTCCTGTATAGCACGTATGATATCACTTCATGCTTCTGAGAACACGATTTAACCTATTTTTGCTTGTATCCATTTAACAGAGAGCTGTGTTATAGTGGGTCTCTATTATACTTTGGTCTGGCTATTTTATGAAGCTTGTATTACATCAAGTCCTAAAGGGGCAAGGAATATTCAGGAATGTGAGAAAAGGCAGGAAGAAGCAAGGACAAATCCAAATGTCTCTCCAGGTATCATGCCAGAGTTACCTGTTGTTTTTGATTTGATACTGACTAAATAAACCCAGATTCATTATCTTTCACATTAAACCAATAGTTAGAGAGGGTGGAGTGAGATGCAACTTTTGCCTGGGTCTGATTTTATTTAACATGTTCTGGGCTCATGACAAAGCCCTCAAAAGCTTTAACTATTCCCAAGTTCCCCTCTCACTGGCCTCCCTATCTTCTTTTCGTTCAGATGTAAAAGTTGGTTGCTTATGCATTTTGCATAATGGCAGGTGGAAACTTCCAGGGAAAGAGAAGAGAGGAGGGAAATAGCCATTTCATTTTTCTCTAGTTAAAAAAATCTCTTTAAATTGTCAGACTGTCCAACAGGGACAAGCCACACATATGATTGCTTTGTGAGAGAAAACACCCAGCTATCTGAGAGCTTTTAAATACAGGAATGTCCTGCTATTCGTGGATGCCAAATGTGGACAAATACAGCACATCTGTAATAATAAACAGGTTCAAAGAGGTGATAATATAGACATATACACTTAAAGTTGTTCTGGCTCAGCTGGTAGTGTCAAATTAGGGATGCATGCAAAGACCTCCAGACAGACAACAGAAGAGATGGGTGGAATACAGAATATTTATCAAATATTAAATTCTAGAACTTTGACATTTCCCAAGAACTTCTGAAATAACACTTTTGAGTTTTATGCTTTCAACTATGGAACTTACACTTTTGATCATTAGAACCTAGGGATAATTTGGCAGGTAGGGGTTCTAGAGGCAACTTCACATTTATATTCCTAACACTTCTTCTGTTTATTTTAAGGAAGTACTGCTTTATGAGATCCAGCTTTAGTGTATTACTATTTAACAAAAGCCATCATTTCTAGTAATTCTATACCTTAAGATGATTGTAAAATTGGGGAGAACTTTTTTATAAGCTTGAATCTGCTTATTTAAAATAAGAAGAGGGGGCTTCCCTGGTGGCACAGTGGTTGGGAGTCTGCCTGCCGATGCAGGGGACACGGGTTCATGCCCCGGTCTGGGAAGATCCCACATGCCGCGGAGCGGCTGGGCCCGTGAGCCATGGCCGCTGAGCCTGCGCGTCCGGAGCCTGTGCTCCGCAACGGGAGAGGCCACAACAGGGAGAGGCCCGCGTACCACAAAAAAAGCAATTAATTAATTAATTAAATAAGAAGAGTGTTCTAATTTGTTCATATTTCATTTCATTAAGCCTCCTTCAATAAAACATGGATGATGGCATCTCCCTCCACTACATGAATAGGACTCCATGAACGGGGACTTCCCTGGCGGTCCAGTGGTTAAGACTTCGCCTTCCAATACGGGGGTGCGGGTTCAATGGTTGGGGAGCTAAGATCCCGCATACCTCGCAGCCAAAAAACCAAAACAGAAGCAATATTGTCACAAATTCAATAAAGACTTTAAAAATGGTCCACATCAAAAATAAAAAAAAAAGAACTCCATGAAGCATGTGAGCTTTCCCAGTGGTCAAATGTAGCAAAACAAAACTTTTGTCTATCTCGGATATAAGACTATATAAAATATTTTCACTTTTGATAGGCTTTAAACTACATGACATCTCAAGCCAGGAATACTTTTCTTCCAGCCAAGCATAAACATCCCCATATGTTTCCCCCTCAAATTATGAAAAGCATAGAGACTTTATTTTATATGTAGTCATTCATGTAGCACAAATACAGATTATCTAATTTAGCATTTAAGTGCTAAATGTTCCGAGGATCTTTAGTGTGTAAATTGGTCAAGGGGTGGGAAGATAGTACAACTACTTTCCCTAAACTGCTCATTCAGAATTCGCAAGGAGATCTAACTGAATCTCAGACACACCATTCCCAATAAAGGACACTCCTGCTAAGTGCCAGAGGGAGAAGAAAACCTGTACTATTTGAAATTAACAACTATTGTGAAATCATCATTTCTGAGCAAAAGATCTCTAATTAAAAAAACAAGCAGCGGATTATTCAGCATTCTGTGTTGGAGGTAGCTATACTAATTGGAGATCTTGGAAAAATACTGACTCTTCATTTGGAATTTCATACTGATTTAATTTCACATTAAGAAAACAACTTCTCTAAACCCCGTTCTTTACTTTACCCAATACTATTATTATGTGTACTGTTCTTTAGAAACAGGTCAGTTATATAGAAGTCACCCTTCCTGCCTGCACTTTTCTTCTCTCATGCAAACATTCTACTTTTCAAATCAAATAAGTGCCCTTCAAATTAGAAAATGTGCAATTTTACAGAGCCTAGGAAGTTTAAAAGCATTAAAACCTTCTGAAAAATGTTCTTAATGCTTAAAATAGTATCAGCTGCCACAAACAATATTTCACATGGGGTGTGGGGGGTACTCTTCAACAAGCAGCAAGGAATAATAAGAACAAATTATTTTTAAAATAAAACAAACAACAAAAATATTAAAATTGTCAAGAAATCAGCACATCAGAAATAAAAATGAACTTTTCCTGACATTTGGTTGCAGCGAGAGACTAACTTTCGAATTTGCTTCTAGCTTGATGGTATCAAATTTCGTACTACATATTACAGGAATGACTCAAGTTTTCTTAATTGAAACATAAATTGTTTTAGCCTATGGAAAATTCTAACCAGCTTAAATGTCAAGCTATTTCATTATGAAATTAGTCCTCTCTTAAATATTAATTATTTATTTTGCTTCTGTAAGCAATAATAGAATGAATAAAAGCCACCAAAGTAAGTACCCTTGAGTTCTACTGAAAACATTAAAGAAATGAACAAAATTAAAATCATCTCTCTGATTTGACAGAGAGGAAAACTAGCCCTTTCTTTCCCCTTTTATCACTGAAGAAGTACAAGATATGCTAAAATTGAAAATAAGCATGAAAAAGTAACTCCCTCTGTTATTTTAGACCTCTCCAAATTTTTCCAAATTCCAAATTATACCCCTTCCTCTGAATTCTGAATCATTTTATCTCTACACTTTTTCATTCATCCAGCTCAGCAAGCATTTATTGAGTGTCTATTATATGCCAAGGGCTGTTTTACTTCATTTCGATAGAGTAGAATAGCAAAAATCCATTCCCTATGAACAATACCTTCTGGAAAGAGAAACAGGCAATAAACAATGCAACGATCAATGAATAAACCACATAGAATGTTAGAAGTTGGCTGATATGATGAAAAACTAGAGCCGGGCAAGGAGAATCAAGACAGCTCGGGGGAGAGGGGTTTCAGCTTTAAATAGGATGGTCAGATGTGGCCTCACTGACAAAATGGCAGGTGATGATGTTCTCTTCCACACAGATTACTGCAGCAGCACTTTTAATGTAAAAGAAGGAAAGCCACTAAGGCCAAAGGTTTTTAAAAAATCATTGTACACATTCTTATGGTTAAATTAAACTGTCAAGCTCTGCTGTAATACTGTTTCTCTCCAATATGTGATGGTACAGGAAAGATGTTGAATGGAGGGGTAGAACTGCAGGGGAGCATTTTAAACTGAAGAAGTAAAAACTCATACTACTTATAATTTTGATGAGTTTGTTTTTATAGAGAAGAGTTTTCTCCCCTAAAGTTGTTTCTGAAATGGAAAATCATTTTCATTATTAAAAATTAAAATTGTTTTTTTTTTTTAAAAAAAAAGACTAGAAGATATTAGGAAGTGATTCAGGCAGATAGATACCCTGCAAAAGAGTATTCCTGATGCAGGGAACGATCAGTGCAAAGGCACTGGAACGGGTGTGCCTAGTGTGGGGAGGAATAGTAAGAGAAGAGGTCAGGATAACGGGGACTAGACCATATAGAATCTTTTCTGCTATTTTACAGACTCTAATTTTTACTCTGAGAACAATGGGGAGACACTGGGAAACTTCTAAGCAGAGAAATTACGATATGACTTATTTCAAAGGATTACTCTGGCATCTTGGTTGAGTATAAACTTTACAGAGAGCAAAGGTGGAAGCAGGGAGACTGGTTAGGAGGCTTCTGGAATAATCCAGATGTGACCTAATGATGGCCCAGGAAAGGATGATGAGAAAGTGAGAAGTGGTTTGAGTCTGGATATGTTTTCAGATCAATCCCATAGGACTGAATGTAAAATGGGAAAGAAAGAGAGGTCAAGGATATCACCTTCTCTATGTAATTTTCTCCAATTCACCCAACTAGATTTAGTAATTCTATTTCTGTACACCATTGAACACAAAGCATCTTTTTAATATATCTATCATAGTTCCTACCCTGGAGTAATTATTAGTAATTATATACCCCCAAGTACCTGGAAATTTCTCCTTGAGGGCAAATGCTATCTCTTTTTTATGCCTCTATTCCCAATACCCACACCATGGACAATCAAAGCATGTTTGATGAACAAACCAGTCAATGAGTCCTTGTGGAACGAAGCCACTTGTGCTACGCATCTTTTGCGGGGTGGCATAACAGTCCCCAACTTGCATATTAGAAGCACTACTTAGTGAAATCCTTATTTCTCCTCTACTCAGACTCTACTGCCTTTTGATCACTTCACCTTTATGACAAAGTTTGCATGTTGCTGTCCATGTGGCTTCAAAATAGGAAAGTAATTTTTATCCTGCCCTGCTTATATATGTCCTCACAGACTTTATTGCTCCTTTGGAAATGCGTATGGAACGCAAAACAGTAGTCCTTAAATGGAACTTATATTTAGGCAAAATCTGTCCAGCAGGCTCTGAAAGCATGGTAGAAATGGCACAAATTGGAGTAAAGATGAATATATAATATAGTATCCATATATTTTTGTATAAAGATGAATATAGACGTGTATATATAAAGCACTGGGTAACATAAAAATACACTCACTAATAGAAATGTTTTAGCTTCTCACAAATAGGCACCAGGAAACTGAAGGGGCCATCAGCATATTCCAAGTCGTGGCAATTATGAGGAAGACCATGAAAAAGTCGTCATATTTATACACATAGCTTCCAATTTTGGAAATAAATTGCTTTGTATAGTAAGATTTCCCAACACGATTGATTTTCTACCTAGAAAGAAAACTAAGTGCTTGCCGATACAGAGAGATTATGAAACAGTAAAACCAGAGTGGTTATGAACAACTAGGTATAGTAGTGATAAACAGCTATAAGATGTGAGAAGCTTTTTGTTTTGTTTTAATTCTAAAGGTGAAAAAACAGACATTTCAGAGATCATGTGCAGCCTGATATTCTGGAGCTAGAGTTTATCCTTGTAGTGGGACCCCCTTCATTATAAACGTGACTATTTTGGTGACCACGTCTGTTTGTTTGTTTTGTTTGTTCAATCACAGAAATGTAAGTCAAGTACATATCCACAGTTACTAAGAACAACCTTACCTGAAGAGGCAATCCAAATGGAGTTGCTTTAGACTGAGATATCCAGTATCACGTTTAAGAATCTAAACAGCCCTCTCCATTTGTGGGAGAGTATATTTGCATATATTGTGTGTGTGCGTGTATATGTCTATATACCTATACATCTATACATCTATATGTGTATAGCACATATTGTATTATTATTGTGTCAACCTGTCTTCTGCTGGTTTGGTCCCTGCACTCAGAATAAGGAACACCCAATAGAATGAACGGGTCTAGAGTGATAAGCAGACCCCAGCAATATGCTACAGAGCCAGGGGTTGAGGAGTAAGATCACCAAGTGGGGACCCTTTGAGAGGACGACCAATGAATTCTATGAGCAACATTGTCTCATTGCCCAAGCATAAATTCTTCCCTTTTCTGCTCTGTAATTCCCTTAAGTTTTCCTCAAGATTTCCTCAAAGTTTTATAAATTGTTTCAGCCTCATATTAGCTGCCTTACGGGAAATAAATTGAGGAGTCTATAACTATGAATGCAGTTAAGTAGCCCCAGTGAGAGCTTCCGCAGTTATGACACAGCCGGGTGAGAAAAGAGGGAAATCCAGAGCTACAGTTTGGAGTGACAAGTGACAAGTGACAGGGATAGATTTGTGAAACATGCAAGTACAACAAATTAGTCTGTCTTTGAGTTGAGATGAGATAATCAGTCTATAGTCTATACATAATAAAACAGAATTTGGAAAACTTTTAACCAAGTACTGAATAAAGAAAGTATACCAGAAATGTCTAGCCATATATGATTTTGCATAATGCACAGGTCATAATCTAATGATAGATTATAATATGAAAATTATATTATTTGTAGAAACTGGTGTGTAAATATAGTTGAATATTAGGTTCAACCATATGAAATTGTAATTCTTAAGGTCAAAACTAGTTGAATGTCAGCAATTTCATACAGTTCAACCTAATAAACTGCAAAAATAATATTATATGAGGAGACCCTGCTCTTTTATATTATATCCGTGATTACTCTGGTATTATGCATTGGTTTTATGAAACTTAACATGAGTTCAAATTTCTTTATTTCAGAAAGTTTACATATACAACAGATTTAATATCACTGAACCCAATTTTGAATGGGTATATAATCCCGAATGAGCAGAGAGACTGCTTTTTTATAGGAACAGGAATATTTGCTCTCTGGCCAATTTAAAGCCCACCTATACTTTCTTTAAAAAGCAGTTTGCTCTATTTTACTTCAACTCTTACCTTGATGCTTGTATTTTAATAAAACCATTAGCAAGTCTTAAATAAGATAAATACAGATAATATATCTTAAATAATATAAATGCAGATAATAAATCTAATCCTATCCGAGATTTGGAAACTAATACAAAACTCACCAAATACGAGTATGGCACGTAACATTTAAATCTTCTAAATTATTATTGTTACTTTCACTCTTTCCTCAAGTTAGAGCAAGTGTATTTTACTGGATTAGTCAGGACAGAGGAGGTTATAACCTAGAACAAACAGCTCCTTAATATCAGTGGCTTAAAGCAACAAAGCTTAATGCCTCACTCGTGCTGAATGCCCATGACACGTCAGCAGCAGGCTCTGCTCATCGCGGTTACTCAGGGACCCAGGCTGACACAGTACCGTGATCTTTATGGTCACTGAGCCAGAGGCAAGTAAGCACTTGAGGGGTTCACAGGTGCAATTAAATCTTCGCATTCTGCACACAACTGTTGGCCAGAACTATTCCTATGGCTCGCCACCCACAAGGGAAAGAGAAAGTGCAATCCTACCATATGTCTGGATGGAGAGACAAATGAAAATATTTGTATAATGAATAATGTATAATATTTGTGTAATAAATGAATAGCACTGATGACTAACCCTTTTACTGGAGGAAAAACAGGGGTTCTTCCTTGTTCAGAAACAGGAGATTTTGTGTATCTGTGTACGCACCTACGCACACATATCATTAGTTGGAAACCATTCTTTTGGTTCAAATCAAGATTGAGGCAGGAAGATGAAATTCCCTTACTAAAATTAGGGTGCCATCCACTAAACACTGAACAATTCACCATATTTTGTTGCTAAAGATGATTAAATAATCCCTGATTAAACTTCAAAGTGTTCTACCTACTCTCAACTCTGACCACAAACTAATATTCTTTCAGAAAGCCATCTACAGAGGAAATTTTTAAAATTGTGTCGATCCGTCTTTGAAAACACACTTGCTTGTGTTTTCAGAAAACACAGGTTTGATTTTTTGCAAAATGTGATTGATTTTACCCCTGAATACAGGCGAGCACAATACTTTGGTTTGATGAAGAAAGTCCGAAAACAATTTTGAAAGCAAAGTTCATGCAGTCACTTTTCCTAACGCAAATTCTCAGAACAGATGACATTATCAAAAGAGTCAAAAGAGATAGACAGTGTTATATCTTGATGCATTAAATCCCCATAATGTGCTCTCTAGCTAAAGAAAACTAAATTACTTAAAGTGCTTTGAGGCAAAAACTATTATCTTAAGTTATTTTCCCATTGTGTACAAATGAATAGAAAAGAGGACTCTGAATTTCCATTACCAGATGACATTCTGTGAAATACCTGAAGCAAAAAGAAGTTACAGAAATAGTGAGAGTTCAATCTAAAACAGAAAAAGAGGAATATTCCTTCATGTTTTTATTCTTTAATGTAACAGCTGAGCTACTCTCAGTTTAATGAAAGGAAAAATGAAGGTGGGTTCTACCTCAGTCCACACGTCAGGACACCAGAAAATCTGCGGCTCTAAATCAACAGAGGAATTAAGATAACAGTGATCTAGGTATATTAAAGGAACATTTAATGCAAAAACTAGTTTTCAAATCCACAGAACATCCAACATACTTGAAATTCTTGAACCCACTTTTTTTCCTAGGCTATTTTGGACCCTGGGTTTATGAGCAAATTCTAGCAATGTACATAATCTTAATGTTTTCTTGTTTATCTTTTCTTTTGTGTTTGTTTATCATTTCAACCAGATAAGACGTTTAGACCTATAAGCACACACAGCATTTTATACTCTATATAGAACAATACATGATGACATATAGATGTAGTCTTAGAACTTTACAGGTCATTTGATTTGGGACAATACTTTGATACTAATTCCTTCCGAAAACCCATGAGGAAAAGAACAAGCATTCAGTAAGCATTTAGCCACATCCCACACTACCCACTGAATCTTTACAGCAACCTCATAAAGGAGGTTAAATCTCACTTTATAAGAAAATGGAGACTCAGAGATGAGGTATTTTGGCGAAGTCTGCCAAGCTAGTAAATAGTTAAGATAGAATTAAATCTCAATTTTAAGGGTTCCAAAGCCCATGAACGTTTTAGAAATGATACAAATCATTTCCACTCATTTAAAAGAATGTCAGAACTTTAGATTTCAAGATTTCATTGATCTATACCATAACACAACCAGTGACCAAACTAAATTCCCAAAGCTCTTCTTTGTAGCTACAGATGGGTATCTGTTCTTTGTAGTAACAGAAGCATCAGATTTGGGTACTTATTTCTAATGTGTCGCTATTACCTACATATAAAATAATAAGGAAAAAAGAAAAGTAACAAAAATACATAACCAACTCTTGAGCACTTGGGAGGCAGCATAGGAAAAGAAGTTAGTTTAACAAAAAGGCTGGGCCATGCAGTCAGGCCATCTGGGTTGACTACTGATTCTATCACGTACTAGCTGTATAACCTTAAGTAAGTCACCTTACCTCCCTGTGTTTCAGTTTCCTTATTAGCAATTCTTATTTGACAGCTGAACACTTTATCTCATTTAAGATTTAAAAAAGAAATAAAGCATATTCTAGAAGCAAAGTATTTCCATTTTCACCACTCTCAAACCCTGTTTTGGTTTTAACATATATTTTGCCTTCTAAGAACTTCCTAACATTAAGACTCACAAAGGTTCACGGTATGCAACACAATACTGAGATGATACAGAGACACAATTTGGGGTCTGAGCTCTACAGAAATGACTGTCCATAAAATGGATTTAGAAACTAGACATACCCCCTTGTGTGAGAGTTACTACTGTCTCAAAGCATAATTTAAGTCGTATTGTTATTCGTTCTTTTCTTCTCCTTTCCAATTGCCTATTTACTAAATAGGTAATAATTTGCTGAGCTGAGGGTGGGACTAAAAGAGAAGGAACTTCCTTTCTCCTTGGCACTACTAGGCAAAGTGAAATATAAACTAGCAGACAAAGCTCGAAGTCTGCTCTGATCTTTTCCCCAAAGCAATAGCGAGGGACACCGCCTTCCCCATGGGACAGAAAACAAGGGCCCTTTAAATATGCCTTATTTTAACAACACATTGTGATACTGCTTCTGTTTTATTCTATTCCTACCCTTTAGTCAAAGAAGAGTTATATGCATTAAAAAGTAAACCTGAGAAGTCTTATGATCATTGTATATTGTGCCCATAGTCCAACTTCAGTCATTCATAACTACTTTAGTATCTCAACAGAGGAAAACAAAAATATACCACCCTTCCCCCAAATATGTTAGAAAATCAAAGCAACTACAGAGTCTGATGGGCTGTCTGAGGATTAAAGGAAGGAAAGGAGAGAAGAAGGGAAGGAGGAAGAGAAAAGAAAAAAAGTAAAAGTAGGCTATTTTGAAAATTAATCAAAGACTAAGTGCCTCCTTTTTCAAAATTCCTTTTTCCATCTCTAGAAGAAGCAAAGTAAAAGCAAACATTATAAAGATCAATAAGGAAATGCACCACCTATGGAATCTTCCCAATAAAGAGATCAGCCTCAAACTCCCACAGATGGAAAGTTACTCCCAGAACCTAATATAGTGCTCATCAGATAGTACTTAGTAAATCTTTTTTTTCATGAATGAATAAATGAATGATTTAGGAGTAAATTAGACAGTAAACAGCCTCCTAAATGGCCTCCGTGAGATCAGCTTTCCTTTTCCTGCCATCTGACACTGTCATTCCACAGCTCACCTCCCACGCCACCACTGTCCATATTTACCATGTATGCATGCCTGGCAGCACCCAGGATCAGGGCTGCACACTGCTCAATCTCCAGGGACACTATTCATACAGGATTTTTGGTTTTTGTTTTTTATTACTTGTGCTCCAAGGGTCCCATTTTCATAAAATATTCTGTGACTATTACCCTTTGGAATTGTGCTTGATGTGCCCAAAGAACTACCTTAGGATATACCCAGTGTATTGCACAATTCCAGGGGACAATATTTACATTTTTTGCTACAGGAGTGGCACCCTTGGAGCACAACCTTATAGAGAATTCTAGTTAATTTATTTATCTATTTTATGTTAATGCGTCAATCTTTCCTTGGATTCCTTTTCTTCCCCGTTGTCTTTAGCCAGTCTGATCCATCATTTGGTTTTTTGTTTTTTACCTTTTAAAAAAATATATTTATTTCTTTATAGGTTCTATTGAATAGCCATAGAAAATTTTATTTATTATTGAATTTATTATTTTCATTTGAGTTTTTAAAATTAATTTTTATTGCAGTATAGTTGCTTTACGATGTTACGTTAGTTTCTACTGTACAGAAAAATGCATCAACTATACATATACATATATCCCCTCTTTTTTGGATTTCCTTCCCATTTAGGTCACCACAGTGCATTAGGTAGAGTTCCCTGTGCTATACAGCATGTTCTCATTAGTTATCTATTTTATACACAGTATCAATAGTGTATATATATCAATCCCAATCTCCCAATTCCTCCCACCCATCCCTTCCCCCTTGGTATCCATACATTTGTTCTCTACGTCTGTGTCTCTATTTCTGCTTTGCAAATAAGATCATCTGTACCATTTTTCTAGATTCCACATATATGCATTAATATACGATATTTGTTTTTCTCTTTCTGACTTACTTCACTCTATATGACACTCTCTTAGGTCCATCCACGTCTCTACAAATGACCCAATTTTGTTCCTTTTTATGGCTGAGTAATAGTCCATTGTATATAGGTACCACATCTTCTTTATCCATTCCTCTGTCGATGGGCATTTAGGTTGCTTCCATGTCTTGGCTATTGTAAATAGTGCTGCAATGAACACTGGGGTGCACGTGTCTTTTTGGATTATAGTTTTCTCTGGGTATATGCCCAGTAGTGGGATTGCTAGGTCATATGGCACTTCTATTTTTAGTTTTTAAGGAACCTCAGTACTGTTCTCCATAGTGGCTGTATCAGTTTACATTCCTACCAACAGTGCATGAAAGTTCCCTTTTTTCCACACCCTCTCCAGCATTTATTATTTGTAGATTTTTTGATGATGGCCATTCTGGCCAGTGTGAGGTAATACCTCATTGTAGTTTTGATTTGCATTTATCTAATAATAAGCGATGTTGAGCATCTTTTCATGTGTTTGTTGGTTATCTGTATGTCTTCTTCGGAGAAATGTCTATTTAGGTCTTCTGCCCATCTTTTGATTGGGTTGTCTGTTTTTTTGATATTGAGCTGCATGAGCTGTTTGTATATTATGGAGATTAATCCTGTGTCAGTTGCTTCATTTGCAAATATTTTCTCCTATTCCGAGGGTTGTCTTTTCATCTTGTTTATCCATAATTTGGACCATCCTCTCTTCAAAACCTCAACGTCTTTGCCCTTCCATGAATCAGTTTATTTGATTATATTATTTGCTTTCCAGTCCTTTACAGTCTCTATGTCCACCCCCTTAAATGTGTTACTCTGGGTTCCATTGTTAGCTTTATTGTTGGCCTACTTTACAAATCTTCACTAGGTGAATTCATCTATACTCACAACTTCCATTGTCATGTATGTTGTGATGAGCACCCCCCCACCCCGCCACTCTCTCTCCAGCTCCCATCCTTCCTACATTCCAGGCTTGCATATCCAATTATCTACACTTGAATTAGCCACCTGGATATCCAACACAGCCCTCAATCACAATATGTCCAAAATGACATTCTCATTCCTCCTCTCAACTCAGAATCTCTCATTCTCCTGTGTTTTGTAATCCCATCCAAAGCTAGAATCATGAATGTCATCCTCTCTTTCTCTTTATTAACCATGGCCAAAGGGTTACCTATCTCTTCTATGCCCCAAATCATTTTGAAATCCGTACTTTCATCTCTAGCCCACTGCCACCATAGACTTCATTCTGTATTACCTGGCTTCCTGCAGTAATCTCTCCCAACTGATTTCCCAGCATCAGGCTTGGTTTCTAATCCATCTTCCTCACTGTTGACAAGATATTTCATTCCACTTCTTTAAAGCTCTTCAATGGCTCCCTGAGGTTTTCAGAATAAAGGCTAAACTGTTTCAAAGGGCATATAAAGCCTTTCATATTAAAAGTACTTCTCCCTTAAGAAATAATGATAATGTACTCTACTGTAACCTTTCCAGGGCTCAGGCTGCAACTGCTCTTTAATGCCCCATCTCCAGACAGGATAAAGAGCCATTAAGTCCCAGCTCTTTTCATTAAAGGGAGGCATTACCACCCTGAATTAAGTTCAGAGAAGAACAACTGCTCTCGCCAGGTCATCAGCAGGAGAAAACTATGTATCTCCATATTCTCAGGTCCCTGCACAATGCTGGGGCCAAATACAAGTTCTAGGGACAATCTTTCAAGGTTTCTAGGCACTAGAGCTTCCCAATCAAAGGGAGTTTTCTTAGTATGATGTAAGGCCAACTTACTAAAGTGAGCATCTCCATTTGCATGAATACCTTCAGAGGCTAAAGAAATTATATTGGTAAAGAAGTGATGCTTGGCTATCCACTCATTGTGGTCAGCTGTAGTGCCACAAGGCCTGAGAACACTGGGATGTTGATGTAGGAACTGAGGTAGTATTTGTCTCACATATGGACAGGAACATCCCAAACACTGTGGTACATGTACACTGATACAAGAACTACATAGAAATCACAGGTCTTTCAAACTCAAGGAATGTCAACAATAGCAAAACGAACTATGTCTATACATAATAAGGATGTACTACTCCCTGCTTGCTTAGGAATTTACTTTCTGAATTCTGTGGTCACAGCTTATTTTTATTCTACCTGCCTCAGATATCAGTATTATTGTATTATTTAGAATACATAAATAATATTTATTTTCTAAATGGAAATATCATTTCCTCAGAAGAGGGTACATGGCTTCATAGAAAAAGATAATTAGTCATATCAATTCTTAATATTGAACATGTGTTATTCTCCATTAGAGCTTAAAAAATAGTGAAACAAATAAATGCTTTTACAGAAGCTCATATGTCTCCACGGAAAAATTATTGAGGTCATTATTCTTTTCTTTGAGGGATGCAGATCAACTCTAATTATATGTGACACTTCTGAAACTATGCAGTGTTGCTCCAACTAACCCTTTCCTTTCAAATATTTCAGATAGATTAGCTATACCAACATGTTTTATTTCAGCATGTTCATCAAAAACTATTCTTATTACTCCAAAACATAATATTTTCATTGACATTAGTCTTCATTGGAAACAAAATAGACTTTAACATGAAAAACAGAAATAAGGCCACATATGACTAGAGCTCTATGTTTACACTTAACCAATATCATTTAAGAAGATTAGTTTTTGAAAAAATAATGTCAGACTGGAACTTACTATTAGCCACGATCTTTTCATTGGGGGAAATCTTGTGTTCTTGTATCATCACTTGGAAATTTCCTACTATATATTGTTTCATATTTTTTATATTTTGTACTAGTTACACTTATAATAGTGAGAATTCCAAGTTATAAAAAAAGTTTAGCATTTTTATGGAATTGAGAACTAGAAATATTCTTGTTGCTTCTGAACATTCAGGTAGTTTTTAAAAGTTGGAGTATCTGGAATGGTTTAGGTACAAAAGGTAAGGAATATATTGTGAACAGTCACCCACCATGGTTCATGTGTGTAAAGATGACAACTAGAATGTATTTAGTTGGTTTTTATTTAATTATGTCCTTTAGTAAGTTATTTCAAGACTAAAATTATCGAATAATTTTTTTTCCCACTGCTGTAAAAATGTTAGTAGAATTTCATTTATAAAAATGTTGGCCCTATTAATCTATAGACAAATTATAAATTGCCTTTCCCTTTCTTTCTTCATGTTCTCTGTTGAATTTGTGACCCAATTTTGTCATTTCCCTAAACTGCATTATAAATTAGAAAATACACATCTGCTCAAAGTGACAGTTCCATTGTAACTGGCTCAACTGTCCAGAGCAGCTGCAGCTCCAGAGGGTTCCCATAAACTTGCTCAGGGCCTTTACTCACATGAGCTTTCCCCAGATGCAGTCACCAGAAAGTACATGTCACACAAAAGGCTAGGGAGGACACAGCCGCCAGTGTCCAGCATGGCGTTTCTATGCTGGGAATGCTAATGCAACAAGTCAGGTGCAAGACTTCTGCACGCGGCTTCTACAGACAAGTGAAACTAGACTAAGCACAAAAGAAGGTAGACCTTATCACCTAGATTCCATTGTATTTTTCCAGGGGACCCTGGGGGCTTTGCCAGTGACACCATGGATGCTATGGATTTTCCTCTTTCTCACTGCCCTTGACTCAGCAGAGGGGAACTGGAACACCATAATGACATCTACTGTCACAGCATCTTCCTCTGGACTGTGACACACACGAGAAAGCCATGTGGCTGACAGGGTCTTGGTGTTCCAGCCGGGTGTGAGGCCTGTGCGTCGGAGGTGGGAGAGCCGAGTTCAGGACACTGGTCCACCACAGACCTCCCAGCTCCAAGTAATATCAAATGGCAAAAGCGCTCCCAGAGATCTCCATCTCAACGCTAAGACCCAGCTCCACTCAACGACCAGCAAGTCACAGTGCTGGACACTCTATGCCAAACAACTAGCAAGACAGGAACACAACCCATCCATTAGCAGAGAGGCTGCCTAAAATCATAATAAGGTCACAGACATGCCAACACACACCACCGGATGCAGTCCTGCCCACCAGAAAGAAAAGATCCAGCATCATCTACCAGAACACAGGCACTAGTCCCCTCCACCAGGAAGCCTACACAACCCACTAAACCAACCTTAGGCACTGGGGGCAGACAGCAAAAACAATGGGAACTACAAACCTGCATCCTGCAAAAAGGAGACCCCAAACACAGTAAGTTAAGCAAAATGAGACGATAGAGAAACACACAGAAGATGAAGAAGCAAGGTAAAAACCCATCAGATCAAACAAATGAAGAGGAAATAGGCAGTCTACCTGAAAAAGAATTAAGAGTAATGAGAGTAAAGATGATCCAAAATCTTGGAAATAGAATGGAGAAAATACAAGACACATTTAACAAGGACTTAGAATAACTAAAGAGCAAACAAACAATGATGAACAACACAATAAATGAAATTTAGAATTCTCTAGAAGGAATCAATAGCAGAATAACTGAGGAAGAAGAACGGATAAGTGACCTGGAAGATAAAATAGTGTAAATAACTATGGCAGAGCAGAATAAAGAAAAAAAATGAAAAGAATTGAGGACAGCCTTAGAGACCTCTTGGACAACATTAAAGGCACCAACATTTGAATTATACGGGGTCCCAGAAGAAGAAGAGAAAAAGAAAGGGACTGAGAAAGTACTTGAAGAGATTATAGTTGAAAACTTCTCTAATATGGGAAAGGAAAAGGTCAGTCAAGTCCAGGAAGCACAGAGAGACCCATACAGGATACATCCAAGGAGAAACATGCCAAGACACATATTAATCAAGTTATCAAAAATTAAATACAAAGAAAAAACACTAAAAGAAGCAAGGGAAAAACAACAAATAACATACAAGGGAATCCCCACAAGGTTAACAGCTGACCTTTCAGCAGAAACTCTGCAAGCCAAAAGGGAGTGGCAAGATATATTTAAAGTGATGAAAGGGAAAAACCTACAACCAAGATTACTCTACCCAGCAAGGATCTCATTCAGATTCAACAAAGAGATTAAAACCTATCAGACAAGCAAAAGCTAAGAGAATTCAGCACCACCAAACAAGCTTTACAACAAATGCTAAAGGAACCTCTCTAGGCAGGAAACACAAGAGAAGGAAAACACTTACAAGAACAAACTCAAAACAATTAAGAAAATGGTAATAGGAACATACATATTGATAATTACCTTAAATGGAAATGGATTAAATTCTCCAGCCAAAAGACAAAGACTGGATGAATGGATACGAAAACAAGACACGCATATATGCTGTCTACAAGAGACCCAATTCAGACCTAGGGACACATACAGACTGGAAGTGAGGGGATGGAAAAAGATATTCCATGCAAATGGAAATCAAAAGAAGTCTGGAGTAGCAATTCTCACATGAGACAAAACAGACTTTAAAACAAAGACTGTTACAAGAGACAAAGAAGGACACTACATAATGATCAAGGGATCAATCCAAGAAGAAGACATAACAATTGTAAATATTTATGTACCCAACATAGGGGCACCTCAATACATAAGGCAAATGCTAACAGCCATAAAAGGGGAAATCAACAGTAACACAATCATAGTAGGGGATTTTAACATCCCACTTTCACCAATGGACAGATCATCCAAAATGAAAATAAATAAGGAAACACAAGCTTTACATGACACATTAAACAAGATGGACTTAATTGATATTTTTAGGGCATTCCATCCAAAAACAACAGAATACACTTTCTTCTCCGGTGCTTATGGAAAATTCTCCAGGATAGATCATATCTTGGGTCACAAATCAAGCCCTGGTAAATTTAAGAAAATTTAAGTCGTATCAAGTATCTTCTCCGACCACAATGCTATGAGACTAGATATCAATTACAGGAAAAATCTGTAAAAAATACAAACACATGAAGGCTAGACAGTATACTACTTAATAAACAAGAGACCACTGAAGAAATCAAAGAGGAAATCAAAAAATACCTAGAAACAAATGACAATGAAAACACGACAACCCAAAACCTATGGGATGCAGCAAAAGCAGTTCTAAGAGGGAAGTCTACAGCAATACAATCCTACCTCAAGAAACAAGAAACAACTCAAATAAACCACCTAACGATATACCTAAAGCAATTAGAGAAAGAAGAATAAAAAAACCGCAAAGTTAGCAGAAGGTAAGAAATCATAAAGATCAGATCAGAAATAAATGAAAAAGAAATGAAGGAAACAATAGCAAAGGTTAATAAAACTAAAAGCTGGTTCTTTGAGAAGATTAACAAAATTGATAAACCATTAGCCAGACTCATCAAGAAAAAAAGGGAGAAGACTCAAATCAATAGAATTAGAAATGAAAAAGAAGAAGTAACAACTGACACTGCAGAAATACAAAGGATCATGAGAGATTACTACAAGCAACTATATGCCAATAAAATGGACAACCTGGAAGAAATGGACAAATTTTTAGAAAAGCACAACCTTCCAAGACTGAACCAGGAAGAAACAGAAAATATAAATTGACCAATCACAACCACTGAAATTGAGACTGTGATTAAAAATCTTCCAACAAACAGAAGCCCAGGACCAGATAGTTTCACAGGCGAATTCTATCAAACATTTAGAGAAGACCTAACACCTGTCCTTCTCAAACTCTTGCAAAATATAGCAGAGGGAGGAACACTCCTAAATTCATTCTATGAGGCCACCATCACCCTGACACCAAAACCAGACAGAGATGTCACAAAGAAAGAAAAATACAGGCCAATATCACTGATGAACATAGATGCAAAAATCCTCAACAAAATACTAGCAAACAGGATCCAACAGCACAGTAAAAGGATCATACACCATGATCAACTGGGGTTTATTCCAGGAATGCAAGGATTCATAAATATATGCAAATCAATCAATGTGATAAACAATAGTAACAAATGAAGGAGAAAAACCTTATGATCTCAATAGATGCAGAAAAAGCTTTTGACAAAATTCAACACCCATTTATGATAAAAACCCTCCAGAAAGTAGGCAAAGAGGGAACTTACCTCAACATAATAAAGGCCATATATGACAAACCCACAGCCAACATCGTTCTCAATGGTGAAAAACTGAAACCACTTCCTCTAAGATCAGGAACAAGACAAGGGTGTCCACTCTCACCACTATTATTCAACATAGTTTTGGAAGTTTTAGGCACAGCAATCAGAGAAGAAAAAGAAATAAAAGGAATACAAATTGGAAAAGAAGTAAGGCTGTCACTGTTTGCAGATAACATGATTCTATATAGGGAGAATCCTAAAGATGCTACCAGAAAACTACTAGAGCTAATCAATGAATTTGGTAAAGTAGCAGGATGCAAAATTAATGCACAGAAATCTCTAGCATTCCTATACACTAATGATGAAAAATCTGAAAGTGAAATTAAGAAAACAGTCCCATTTACCACTGCAACTAAAAGAATAAAATACCTAGGAATAAACCCACCTAAGGAGACAGAAGACCTGTATGCAGAAAAGTATAAGACACTGATGAAAGAAACTGAAGATGATACAGATGGAGAGATATACCATGTTCTAGGATTGGAAGAATCAAGAATGTGAAAATGACTGTACCACCCAAAGCAATCTACAGATTGTTCTAGGATTGGAAGAATCAAGAATGTGAAAATGACTGTACCACCCAAAGCAATCTACAGATTCAGTGCAATCCCTACCAAACTACCAATGGCATTTTTCACAGAACTAGAACAAAATATTTCAGTTTGTATGGAAATGCAAAAGACCCCGAATAACCAAAGCAATCTCGAGAAAAAAAATGGAGCTGGAGGAATCAGGCTCCCTGATTTCGGACTCTACTACAAAGCTACAGTAATCAGGACAGTATGGTACTGGCACAAAAACAGAAATATAGATCAATGGAACAGGATAGAAAGCCCAGAGATAAACCCATGCATATATGGTCACCTTATCTTTGACAAAGGAGGCAAGAATATACAGTGGAGAAAAGACAGCCTCTTCAATAAGTGGAGCTGGGAAAAGTAGACAGCTACATGTAAAAGAATGAAATTAGAACACTCCCTAACACCATACACAAAAATAAACTCAAAATGGTTTAAAGACCTAAATGTAAGGCCATACACTATAAAACTCTTAGAGGAAAACATAGGCAGAACACTCCATGACATAAATCATAGCAAGATCGTTTTTGACCCACCTCCTACAGAAATGGAATTAAAAATAAACAAATGGGACCTATTGAAACTTCAAAGCTTTTGCAAAGCAAAGGAAACCATAAGCAAGACGAAAAGACAACCCTCAGAATGGGAGAAAATATTTGCAAATGAAGCAACTGACAAGGGATTAATCTCCAAAATTCACAAGCAGCTCATGCAGCTTAATATCAAAAAAACAAACAACCCAATCCAAAAATGGGCAGAAGACCTAAATAGACATTTCTCCAAAGAAGATATACAGATTGCCAACAAACACATGAAAGGATGCTCAACATCACTAATCATTAGAGAAATGCAAATCAAAACTACAATGAGGTATCACCTCACACTGGTCAAAATGGCCATCATCAAAAAATGTACAAATAAAAAATGCTGGAGAGGGTGTGGAGAAAAGGGAACCCTCTTGCACTGTTGGTGCGAATGTAAAGTGATACAGCCACTATGGAGAACAGTATGGAGTTTCCTTAAAGAACTAAAAATAGAACTACCATATGACCCAGCAATCCCACTACTGTGCATATACCCTGAGAAAACCTAATTCAAAACATGTATCACAATGTTTACTGCAGCTCTATTTACAATAGCCAGGACATGGAAGCAACCTAAGTATCCATAGACAGATGAATGGATAAAGAAAATGTGGCACATATATACAACGGAATATTACTCAGCCATAAAAGAAATGAAATTGAGCTATTTGTAATGAGGAGGATGGATCTAGAGTCTGTCATACAGAGTGAAGTAAGTCAGAAAGAGAAAAATAAATGCCATATTCTAACACATATATATGGAATGTAAAAAAAAAATGGTTCTGTAGAACCTAGGGGCAGGACAGGAATAAAGATGCAGACATAGAGAATGGTCTTGAGGACACGGGGAGGGGGAAGGGTAAGCTAGGACGAAGTGAGACAGTGGCATGGACTTATATACACTACCAAATATAAAATAGATAGCTAGTGGGAAGCAGCCACATAGCACAGGGAGATCAGCTCAGTGCTTTGTGACCACCTAGAGGGGTGGGATAGGGAGGGTGGGAGTGAGATGCAAGAGGAAGGGTATATGGGGATATATGTATATGTGTAGCTGATTCACTTTGTTATACAGCAGAAACTAACACACCTTTTTAAAGCAATTATAGTCCGATAAAGATGTTAAAAAAAAAAAAAAGGGCTAGGGAGAAGCCAAAAGACTTACGTTAGGAAAAGAATAGCTTTCTAGTTTTCAGTGTTGAAAACACAATGATACATCTCATATTTGGCTGAGAATCATGAAGATCACTCATAACTAGGCAAACAAACTTGTTTTTCATATTAAATAAGCCAGTTAGTGTAGAAATTTAAATTTTTGAAAGGATTCTTTTATAGCCTGAATTGGTTCCTCCAACAAGTCATATGTTGAAGCCCTAATCCCCATTATGACGTTATTTGGAGATAGAGCCTTTGAGGAGATAATTAAGGTTAAATGAGGTCATAAGGGTCAAGCCCTAATCCAACAGGACTGGTGTCCCTGTAAGAGGAAGGGCCTAGAGCACCCCCCCTCTCCAGGCACATGTGCAGATACAAGGCCCTGTGAAGACACAGCAAGAAGGCACCACCTACAAGCCAAAGAGAGAGACCTCATAAGAAACCAGCGCCTTAATCTGGTACTTCCAGCTTCCTGAATTGTAAGAAAATAAATTCCTGTTGTTTAAGTCACCCAGTGTGTGGTATTTTGTTATGGCAGTCCAAGCAGACAGATATTATCTCACTACTCTGGAAGAAATGTGCTAGTGCTTTGTACGAGCTAATCCTATCAAAAAAGCACTGGTTTTTAACAATACAAGTTTTTAAACTTTAATCAAATACATTATATCAATGGCATAGAGATAAAATTTACCCCTGTTCTATATATGCCTTGGTCGCTTTCCAACTTTTGGACTGTGACCCATAATAATATTAGTATATATATATGCACATATGTATATAATATATATTTATTGTATATATGTGGGTGGAAATATACGTATATTTCCACAAAACGACACTTTTTGAACTATCTAACAGCGATGTGCTCTGTTCAATTCTATTTTACTTAAAAAAAATGGTCTGTGTGTGTTTTTAAAATGCATTTCAATGCCAGTTTACGGCTGGAAGTTTGAGAAGTTCCCTTTTTAGCTATGTTATTCAGAATATTTCCTAGTTACAATTTCCTTTGTTCCCCTTAGCATCTCAAGACCCTTAAAAGTACACTGAAGTTAAAATAACCATAATTCTCTCCCTCCCTACCTCGTTCTCTCCCTGTCTCTGTCTCTCTCTCTCTCTCACACTCACACACACACACACACACACAATGAGCCTAAGACTGGGGCAAATCAGTCCTGTTCAAAGCAGTACTCTTCACATGATTTAAACTAGAATGTCAAGCATATTGTCTTGTTGATTTGTTTATAATAATGTTTTTGGTTTTATGGCATAACTAAGATATAGATTAATATACACAAACTGAATATATGAATTACTGTTGAGAAATAGGGTATCCATGAAGAGAAATGTTGGATAACTTACACTCCTAATTACCATAGGCATCTTGGGTGTTAATAAGAAATTATATGGCTTGATGTGTTTCAAAGAAAACATTTGTCTGTAGAGAGAAATTAATTTTATCATTTCCTATCTTATTCTATTTCTTTTGGGTGTATGTTTAAAGAATCATGCTTGTTGTATCAATCAAAGATTTTGACACTGATGTCTCTTGGTGTATGAATGCCAGATAATGAAATGGAGGGATAATTAAAGGAAGACAGTGGGTACTATAGTTGCAGGTCTTACAGATTTGCTGTGCTCTGAAAAAAATTAGTAAAGTTGGCTAAGACCCAGAAGCAAGAAACACAGAAATCATAATAAAACACTACTTTGTCACACTCAAACTAAAAGTACTTCTGGACCCTTCAATATAAAATCAAAAGTTAATTTCTAAACTATAAAAAATTTCAAAATCAAGATTTAAATTTCAAACTTTCCAAAATTTCATGAGTCAAAATTCTAATGGTCATTTCTGTATATACAGTTGCACAAAATAGATAACAAGATATCTTTTTGAACAGCCGAAGTCAGTACACAAGGAAATTGGTCATAATGCAAACTAGCTTTGGGGAATACATGCATGTGTATACTTGTGCACTTGCACACACTTATACAGACCTAAGAAAAAGGGAAATAATTGAATACAATAAAAATTCAATATTATATAATACATTCACTTTTTCGTGCTACTGGTATCTTGACACAAATATTTCCTATTGTCTCTTTATGGAATAAAATTTACTCTGTGTCCTTGAGGAAATAAAGAAATAAAAGAAAAAAAGAAAAAGAAATAATAAATAAAATGTTTTTAATTGCATCTTTTTTCATTACAAATTACCCTCAGCACCAAGATATCATCTGGCATGTAGAGATACTTAGTAAGCTTTGGTTAAATCAATAAATTATAACTCATGTGACTGATAGCCTCATACAGCAAATTCACACCAAACAGAAACATTAAAATTTTTAAGTAATGTTTAAATATTTTAAAAAATAAATGTTAAAAAAAACGTTTAAAATTAACCTTAATTAGCTAAATAACATTGATTTTGCACACTTCTTATTTCTTACCTCTTCTTTTGTCTTTTTTGATATCACTCGGAGCCAGTCTCCAATCATGCTCAGGACAGCAGCAAAGTAAGCAAGCCCTACAAGGATCCAAAACCATACGACAGGCTTATAGAAGTCTAGATATTCAATATCTGATCCACCTGTGAGAGAAAAACAAAGTAGGACAAAATAACTTCATATTCATAAAAGTAAATAATATAGATTCCTGCTAAAATTATCAACTAAATTTTGGCTTTCTAAACACAGAAATCGTCTTGTCAGTTGATCCATGTTATTTTGTTCATATGGAATTCCTTGTTTTCACTCAATTAATCCTTATCTATTTTTCAATTTTTTAAATTGAAGTACAGTTGATTTACAATATTTTATTAGTTTCAGGTATTAGGAAGTTCTTAATAAGACCTTTCATTACTTCTCCAGATAGTAACAATTTTTCCTTGTCCCATGTTTCTTTTTTGTTTATTATAATTGATCTCAACTAGTGTAGCACTTAATTATTCCATGCGTATTAGTTTCTCTTTCCACCTCTATTGCAACAAATGGGAAACAGAGATGACACTTTTTTTGGTATGCATTTAACTTTGTATCTTTATCCTATTGCCTATCAATTCATGCTAACCAATCAATACATGCAAACCAATCAATTCGAAGTCAACTCGGACAGAAAGTACTTCTTATTTTAAATCATCAATACAATGGATTGATAACAAATGCCAGAGACAATGCCTTGGTGGGTCTACTTTGAATAAATAGTAACTTGCAGGTGATATTGCCATTCATTATTCGCTGACTTTTCAGAGGAATTCCCATGTTTGTCACAAATTTAAATCCCTAGCTCTCGAGAAAAAATTGGCAAAGTTCTTTTGCTTTAATCTATGTTACTTCTCCATTCATTTGGTATAGTAACTGCACCTATGAGAATCTGAATACATTTCAATACATCCCAACTTTAGCACATATTAATAGGGCACTTAAATTAAGTTTCAAACACTGAATCAGTTGTGAGTTTTTTTTCACAATAGAAGAAAGCATGTCTCTCTCTTGAGAAATTCATAATTTAGCCTGAGAAAGCCTCACATAGACAATTAACCACAATGGGGTATACCAAGTGATAGGGAAAAAGAATAAAAAGTACTATGAGAGGACACAGAAGAAATGATTTTTCTTCAGGAAGGGTGAAAATGAGAAGACAGAAGGTGAATCTTAAATAATGAGGATCAAAACAGAAAAGTTCAGTGTGAAAATATTTGATATATTCAAAGGACTGTTAGTATCGACTAAAGCTACATTTGGAAGGGGGTCAAGGGAGCAGACAGGTAGAAGAGGGGAATCTAGAAAAAATAAGTTGTATCAGGTTGTAAAGACTTGCTCCTAAAGTAATGGGGAGTAGGTAAAAGTTTATAGGCAGATTCGTGTTTGACTATATGCACAGAAAGATCTGGTGGCCGAGAGAGGAGGACTGACAGAGAAGCCCCATGAGAAACTTTGTTCTGAACTAGCTAAGCAATGATTGTGCCTGAGTTAGACTGGGATGGAAAGAAGAGACTTTTGAGGCAGAATTGTCAGGGACTGACGACTAGATAGTTGGTGTGATAAGTGAAAGGAAGGGGTATAGGATGACCAGAGACTACAGACCCTCATCGGGAGATGGTACCAGCAACTGAACAGGAAACACAGGGGAAGGAACAGTGACAATAAAAGGAAAAGTCATTCAAACTGGGACATAATAAATTTGAAGTGCTTGAGGTACCAACAGGCAAGATAGCCAGCAGGATCCTTAAATACTAATCTAACACTTAATAGGGCAGAGCAGGAGATAAAGATTTTAGGATCAACAGCACAGAGACTAGGGCTGCTTAAACAGGGGTGATGGACATACTCAATTCACAAAATTTAACCTGTACCTTCAGAAGAACAGCTAATAAACAGCAAATACACATTAAAAATCAAATATAAAATTTTGAATGTAACATTACTCTCTAATTATAAATTAGACTGAGTTGCCCACAATGACATTTTCAAATTACTAAAGGGTCAGAGTAAAAAGAGAACCTTTTTTTATCAGGCAAATAATATGAACAGATACAAGTTCAGTTTTCTTTTGGGACTAAGAATAATTTTCAAGATTCAGTTTATAAAGTCAATAATATTACCCTCAAAATATTGTAAAAATTTTTACCTTGTGCAGCATTTATTAAAATGTAATTTCTGGGGAGGATTACAAAGGCTAAATGCATACTGTGATGGTTAAGACTTGGCCCATGGGGGATGCAGCTCTACAAATTCACAAAATGACTTAAGAAATGTGTGTGGAAATTTGTTATATGATAGGCTCACTAGCAAATTCCAGTTTTAAAATGTTTCCATTTCAATGAAACCAGAATGACATTTTTTCCCAAGTACTTTCTCTTTCAAAACCAGAAAATCCTCATCCAAATAGTTGTGATTCACTTAACACATAAGTTCACCAAAATGTTGATTTTAGAAGTTAGTTCATGCTTAAGATGACTTTTTATAAGTCTTCTTTCTTATAAACAGGATGTCACAGTTTGAAAAGAGTAAATTAACTTAATCACAAAAAGGTCTATATTTGGGTAAAATGTCCATCCCACAAGTTTTAGTGGATTCTAAACCTGGGGAAGGGTGGGATGGGGGATGTTTTCCCATTCTTAATTGCCACTCTTAAGATGAAATACTGGCAGTCAAGTGATCCAGGAAAAGCTAATGTATATAAATAGAAGTATTATCCAACAACTCACAAATTCTTTTCACTTTCTGATATCTAAGATTTATGAATTTTCACATTATTCATTTGATTCAAGAGTCTTAACCAAATCAAAATATCTGTAATGTTAAGATAACTTACTAAAAAGTTATTAGTTTTATTTTTAAATTAGGAAATATTTTTTAAATGTATTGGTTATTATAAGCATTACTCTTAGTCTAGCACATTCAAGAAACCTGTGCATGGGTCTCTTACTTGTTAAAAACCTAGGGCAATTTCTCTGTCCTGGATGCCCTCCCTATGTGCCCCCTAACCCCATACCAGGCTTTATACTCATTGCAGCTGATTTACAAAATATTCAAACTCTGATGGAGAGAGAAGAATGAAAGCTAAGACTTACTGATGGCCTACCTAAATGAAATCATGCCATCCTAAAGCCCTGAGGGGGTAGGTGTTGAGGGGAGTTGTATTCTTACTCCTCATATTTCCATTGATTTAGGACAAGACTATTAGCAAGACCATTTAGTCATAGAGTTAAACCATATCTCCAGCTGCCTTTGTCAGATGCCTTTTAAGCTGACATTTCAATTGCCATCATTCTTACAGCCCGTTGAGAACTCATGGGTGAAAGACTGGTATTGGCTCCCTGAAATCCCAATAGTAAATACCCCCATTTTACAATAGAGAAACCACACTCTCAGTAGGTAAAATAACAGTTGTCAGGTTACACAGGAAAGGGGGCATCAGAGCTAGAATTCAAAGCCAGGCCTGCCTAGCTTCAGATCACAGGCTCTTTTCATTGAACCAGGCTATGTCACCTATGATCTCTGCTGATGTCCATCCCATCATTTATCCACTATCCATTTTTTGTCCATACTGTATGGTAGACACTTAGCTAGGGCTGGAAACACTAAGTCAAACAAAGTGTTCCTCTTCCCCTCGAGGTTCCTACCTAGAAATCAGGTGGGTCTGAAGGTCAGCACTGTTTTACCAGGAGCCTCCTTACCTTGCTTATGTCCTTATTCCAACAGTTTCCAGAAGTTGGCCCTATTCTGCTCTATAGAACTTGAATATACAATGCCGTCTCCTCCTTAAATTTAATTTTCTTTCTCTTGATGCTGCTGATCCATAGAATATTTATAAAGAAAAAAAAAGATATAACCTGGATTTAAAGAATCATCTAGGCATTTTGGACTAAACTTACCAACTCCATGCCCCTCTTCTGGTTTTCTAAAATGTGTATTATAGAATACACATATACACAAATGTGTATACACATACAACTTTGTTCTAAAGAAAATAAAGGTCATTTCTTTACATAGGTCTGTAAGTATTTTAGTTTAGATATCAAATATGGATTTCAATTTTTTTTGGTTTGTTTGACTTTCTTTTTATTAATGAAAACTATTCTGTCTTAATGTGATGGGGAAAAACATATTTTGCTTTAGTATATTTTTCTTTTTTTATAGTAAAGGAATTTAACTGAGTGAAGTGTTGTGGTTTTTTTTTTTAACATCTTCATTGGCGTATAATTGCTTTACAATGGTGTGTTAGTTTCTGCTTTATAACAACGTGAATCAGCTATACATATACACATACCCCCATATCTCTTCCCTCTTGCATCTCCCTTCCTCCCACCCTCCCTATCCCACCCCTCAAGGTGGTCACAAAGCACTGAGCTGATCTCCCTGTGCTATGCGGCTGCTTCCCGCTAGCGATCTATTTTACGTTTGGTGGTGTATATATGTACATGCCACTATCTTACTTTGTCCCAGCTTACCCTTCCCCCTCCCCGGGTCCTCAAGTCCATTCTCCAGTAGGTCTGCGTCTTTATTCCTGTCCTGCCCGTAGGTTCTTCAGAACTTTTTTTTTTTTTTTTTAGATTCCATATATATGTGTTAGCATACGGTATTTGTTTTTCTCTTTCTGACTTACTTTACTCTGTGTGACAGACTCTAGGTCCATCCACCTCACTACAAATAACTCAATTTCATTTCTTTTTATGGCCGAGTAATAGTCCATTGTATGTATGTGCCACATCTTCTTTACCCATTCATCTGTCGACGGGCACTTAGGTTGCTTCCATGTCCTGGCTACTGTAAATAGAGCTGCAGAAACTAACACAACACTGTAAAGCAATTATACTCCAATAAAGATGTTTACAAAAAAAAAAAAAGAAGTAGTTGTCCACTTCCTGCTAGGAAGATTAGGAAAGATTAGGTAAAATCTTAGAAAAAAATCTTTTCCTAAGATTAGGAAAACTGCCATTAGAAGAATGATGATGGCAGTCTCAATGATCATAAAGAAAGAAAGATCAACACATTGTTTTGCTCATCCTTTACAAGGATGGAAATCTACAGGATATAGGATGTACATTATTGTTACCCTTAGAAATTATCTTTAAGTCTCAATATAGAGTAATTCAGAGTCTTTTTCATTAAACTTAGTACAATTTACTGCCTGTCTCACTGACTTAACTGTCAATCACTAAATGTTTTCCTTGTCATTTTTTTTCTCCACGTGCTTCTACAATTCTTCTATATATCCATTCTGAATCCTAGAAGTTAAATAACTTCTTGGTTTTCCCAAAGTCCCTAGGACTTCTGAACAGTTTGGGTGAAATCCAATTTAATTAATTACACAGATAACTCTCAGTTCTCTGATGAGTTCTCTGAGAGTCACCAGCTGAATCAGGGGGTGACCAGATGCCTTGCAGAATTTTCCCATATTAACACAGAACCACCAAGAAGAGAAGACAATTTCTTATTTAATTGTTACTCTTGGATTTCAAACATTCTGTCCCATAGGAACAGGAACTAGAGCAATCATTATTGCTAAGTGCTAAGCACAGTATATATTATAAAATATGTGCTCACTAAACAAAAGAATGAATGAACATATGAATGATGAATGTAAGACATCTCCCTAACAGTCACGTAAACCCTCTCTTTTCAATCAAAGCAATTTTTCTGAGCCATTGTGGTGGTGGTGGTACTGACTGTTCTTCAGTTGACCTCACTTCTTTCTCATCAGGTAGTTTCCTTGTTATTTGTTAAATTCCTGGCAAAATTTTTGCACAGTGATCAGCTCAATAATAGCAATTTTAATACCTGGCCTTTGACATAGTTGCAAAATTTAGGCCACATCAGGAACTGTTTTCTCCAGGTGCTCTATAAGGACAAATTGTTTTGAACCAAAAAAACTTGCCATGGTATTTCAATGGAGATTTATATGTTTTCATGATGAAATCTTCTATTAAGCAAGCTCTGAGCACTCCATGACTAAATGAGTCATGGCTTTGGTTATAAGAGAAAGCAATAGTTTGGTTACTAAAAACTGCATTTCCACTAATGACTATGAAAACATAACTCCAAGAAAAGTTAATTCCTTTTTAAAAATTAATTAATTTTTGGCTTAGTTGGGTCTTTGTAGCTGCGTGCGGGCTTCCTCTAGTTGCGGCAAGCGGGGGCTACTCTTCGTTGCGGTGCACGGGCTTCTTATTGTGGTGGCTTCTCTTGTTGCAGAGCATGGGCTCTAGGTGTGCCAGCTTCAGTAGTTGTGGCTCGCGGGCTCTAGAGCGCAGGCTCAGTAGTTGTGGCGCACGGGCTTAGTTGCTCCATGGCATGTGGGATCTTCCCGGACCAAGGCTCGAACCCATGTCCCCTGCATTGGCAGGCGGATTCTTAACCACTGCACCACCAGGTAAACCCGAAAACTTAATTCTTAATATGAGATATACAAAAATGTTTTTTCTAAAGTCAAAAAATGTGAAGACAAATGATTCTATAACTGTGAAAACCGTAAAAGTTTAGTAAACATACCAGAAGGGGAATTTCACCTGTTCAAAGTCCCAAATTATATTTTCTATATAGAGGAGCATAAGGCATTAAGCATAAAGCCTGACTAACCCAGTAAGTATTCAAAATTACACGTGAGATGAAGAAAATTTCATTATTGAACTAAATATACTAAATTTCACTGATCGAAATTCCAAGAAAATATATTTGGATGGCAAAGTAAATTTATGCTCAGAAGGAAAATGTGTTTTCATAATATCAATCATAAGGGTTTCTTAGAATACCTCCAAACTTCTGGCTAAAATTTTTGGCTTTTATTAAAAAAGTAGGTAATGTGAGAACACTGCTTTGTGAAACTATATATTTGTATCTGGCTTTCACTCAATCATGTTATCTCTTATGAACTAACCTGGTTTACAAAAAGGAGTGTTTCTAAAGACTTCTTTGGGCAGCTTCTAAACAATGACTCACTGTAATCCTAACAGTATATATATATATATATATGTGTGTGTGTGTGTGTGTATATTTATCCTTTTAATGTGTTGTTGGATTCTGTTTGCTAGTATTTTGTTGAGGATTTTTGCATCTATATTCATCAGTGATATTGGTCTGTAATTTTCTTTTTTGGTAGTATCTTTTCCTGGTTTTGGTATCAGGGTGATGGTGGCCTCAGAGAAGGAGTTTGGGAGTGTTCCTTCCTCTGCGATTTTTTGGAAGAGTTTGAGAAGGATGGGTGTTAGCTCTTCTCTAAATGTTTTATAGAATTCACAGGTGAAGCCATCTGGTCCTGGACTTCTGTTTGTTGGAAGATTTTTATCACAGTTTCAATTTCATTACTTGTGATTGGTCTGTTCATATTTTCTATTTCTTCCTGGTTCCGTCTTGGAAGGTTATACCTTTCTAAGAATTTGTCCATTTTTTCCAGGTTGTCCATTTTATTGGCACAGAGTTTCTTGTAGTAGTCTCTTAGCATGCTTTGTATTTCTGTGGTGTCTGTTGTAAATTTTCCTTTTTCATTTCTAATTTTTTTAATTTGAGTCCTCTCCTTTTTCTTGATGAGTCTAATGGCTATCAATTTTGTTTATCTTCTCAAAGAACCAGATTTTAGTTTTATTGATCTTTGCTATTGTTTTCTTTGTTTCTATTTCATTTATTTCTGCTCTGATCTTTATGATTTCTTTCCTTCTGCTAACTTTGGATTTTGTTTGTTCTTCTTTCTCTAGTTCCTTTAGATGTAAGGTTAGATTATTTGAGATGTTTCTTGTTTCTTGAGGTAGGCTTGTAAAGCTATAAACTTCCCTCTTAGAATTGATTTGCTGCATCGCATAGGTTTTGGATCATTGTGTTTTCATTGTCATTTGTCTCTAGGTATTTTTTGATTTCCTCTTTGATTTCTTCAGTGATCTCTTGGTTAGTTAATAATGTATTGTTTAGCCTCCATGTGTTTGTTTTTTTTATGTTTTTCTCCCTGTAATTCATTTCTAATCTCATAGCGTTGTGGTCAGAAAAGATGCTTGATATGATTTTGATTTTCTTAATTTACTGAGGCTTCATTTGTGACCCAGGATGTGATCTATCCTGGAGAATGTTCCGTGCGCACTTGAGAAGAAAGTGTAATCTGCTGTTTTTGGATGGAATGTCCTATAAATATCAATTAAATCTATCTGGTCTATTGTGTCATTTAAAGCTTGTGTTTCCTTATTTATTTTCATTTTGGATGATCTGTCCATTGGTGTAAGTGAGGTGTTAAAGTCCCCCACTATTATTGTGTTACTGTTGATTTCCTCTTTTAGAGCTGTTAGCAGTTGCCTTATGTATTGAGGTGCTCCTATGTTGGGTGCATATATAATTGTTATATCTTCTTCTTGGATTGATCCCTTGATCATTATGTAGTGTCCTTCCTTGTCTCTTGTAACATTCTTTATTTTAAAGTCTATTTCATCTGATATGAGTATTGATACTCCAGCTTTCTTTTTTTTTGCGGTACACAGGCCTCTCACCGCTGTGGCCTCTGCCATCGCAGAGCACAGGCTCCAGACGCGCAGGCCCAGCGGCCACGGCTCACGGGCCCAGCCGCTCTGCAGCACACGGGACCCTCCCGGACCGGGGCACGAACCTGTGTCCCCCACATTGGCAGGTGGACCCTCAACCACTGTGCCACCAGGAAAGCCCCTCCAGCTTTCTTTTGATTTCCATTTGCATGGAATATCTTTTTCCATCCCCTCACTTCCAGTCTGTATATGTCCCTAGGTCTGAAGTGGGTCTCTTCTAGGCAGCATATATATGGGTCTTGTTTTTGTATCCATTCAGCAAGCCTATGTCTTTTGGTTGCAACATTTAATCCATTCACGTTTAAGGTAATTATTGATATGTATGTTCTTATGACCATTTTCTTAACTGTTTTGGGTTTGTTTTTGTAGGCCCTTTTCTTCTCTTGTGTTTCCCACTTGGAGAAGTTCCTTCAGCATTTGTTGTAGAGCTGGTTTGGTGGTGCTGAATTCTCTCAGCTTTTGCTTGTCTGTAAAGCTTTTGATTTCTCCATCAAATCTGAATGAGATCCTTGCTGGGTAGAGTAATCTTGGTTGTAAGTTCTTCCCTTTCATCACTTTAAGTATATCATGCCACTCCCTTCTGGCTTGTAGAGTTTCTGCTGAGAAATCAGCTGTTAATGTTAACCTTATGGGAGTTCCCTTGTATGTTATTTGTCGTTTTTCCCTTACTGCTTTCAATAATTTTTCTTTGTCTTTAATTTTTGCCACTTTGCTTACTATGTGTCTCGTCGTGTGTCTCCTTGGGTTTATCCTGTATGGGACTCTCTGTGCTTCCTGGACTTGGGTGGCTATTTCCTTTCCCACGTTAGGGAAGTTTTCAACTATAATCTCTTCAAATACTTTCTTGGGTCCTTTCCGTGTCTCTTCTCCTCCTGGGACCCCTATAATGCAAATGTTGTTGCATTTAATGTTGTCCCAGAGGTCTCTTAGGCTGTCTTCATTTATTTTCATTCTTTTTTCTTTATTCTGTTCCGCAGCAGTGAATTCCACCATTCTGTCTTCCACGTCACTTATCCGTTCTTCTGCCTCAGTTATTCTGCTATTGATTCCTTCTAGTGTAGTTTTCATTTCTGTTATTGTATTGTTCATCTTTGTTTGTTTGTTCTTTAATTCTTCTAGGTCTTTGTTAAACATTTCTTGCATCTTCTCGATCTTTGCCTCCATTCTTTTTCCAAGGTCCTGCATCATCTTCACTATCATTATTCTGAATTCTTTTTCTGGAAGGTTGCCTATCTCCACTTCATTTGGTTGTTTTTCTGGGGTTTTATCTTGTTCCTTCATCTGGTACATAGCCCTCTGCCTTTTCATCTTGTCTATCTTTCTGTGAATGTGGTTTTTTGTTCCACAGGCTGCAGTATTGTAGTTCTTCTTGCTTCTGATGTCTGTCTGCCCTCTCCTAACAGTATATATTAAAGAGGACACTAACTTTGATAAATAATGTTAAATTGTGTTAAGTTAGGTAATTATTTGACTTCACTTCTGAAGAGTCATCAACTAATTCTTTTTATTGACGTATAACTGACACATGTAACATTAGTTTCAGGTGTACAATATAGTGATTCGACATTTATATATTTTACGAGATGATCCACAGTAAGTCTAGTTACCATCTGTCACTGTTTAAAGTTATAAAATATTAATGACTATATTCCCTATTCTGTACATTATATCTCCAAGACTTATTTATTTTATAACTGGAGGTTTGTGCCTCAATCCCCTTCACCTATTTTGCCCATCCCCCCAAGCCCTAGTAATTTTTTTTTTTTTTTTTTGCGGTACGCAGGCCTCTCACTGTTGTAGCCTCTCCAGTTGCAGAGCATAGGCTCTGGACGCGCAGGCTCAGTGGCCATGGCTCACGGGCCTAGCCACTCCGTGGCATGTGGGATCTTCCCGGACCAGGGCACTAACCCGTGTCCCCTGCATCGGCAGGCGGACTCTCAACCACTGCACCACCAGGGAAGCCCCCCTAGTAATTTTTTTAAAGCAGGGATTTAGAAGACTAGTTTTAAAAGCAAGCCTAAATAAGTAGAACTCAATCTTTCACACACTTCCATATAATTAATATAGCTTCTTAGATTTTAGTGAAGAAGGGCTGATCTAGCTCTCTGCCTATAATAGCAAGCATGATTTAACAATTTATCAAGTCAGACTTCTCATCAAATAAAAAATAAAATGACAAAAGTTAAGGAACAAAACATAGGAAGCCAGCAGTAAATTGTCAAATATAACTTTTACCATTAACTTTAACTTACCTCTACAAATTTGACTATAAATTATTATAGGCATTGCTAAAATCAAGTAAATGAACTTTGCTAAATAGTTTACTTTCTCTTCTCACCTCTTTGTGAACCACAGTTAGCAACAGGGGGTCTATTTATTCATATGTAAAACAAAAGTGCTCCAGTGGACCTGTGGCTCCCAGGCCTTTTTTAGCTCTAGAACCCCGAGCACTGGTAAAAGAACAAAAAGGGCCATCAGGAAGGAGTACATAAGAATTACTAAGGTAACCAACCAGCCAGTAAAACATATCCTTTGCATACATATAAATATAAAATTAAAATTTGCTGGGAGAGCTCTTCCTGCCAAAAAACTACTAAATGTTGAATTCTTATGTTCAGTCACATACACAGAGAAACCTGAACCCTTGTACCTATTTGTCTTTACAAATTTATCTCTAAATGCTTTTGATCCAATATTGCCAACAGTGAAAAGGATTTGCTCATGCAAATGTAAATTTATATTTATGAGTAGAAATCTATTATGCTCTAATATATCATGAACATTATGACATATAAAAATAAAAAGTAAGAAATGAGGTTAAAAAATACAAAGCAACAAGGGTTGTCCTGTTTTCTTCCTATGGCAGAAGGTCTACCTGCATGGACTGTCTTGCCCATCCCCTGGGGATGAGCTCACTGCTTCAGAGTTCCGGTCTAAACTGCCACATCATCTCTTGCTGCTTTTGAGATGCTCCTAATAATTACACCAAGGTTACAACCTGTGTTCTAAACATTTATATATCACTTTCCAAAATTTACTCCTTTTCCTTTAATAGCACCACAGTTTGAAGAATATGTTTTTTAATTTGTCTTCAAAGAAGTTCAGTACGGCAGTGTAACTGAACTCTAATCCCATTCAGAGTAGGGTTTGCAGGCTTGAGAATGGCATCAGACAATGAGTGTCTATTATGGGAAGTACCTCTCTCTTTTCTTTGGAGATTTATAGCCTAATAGAAAGATGAGAAAGTTCAAGCTAGAGCAGTGCCTCTTGCTTTTTCCTGGCAAAAATATCAAAATTAAGTGAGAATATTATCTGTCAGGACATCTAATAACAAGAGAGAAAGTTCTAAAAAATAAACAACTGATATTTCCCAGATAGGGCAGTCATCTTAACTTAGTGGCTAATTTTTACTTTATTGTCACAAGGTACCCAGAGGGAAAGACTATTTTTATGTACTCTACTTAACTATAAGAGGCAGTTATTTTCTAAGATCCTTAAAAAAAAACCTCATAATTTTTGTTTTTCCAAAGACTCTTGCAAAGGGCATGCATTTCCTAAGCCAGCCTTTGCCACATCTGCCCCCTTGTCCACATTTTCATTCCAAAAATGCTCCCTGGCCACAAAGATCTAGCATGTAAAGCCTATCGTACTAGGAATAGGGTTCTACAGTTTCACAAAGACCAAAACAGCTACAAAATGCATAAATTAAGGAGAGAAAGATGAGTCAACAAAAGTGGTATCCATCTACTTCTCTAATTTTCTCAGCATTTGTCGCTTTGAACACATCAAATTCCTTTGCAAGTTATTAGCAAAGTGTATTTCTACCATTTTTCATTATTCCTCTGTAAACCACAAATACAATTAAAATAATGGGTTTAAAGAGGGGTATAATAAAAATAAATTCCTAGTAATAATAAAGATGTTTATTAGACTACACTTAATGCCATGCAAATATTTTGTTTCCCTGCTCCCCTGCAGTACTGTGACCATGACTCTGTACTCAGGGTGCCTACTGATATACAAGATGTCTTCGTTGAACTTAACTGCTCAGGCAGCTGAAAGTGGCTACTAACAGACTCACCTAATCTAACCAGTGTCAGAGTGTGGATCTCCTAAAGGAAATTAAAAAAGGAATTGTTTTTCTTCTTCTACAAAACCAAAAGTAAAACTATTTATTCGTTTTTTTCTAAGCCAGTTTATACTGTGGTCAAAAATAAACACTATTTTAAGATTCCACCCACTTTTTTTTAATTTATAATTTTTGTTTTTGTAGTCTCCGATTACGAGGGTCACACACTAGACTGACACATATTTAAAATAACATGCACTGTATTATATCACTGAAACTTGCTAAGATAAAAGAACTTAAATGTTCTCACTGAACAAACAAATAAATGAATAAAGTGAGGTAAGGGATGTATTAATTAACTGGATCCTTTCACAATGTATATGTATATGAAAACACCACAGTGTGCATTTTAAATATCTTACAATTTTGTTTGTCAACTGTACCTCAATAAAGCTGAAAAATAAACACATTAATAAACATACCTATGCATTACCATAAAACATTAAAAATTAAATTGAATACAATAACATGTGTAATACAAGGCTGTTGGCCTGAAAATGGAAGACTCGTCACCTAATACCTATAAACATACCTATGCATTACCATAAAACATTAAAAATTAAATTGAATACAATAACATGTGTAATACAAGGCTGTTGGCCTGAAAATGGAAGACTCGTCACCTAATACCTATATATTCCACAGTAATTATAAGACCTTGTTAATTATATTTATAAAGTGGTACAACAGCGTAAGATTAACATGCCACAGTATAAATTTTGTTATCATCACTGTGTCTCACTTTCTGCTACATTAAAGCACTTTCAACTTCTACTTATGCGAATTATATCTATGTCATCAATGAAAGGTAGAAAAATGGGTATTTTAGGACAGAAGCTCATCGTCCTACATGGAGCTGCAAATCTCTGAGATTCTTCTCTCTGCATTTTGCTAATTAGAAAACTAAAAAATCTCCATCAGCATGATGTACCCTTCTTTCTCAGGGCCTCCATCCAGCACAGAGATGTGTACATAGTGTTTTTGACCAAAAGCAAAGCTTTGCTTGTAAAAATATCCCCATCTTCAAGGGTATTATACATTCCCCAGAAAGAAGGGCTTTGCCAGGTTAAACTGTAATTAACAAATAATAAAAACAGAGGCCTTCTCTGAGATTTTTATAAAACTATACAACATATTTTCTTTTCTGATAATATTTAAGTAAGAAGTTTGAGTCAAGAAAGAACAGTAAACAACGAGAAAGTATTAAACCCTCAAAACTGAATTAGCCTAGTGAGTTTATTCTGGGAAGTTTAATAGCACATTTCTACTATAATGTTTATTAGCATGTTTTTCTAACACTTCAAACTGATTTTTTTTTTTAAAAAAAAGAATGGTTTAGATTTTCAGGAGCTGGTCAAACTGATTCACGTTAGAGCATTATTATATCACTCTTACCACTATTACCACAATTTGTTTAAAATTGGAGTTAGAACAGTAATAATAATTGGATAGCATAACCAGAAAAGAGAGAGGTGAAATGACAGGAATGTAAGACCTAAGAGATACAACAATAAAGCAAATAGCAACTGAAATAACATATAGAGAGAAGGAAAAATTTTTTAAAAACCATCTATTTAAAAATGTGGACAAAATATTAAAAAGGTCAGAACACTGACATTAGAATTGAAAATTAAAGGAGAGAAATATCTTAGAGAAGGTTTTAAGTAGCTAAGAACATCTTCTAAAGTTTGCACGTGTTTCTAAAACCAAAGCACAAGAGAGTGATGTCACCAAGATGGTGACATAGTTTGTTCCTGACTTTGCTCCCCCTCATGAGAAGAACAACTAACAACTATTCGAGGACAAGACACCACTGAGAGAATACTAGGACATGGAAGTGAGGCTGAAGCACCCTCGGCACCCCAGAGATCAAGACAGACTGCATTAGAAGAATGGATGTTACCTGAACCTATTATGGTAATCATTTCATTTCATGATCAAACCATCCTGCTGTACACCTTAAAACCTATGCAGTGATGTATGTCAATTATTTCTCAATAAAACTGGGGAAAAAACCCTAAGACATGAAAAGCCCTAGTAAAAGAAGGAAAGATGGTTTAAACTTGAATTCTTGTACCACTGAAAAATAAATAAATAAGATGCAGATAAATGGTTTCTGAAATTAGGGTGGGACTATAAATTCTGAACAACCAGCAATTTAAATTTCTTTCACAGAATGAAAAATAAATATTCAACTGTACATTTTTGCTTACCTTCACTGTCACGGAATGACTCCCCCCACCCTTTTTTTTTTGGCTCTGTCACTGTTATGGATGAAATTGTGTCTTCCAAAAATATGGGTCGAAGTCCCTGGTACCTTGGAACATGACCTTATTTGGAAATAAGGCCCTTTCAAATGTAATTAGTTAAGATGAATTCATACTGGAGTAGAGTGGGCTTTTAATTCAGTATGACTGGTGTCTTTATAAGAAGAGGGAAATTTGGGCACAGCGACAGGAACACAGGGAGAATGCCATGTGATGACAGAAGCAGAGATGAGAATGACGCAGCTACAAGCCAAGGACCAGCAAGGACTGATGGTCTCCTCCTCCAGAAGCTGGGAAGAAGCAAGGAAGGATTCTACCAGTCTCAGAAGGATCCTGCCCCTGCTGGCATCTTGATTTTGAACTTCTATGAGAGAATGACTTTCTTTTGTTTAAAGCCACCCAGTTTGTGGTACTTTGTTATGACAGCCCTGGGAAACAAAGACAGTCACTGTGTTGTCCTGCAAACCCAAGAGAAAAGTCTAACTAAAGGAGAAGGGTTAGCAGAGCAGTGTCAGTACCAGCAAAAACTTACCTGCAACGTAGTCGCCAAAGCCAATGGTTGTTAAAGTAATAACCACAAAATAAATGGCGTCCAGGGCACTCCAGCCTTCTATGTGCTTGAATATGATTGCAGGCAGAGCAACAAAGAGTACACAGCCAAACAGTATAAATATGATTGTTGAGATGATTCGAATCTTGGTTTGACTAACATTCCACTTCTAAGGATGAGAGAGAGACAGAGATGGAGAAATCGATTGAGATAGATTATCAATGTATCTGTGAAGTTGACCTATATATCAATACACTGTTATCAGCAAATTAGTAAATGAGAATGGTATTTTATTCCCTCTTATAATTAACTTTAATTGTATTTACTTACAAATATTGGGTATAACATGAATAACTGAAAACAACCAATGCTAATAATGATGCTGCTTTACCCTTACCTAGCTTTACAACAGGTAAATCACTTTCTAAAGTAAATTACATTTGCTCTGAGAATAAAATTTCAGACTTACATTGTTCTTTGCTTACCTGAACTACTTTTGAAATATTTCTATTCTATAGGCATACAACCATTGCATGCCAAAGATAATCTAGAAATATATGAAATGGAGAAAACTGAACCATGAATTAAATATCTACTGTTGATAATTGATAAAATTATTAATTTCATGAAGACTTTTCCCTCTCACTCCTACCACATTTTCCTGTCATTCTTCAATTGGTTAAAGTGAAATACTAACAGACTTAAAGTTGATTCCCATGTGAACCAGATGAACTACCTCTCTGTTCTGTGGCCTTAAGCTGTACAACTAAATATACCAGACACGATATGTAGGCAAGGATAAGTCTTCAGCAGCCCTAAGCTACAGCTGCCCTCAGAGGACCCATGTTTTTTCACTCTTTCCCTTCTCAGAAATCCCTACAGCATAACCTAGTAAGTGAAGTATGTACATACAGCCATTTATCTCCATATCTCTTTTTTTCGTTATCACTATATATTTTCATCTCCCTGGATCTGTCTTATCTACTGTGACAATTATATGTCACATCCCCACCGTATAAAAATCACTGAATTTTAGAGCTTGAACATTTTCTAGAGATAAAGATCTATAAAACCATCGAATGGAAAGTGGAAATAAAAGTTTCTCTAGTCTATCACCCTTATCATATACATAAGAGTTAAATGAATTCATGTTTGTAAAGTTCTCAGAACAGAGCTTAGTACTAAATGTTGAATCTTGACTACTGGGATGTATTCACTACCAGAGCATGGGATTTATTTTATGCACTGATGTGGATACAGCATGAAAAACATTCTCCAGCATCCTGTAGTCACTCAAACATCTGTTGAATGAATGAATGAAGAACAATTCAGCATTATCAAGTTCATGCCACTAACTTCCCCTCTAAGTTAATGTAATACAAGATACTTTTAATATCAATATAAGAAAAGTATAACACCAAAAAAGGATAAAGCAACTAGTTGGGAAGAACCATGCCTTCTTTACTCTAACGTAAAAATATTTGAGAATGAACTTTGAACTTAATATGAAACATATCTAATGCTACAACTGGAATTATAATTTAAATTGAAAAACTAATACTCAGTGGTCTTATTTCATTAATAGAGTTAAATACTTTGTTGAATTTTTTATGAAAAGATAAATTATTGAATAATAAATAAAATGTATTGTAATAGTAGTGACAGTACTAACAAACCATTTATAATCTCACTCTCTAACACAATTATTTTCTTTATTCATAATTTTTTTTCAAGAATAGAAGCTTGTCATCATGATATTTTTCACTTAAGATCTAATTAGAGCATTTTCATTTTATTTTATTTTTTCTATTGAATATATACCCGTGAACATCTTGTGTATTACTTTTGGTTCTACTAAATTACATCCCTTAGTTAAATCTCTATCAATAATAACATGACTAACTTAAGTTATATGATCCCCTTTATCGTGTTTGCTATGTATTATTTGATCCTTCACAAAAGGGCTATTTGAAGTTTACTAGCTATGTTAGGCTTTCACTTATAATATCTCTAACCCTCAGAGTAATGCCTCATCATCAGTACCATTATTCACATTATATAAATGGCAAAATGGAGATTTAAGGGTAAAATAACTAGCCTAAGTGAATATAGCTAGGAGACAATACATCTGAAATTTGAACCCAGGACTGTCAGATTTCTGCTTCTTTTCCTATATTTTGCTTTTTCTTATTCATTAATGTATTCATTTGAAGAAGTATAAAAATAACTATACAGTGAGTTACTTACAAATAGAGGTACATATAAATTGTTATAGAAAACCCAGTAACTGAACGTCTAACTGTATCTGAGGTGAAGAGAAAAGTTACAATATTTTTAAAATTTAAATGATTAACATATGTAGTTAAAAGGCTATTGTACTCACAATAAATGTATCTTCCACTTTTGCAATTCCTTTTCCAAATATGGTTCCTAGTTGATCTCCAACTCCAGCCAACAGAAAACCAAAGAGGGGAATTCCCAGTAAGGCATAGATGATACAGAATATTTTCCCCCCTTCTGTGCGTGGTGAGATGTTTCCAAATCCTAAAAAACACAAAGAAGAAGAAGAATTCAGCTGTTTATAAATGAGGAATAGTTTAAAACATATGACCTCAAGATTGATTCAGAAATTCCCAAATATTATAAGATATCAATCCTAGATTTCAACTAATTAAGAATTGCTTTATACCACATAAGCTTTTAATGTAAAATCCTCTTATAAACAAATATTTTAACAATCTACAAAATATAGCTAGTGTTCCAATTAAACTAGATGATGAAAACTGAGGGAATAACACATGTAATAAAGTCAATGTTTTCATTAAATTTACCTCCACCTCTCTATACTGCTAATCCTGTCGACTACAAAGTTTTCGTTGCCATTTACTAAGAGTGTATTGCCTTCATTTGAGTATTCAAATATGCTTAAATTATTTAAAGTTTAATAACAACTTTTAAATTTTGTTTCCATTCAAGTACCTACAAAAAAGCAATAAATAAAAACTTAAAATTACGAAACCTTGTTAAAGTTCTGAGGATTCTGAAGGCTTTTCAATTTTGTGCAAGGATGGCGCTACTTGTTATGACTAAATCAGCTCAACTTTATTCCCCCCCTTTTTAAGAACAAAAGAAATGTCTACAAACATGTTTGAGGTAAAGAATGCATGTTCTCTAGAAGTACATAGAGTATTTTATTTGATATGTAATCCTCTCATTATCTTTCACATTAAATTAATCTGGAATTTTAGTTTTAATTTCCTCTTTTACTCAAGAATGTGGATCGGGATTTTAAGATTGGCATTTTGTTGCTACTTTCTAGTTTTACGACTATAACTATCAAAGAGTATGGCCTGTATGATTTTTACTTTTGGGAATTTATTGAGATTTTCTTTGTGGCTTTATAATGGCCAATTTTTTTTATTTGTTTGTTTTTTGAAAATAATCTGGATGTTCTATTTGTTGGAAACAAAAAGGGTAAATATTATCAAAGGGATTCATATCATCCCCCCAAATCCAGTCCTAATGTGGCTCCCTCACAAAACTTGCCCGGGGGGAGGAGAGGATGGGCTAATATTTGGTCATTTTAGCACATACATTTTTCTCCCCATAATATTTCCATCTTTCTCTTCTTCCTATTCAGTCAATTTGGTATTCATTGCTAGTCAATTCATCTATTGAGGGTTGTGGGTTTTTTCAAACGTATTTAATTTTCAAGAACTTTGCCTGTTTTCATTAGTCGGTTCTTATGCCATGAAAATAACAATTACACTCATTTCTTTGTTTTAACAATGTTGTACCATAAATTAACTCTATTGCCTGAGAGAAATCCTACACTTCCTTCATTTAGGTGACTTTCTTCAAGTGTCTGAGAATCCCTGGTCATATTTTCATACTTGTAAGCACAGTATAATAGTAGTTTGGTTAGTTTTTGTGGCTGAAATCTATTTCCCAGACTCAGTGAGAATCGTGGTTGATCTGGTGGGGCATGTAAGATTCTCTTCAAAGGAGTGTAGTTCAAGTAGTGTTGGCCGGAAAGAAGGGGGCTGGCATCTGATTGGCCTTTCACATAGATGTGCACCTCACAGAACTTGATAGCAAGGTTTCCTAATTCCTCATGGCAGCCTCCAGTTCACAGCTGCCTTTCTGCTTCTCAGACCTGCTGACTGCTTGGGGAACATGATGTAAGCTGTCTACACATTTAACTCATTTACCTTCCATCTGCTCTTATCTACTAATGCCTTGGAACGCTGAACATCAGGGCAATATGTACAAAGGTCCATCCAGGGCAAGTGTGAAAAAGGCCGAGAAGTCTTGTATCAAGGTAACTTGAAGAAGAAAAAGCCCATCACAAGGGTTAGACAGAATGCTTAAACTGGACAATTTGGGACGGTGCACCATTTCTGTACACTATCCAAGATGGAACTCAACAAGTTCAACCCTGTCCTCTATTCTAGCATCAATAAGCAGAATACCAATAACAAGAGAGCCTTGCTAAATCAGCAGTGTGGACTGTTTTGACCTGGGTTCTCTGATTATTACAGAGAGTCCTGCTAAGATCCAACACTATTTTATTGCCTCTCCAGATGAATAACCATGTGACCTGAAGTAGGGCAGGCATCTGAGTTATCCCATACCATCCCATTCTCTCTTCTTGCATAAGAGGACGAATGTCTTCAAAGTTATATCCATAAGAAGTAACCTACCTCCAGAAAGGGTCAAGGATCAAAAAGAAAAGATACAACGTTTTCTTTAATACTGACTGTGGCATTGCTATAAGTAGGCTCTGCAGTTTGTTTAAAAAATAAAAGCCTAAGTATCAGAGGGCTCAATTTGATCTGCCCCACACAAGTTAAAAGGGCATAGGAAAAAAGGGCTCCAACTTTTCATCCATCACTGACTCAGATTCGGCCCAGAAGCCACTGGAACATCTTCAGAAAAGGGGACAGAGGACTTCCTCAGAAAGTCTATTTATATCACAAATGAAATGGCCCCAAATCCAAAGAATTCTAGATGTAAGGAAAGCCAATCACCTTTCATTGATCAAAAAACAGAAACCAGTTCCTTGTGGCATCTCTGTACTTCCTCTTTATTATCTCCAAAGTTAGAAGAAGGGAGAATTGAAGGGAGTAGGGTTGAAGGATCCTGATATGATTCTTCTCTGAGTCTCTTCCTGCTTCACCTTCCAAATGTTTCTCTCAACACCATTACGCTGAGCTCTCCAGCTGAATCTGTGCCCCAGAGCTGGCTGCCCTCACACAGTCACCCAGTGCACACACACAAAGTCACCTAGCCATTTTCTGACATGAAGGGCGTGCCGACGACACCCTGAGCATCTGCCCAGGTGACAGGATCACGTGGTTGTTCAGGGGCTGTTCCTCACGTTTTCTCCTCTTCCCTGCATAAAATAAGAGTGGTCTCCTCTCCACGGATACACCACAGGGTCTAACCCAAGAACAGACCCTGGTTAAATGACTTGATATTATTAATGGACTTACAAAAAGTATCCATTGACTCTAAGCGATACAGTATGCCAAGCTTTTAAACTATTAATCTTAGTGGTTGTCTGGACTTCCTGACCCTTTCCCGTGGTTAGTCAGCAGCACCTTCCTTGCCTCAGGGTGAAACAGACTGTTTTGGCAAGAAGAAAATGGAAAAGAAACCATATTAAATTTTGTTTTCTTTTAACTCCTAAATTAAGGTGTTCACGCTCAAAATGCTTTGCCTGAGGAGAGCAGCTGTCAGTTTATAGCATCACATATGCTTGGCAAGAAAGTTATAAGAGCGGCAGGCAATCCAGCTTCCCAAGAGCTTAAGGGAACAGACAAGACTGAAGATTGATGGGGCCTGACCTTGGAGGAGGCGGGGTGAGGCAGAAACCAGAGGATAGGACCTGGGAGGAGGAGGGCGTTTCAAAGATACCCTGAAGCTGTCTTGAAGAGATCAGTGGTTAAATTCTCAGGAATTCTGCAAGTCAGCTGACTTCACATTGATAGTATGAAATCAACTGTAGTAGGAATACTTACACCTCAGAAATTGGCAAGTGCTACAGTTTAGGGCTCCCCCCCCCAACCCCAGCTACCTAATATTGACCAATACACTACAGGATAAGACAGAGTCAAATTTGAGAGACCGTACATAGTCTGTGCTAGACATCTGGATGGAAGCCTGTAGGCTAACCCCTGACATTTATGTAAATACAGCACCAGAATAGCTATCATCTCGTCTTCACATCACTTTAAGGGCAGGGCTTTCCGCGGAAAGCTATTGCAGGTCCACTGTAAGTGGATTACCTAGCAGGAGGCCCATATATGTCACCCCATCTGAACAGCCTGAAGAGGACAGGTCACTTTTCTGGCAGAATTTATTAATACTACAAATAAATAATACCCCTTCAAACACTGTGCACACTTGCAATTATTTAATTATTTGCAACAATTGATTTAATACCTTATTCCTCACTTGACTATGAGTCCCATGAGTGTAGAGACTGATTTATTGTTTACTTGTATGTTGTTAAGACTATAATTCCAAAACCTTACTGGCTTATTAACTAGTGCATTGACAATCAATAAATATTTCTTGACTGGTTGACTGACATATAAACCTAAAAAGTTTACAAAACTTTAGAAAGAGGGTAGAGAAAAGTAAAAGCATACAGAGAAATACAATGTTTCTGTATGAGAACTCATAAAATAACTAAATTTCTCTCCCACTAGTTACTAAATTTACTATCTTTGCAATCAAAATTCCATAGTTTTTAAAATTTTTACAACCTAATGAAATGATCCTAAAATTTATCTGGGATAAAATTAACAATAAGTCAATAAATATTTAAAAGCATGACTAATATGAGGCAAAATTTACTTCCAAATTAAAACTACGTTATCTATAGTTTTAATAATTAAAACTATGTGGAAAATTAATGAATGAAAACAACAGAAAGCGTAGAAAAGACCCAGCATATAACTGAATGTACTGTTTGCTAAATATGACATTTCATATTAATGTAGAGTTAGAGAATCAATTAGAATTGATTATTAAGTAAACAATGATGGGGTACATAGTAAGCCACTTAGAAATAAATTATGTCCTTACCTCATGGTATACACTAAATATTACCAGATAGATTAAATAATCAAATATGAAGAAAATGTGACCATAAAATATACATGAAAGGACAGGAGAATGATTCTCTAAATGTAACTCGTAGGGCAGAACCATAAAGAAATGAAGGATAAATACAACTACACAACAATATAACGATGCCGTATGTCAAAAGAAGAACACAAATTCTATGTAGAGGCAAAGTGTTTTTACCGAGAGGCAGTGCAGAAAAGACCCAATCGTCTCTGTTACTGGTCCTACCAGAGCTCTTCTTGACCAAACAGGCAAACTTTCACTTCACTTTCAGGGCTGAAGTTGTCCTGAACCTAACATGTCTGCATTTGTGATCTGAAATGTTCAAATTAAGACTTCTGCCTTTCGTCTCCAGCCTTAATATGTAGACCTTGGATTGTTACTTACAAATATACCTGTTACTGGGAAATATCAAATATCCATAATGATACATTGATAAACCCCAAATACATTATTGGTTATGAGTACTTGGAATATTTACTGAAAGACTGTCAAGTGGCCAACTTTCACAAACCAGTTCACTTCTACTGAAAAACGTCAGACTAAACTTGTAATAAGCAACACTATTGGATAATAGCAGCTTTTCTACCCTCTGCCTCAGACTGCCTGAAATTAAGTACCATAGCTAAACTGTTTAGACTTGTTGGCTGCAGCATACATACTCTAGATCTAAGAGCCCTATTTGACTAATAGGCAGTTCATGCAGATCTTTAATCCCTTAGCCAGCTTCCAATGTAGAAACAGTAGTTTATGATTACATTTATTGACAACAGCAAGGATAAAAGCAACAATAAATTGAAATTGCATTCATATAGTTCATTCTAAAGTTAAACCCAGCTTAAAATACACATCTAAGTAATTCTGACCAAAAATTTAGGAAGTAGGTTCTATTACCCCAATCTCACGGAGAAGAAATTTAGATAAGAAAAAATGCATTAATGTTATTTTACGTTTGATCAATTTTATATCATAAGGTAGCAAGCTCTACACAGAAAAGAAATCAGATATCACCACAGCAATAAGTATGATTTAATTCTGTTTGATGAAAAAGTATTCAATAAATATTACATGCCAAACACTGTGCAAGATACTGCAGACACAAAGATGAAGAAAGCACTGCTTCAAAAAATTCCAAGTTATTAATAAAATCAACTAAATACGATATCTACCAGCTTTTCTTTAAACATTAATGAAGGTACACAAATAGACAAAGATTTGCTACACTGAAAACCAAAAATAGCAATGTGTGTGTGAGGAATACTCCCATTAAAACACTGCACTTGGGATTCCTGGGTGGCACAGTGGTTGAGAGTCTGCCTGCCGATGCAGGGGACACGGGTTCGTGCCCCGGTCTGGGAAGATCCTACCTGCCGCGGAGCGGCTGGGCCCTTGAGCCATGGCCGCTGGGCCTGCGCGTCCGGAGCCTGTGCTCCGCAACAGGAGAGGCCACAACAGTGAGAGGCCCGCGTACCGCAAAAAAAACCAAAAAAACAACACTGCACTTAAAAAGCTGGGTTAGCATAAGTTTGGTTCCATATTTTACTTGGATCTCTGTAATATAAGAGGCCAGCTAGGAAGTGGCTAAGCTAGGTCTATTCAAATACTAAATCTACTCAGGTACTCTCAATATGCAGCATTTAAGCACTGGTAGTAGGACAGACCCAAGAAAAGCCTCGAAATAGTCTATACTGAGACATAAAATGTTAATGTCATGTGTCAGGAAATTCTGCAAGGACCCGTAGATAAACAGTGAGAAGTAAAAGGAGAGTGAAAAAGAGTAGAATATAAACCACTCAACATAAGCCTCTAAACAAAAGTCTATGAATAATGCAAATGCTAAGAAACAAAAACACAACCACTAAAGCAGGAATTTATCTAAATGAGAATAATTTCATGGGACAGTCTGAACTTAAATTTTGAAAGAGGTATATTAGAATATCCAGAGATAAAAACAAAATTTTTAGTGAAATTATGCGATAAAAAGGTATAAAGATATGAATAGACAGATAAGAAAGGGGATGTGTAAGAAATCTTGGAAATGAAACATACTAATTTTTAAAGAAATAAAATAGATGAAATAGACTGACAGAGGTGAAGAAAGAATTAATGAATTTGAAGGTGATGTTGAATAATTCATGAAGAACCCAACTCAGAAAGGAAAGGGGACTTAAAATTAAAAACATCAAGGAGGCCTTTAGAGACAGAAAATTAAAAACATGAAGGAGGCCTTTAGAGACAGAGACATGAGAATTACAATCATGTAAGTCCAGAAGAAGAAAATGGAATGACTAAGACAGAAACAGTATTTAAACTGAGAATTTTCAGATCTCAGTTTTGAATTGAAGAATTGAAGATCTGTGGATCCATATTGAAAGTGCACTCAGTATTGAATATGGTAAATAAGTGTAAAATCCACACCTAGACACGTAATAGAGAAACCAAAGAATACAGGAATCAAGATAAAATCCAAAAAGCTATCAGCTAGAAGGAGGGAAAAGATTACTTAAAAAGGAACAATACATGAGCAATAATAGTCATTGTAAAATAATGGAGTAACATCTTCAAAGTGCTGATAAAACATAACCATCATCCTGAAAATTTATATTTAGCTAAACTATCAAAAAATAATGAGGACCTATTTTAGCAATTTTCAGACATACAAAATCCAAGAAACCTTACCATCCAGGAAGCTCCTACTAAAATAACTATCTAGGTGTGCTTGAGAAATTATATACTTCAGAAAAAATAAAGGAGCCTAGTAGGGAAACATAGCATAGGAGAAGCAAAAGTGGGCAGAGAAATGGGAAAAATTTAATCAACTACTAACTGCAAAACATATGCACACACATGCAAACACTAAAAGTAAACAACGGACAACAGTAAACACAATGGATGGGAAAATAGAGGTTTAATAAGTAAGTTAAGTGTTGTTTGGCTAACATATAGAATTAAAAGTATTAGCTAAAAATGTGTTAAAGAATAATAGCAACCACTATCAATCCAACAAAAGGGTAGAAAAATAGGGAAAGAAGAAACAAAGAAAGAGGATGACATAAAATAACACAAATAGAAGAAAACCCAAATATATCAACAATCACAATTTATGTAAATAGACTAAAGGCAAAGACAGGGATTATTAGAGTATATAAAAATATCACAGTTCAGATAAAAACAAAGGGATAGAAAAAGACTTGTTAGCAAATTCTTATCCAAAGAAAATCAGCATAGCAATATTAATATCGATCAAATAGATTTAAAGGCTACACATATTTCTAGTAATAATGAGAGTGACTGTGTACTCTAATAGTAGAGATGTTATAGTAATCATGATTCTGTATGTACCAAACACCATAACTTTGTAAACTATTAAAGCAAAAGCTGACAAAATTATAAGAAAGTGACAAATCTACATTCATTCAACATCAGAAAAGCAGCTAAAGCAATATACCTCATTTGCAGATTGAAAGGGAAAACAATATGACTACCTCAACAGATTCACTCATTCAACTTATTCAAGTAACATTTATTGACTGCAATGTGTTAATTATAAATACAATAAGTGAACAAAAGAAGAAAGTCTTCTTTGTTCAAATGGAGCTACTCTATCTAGTTTTGGACAGTAAAGAAAATAAACAGAATAAATTGTAATTGTTAGAAATCATTACATGGTGTAACAAATAGAAAAGAATGGGAGTTATTAGGAATATGGCATGTAGGATTGTAATTTTAAATGGTGTGGTCAGAGTGGGCTCCACGGAGAAGGTGACAGTTGAGGAAAGATTTGAAAGAGGTGAAGGCAGAGGGCCATGGAAATATCTAGGGAAAGAGAGGAATGAGCTGGTGCAAAGGACCTGAGGCAGAAGTGAGCCTGGCACATGTGAGGGAGACTGAGGAGGCCAGTGAGGCTTGAATGACAGGGGACGGTGGTAGGACCTGCCAGGGACTGATTATAGGGGTCTAGTGTAACCCTGAAGGCCTCATAGGTATAAGGATGCAGAAGAGCATTTGATAAAATTGATCGCTCTAAAACAGAACTAGAAACAGAAGGAAATTTATTAACCTGGTTTTTGTTTTTAAACTTATTTATTTTTTGGCCACACCACGCAGCATACGGGATCTTAGTTCCCCAACCAGGGATCAAACCTGCGCCCCCTGCAGTGGAAGCATGAAGTCTTAACCACTGGGCCGCCAGAGAAGTCCTTAACGTGGTTTTTAATATTCTGTGGCATCACTGTGCCGTAGTTTTTTTGTTTGTTTGTTTTGGTTTTGGTTTTTTTTTTGCAGTACGCGGGCCTCTCACTGTTGTGGGCTCTCCCGTTGCGGAGCACAGGCTCCGGACGCGCAGGCTCAGCGGCCATGGCTCACGGGCCTAGCGCTTAACCTGGTTTTTAATCAAAAAACTAATAGCCAACATATACTTAAGGTGAAACTTCCAGGCATTGGCTTTAAGATCAGGAACATGAAAAATACATCATCATTATGACTTCTCCACTATACTGTGAGTCAATGCTATAGAATTAGGGAAAAAAAGGTATAAAATGAGAAAGTACAAGTTGAAGCTATTACTGTTTTTTGTACAACATGCTTGTCTATGTAATAAAGCCAAAAACAGGTATACTGGATTCAAAGTCAAGAAAACAACAACCCAATAATAATAAATACTCATATGTGCTTATTATGTGCCAGGCACTCTTACAATCAATTAAACATATTGATTTCTTTACTTCTCACAATAACCAAATAACATATGTACTCCTATTCTCATTTTTCAAATGGAGAAACTGAAACACAAAGAGGTTAAATAATTTTCCCAAGATTACACAGCTAATAAAGTAGAGAAGCTGGGATTTAAACCCAGGTATTTTAGGTCCAGTGTCTGGCCATTTATCATCCACAACACAACATTCCTATACCCCCAGAAAAACCAACCATCAAATGCAATACAAAATCAAAAGATCTCTATAACAATATTAATAAATATATCTAAGAACAAATATAATAATTAATATATATTTTCTAGATAAAATTACCAAAAAAGTTAAGAAATGAATGACATAAAAGGCCTGAAGAAATGAAGAGAGCTACAGATACCAGTTTTACCAAATGTATGTTAAGTATAATGCAACTGCAATAAATATTTTGAAGGATTTTCAGTGCAAGTTGATGGAATTTTATAAAAGTAATAAAAGAAAGTAAAGGACCAATAGCTAAGAATATTTGGGGAAAAAGTGAGGTGGGAAGATTTGTTCTACATGATATCAAGACTTACTAGAGCTATTAGAAAGCAATCTGATTAACCATCTGTACCATTTATTATAGTTCTTAAAAGCTAGGAACAGAAAATTACTGTCTTATCAAGACAAAGAATATCTATCTCAAAACATTTAATATCATACTTAGTATTAAATGTCAACAAGAGGAATCCCCTTAAAATCAGGGGGGAAAAGATATCCATTTTACAACTATTATTTTTTATTATTCTGAAAGTTCTAGCAGGTTTAATGACAGTGAACATATGAAAGGAATAATTATTATAAAGAAGACAAATATTTGTTGTGGATGGAATTAAATTTCTAGTAAATACAGGAGAATATTGAAAATTGTCGAATAAAGCTCAGCGAAATTGCTGAATGCATGATAAATATGCAGAAACCAACAGCATTATTCTATTTTAGCACAATCTCAGATGTGCTAAATGAGATGGAAAAATACCTTATTTTCAATATTTAGGGAAATATGAAATACCTAAAAGTAATCTTATCAAGACATATGGTAGAGCTTTAGAGAACAGCTTGGGCTAGTGTAAAATGGGATGTAACAAAACATAAAAGAACAGAAAAGACTAGAATAAGGTCAGAAACAGCACATTCTTTTTTTTTAAAGCATCATGAATAAGTTGGAAATTTTATAATTATGTAGTTAATAATGCTGAGCAAATTGGTTACTATTTTGAAGAAAAAATTCACTCTGTGAAAAGTACCATGTAAATGAAAGATACAAATAAATTAACTAAACTACTTCTGTATTGATCCCCTCTGATTATGTTTCATCCTTTACCTCAAATGCACACCCTCCCCCTCCCACCACTCTTCACCTGGCTGATCCCTAAAATTCCATCATTACTTAGGTTAGAAATGAATTTCTCCAACAAGCCTTCCTTGAGCCCTCACTACACACCCCCAAGACTGGGCTTGGTCCCCCTCCTGTGTACACATTTCCTTTAACCTAAGACTTACCTCACTAGATTGTAATCAGTTCTGCAATTAGAAGTTCTGTGAGGGACCGCGTTTTAGTTCTCACCGTAGCCCTAGTGCATTTCCATTGGACATCTAAATAATATATTCTTCCTGAAACTCCCTTTCTACTCTCTGCCCCTCACTGCAGCCCTCTCTCCATTCTGCTGAGGCAGTTTCTCATTTTTCAGGTGTTGAGGATTTCAAGAGTACCTGATTCGCTTTTAGAGCTTGGACCTAAAATGTTTTCAAACAGCTGGTTCCTTGTGGCTCTCGTGAAACCGTGGGGTTATGGAAAGATGCTCATAAAGGTATCCCTCTACTAACTCTCTTGTTATCCTTAAAAATCTCTTCTGCGCACAGGTTGTGATTTGAGATTTCTCTTTATTGTGTTGACTTCTGAATAGTACTTTTCCTTTTGAAATAATCAGATTAGCGTATTTCATCTCCCTCCATCCAGTAATTCAGGATTTTGTTCTTAGTGGATGACTAGCAGATAACTATCACGTTAATTCACTTTGTCTTGCCACTCTTTTTTAGTGACCTTTTTCTTGAGTAACTTATGGATTGTCTGATAAAGACTTGCTTTAAGGAGCATTTTTTCATAGAAGCCTGCCCCTTCCCCAGCCCTGACATCCCCATAACAGGTGTGCTGAGGAGGTTCCTGAGCTCTGTGTCATGGGGACAATACCCTGACCCAACACGTATGGCCTCACCACCACCATCTTGTTAGATTTAAATCAGTCACCAAAGGGCCAGAGTCCTCAAGTCTTCCTCAAGCTCACATCCCAAAGCCTGTAGGCAATGAAGCAGATCCCCTCTCCATCACAACCCTTCCATTCTCCTTCCCTGCTTCTCAGTGGTTACAATGCCACTACTTCAGGGCATCAAAATAGACTGACTGTGGTCTTTTCTCACCCAAATCCATCTCAGCACAGTCCATTCTCCCGAAAGCACTGTTTCAGTCTTTATACTCCATAGTTTGTAAAACCCGTAGGTGTTCCAAGGCCTTTACTTGCAAACCACCATTCCTATTTCCCAAAAACTCCCTGTTATGCAATTGTTCTATCAATACCTTCTGGTAACACCAGAGTCATCATTACTCACTGAAAAAAATAAGCTAGACTCTTCTGATTCCTTATATTTTTTATGTTGTTTGCTCCTTATAACTGGTACAAATGTGGCCCTTCAATTGTTATTTGCAATCGTTTCTGTCCTTTCTGCCCCCACCCCACCCCATACACCACTTTCAACACACAGTCATTCCTTTCCCTTTCAACCAGCTGTGATCTTGCCTTCTTTCAACACACATAGTACTTTCTATTTCCTTTGGAGGGATTATGTATGACCCTAACATGAATTCTTACCATTTGGTTACATGCTTTTTTCTCTCTTCTGGATGACAAATTTCTTGGGAGCAAAGACACTGTTTTAATCATTTTTCTTTCCTCTACATACAGTGTGTGGTGCTTTGCTAGTAGCAGATGTTCAAGAAAATAAATTGAATTAAAAAGAAATGCCTATGGGTTTTATTAATATCCTATATTTTATTTAATAGACATGCTCAGTTCTAAATGGTTCTGCTATACTAATTTTTTTACTCCTTTTAATTTTATTCAGGACTGGCAAGAAAAAAGAAAGTTATTGATTTGTGCAAATTTTATTTTTAAAAAAAACCCTAAAAGTAACAATCAAAATATTATTTTAATATAAAACAATTTAAATTACTTTAGATGCAGAAAAACATTAATATTGTAGGGCAGGGCTTCCCTGGTGGGGTTGAGAGTCCGCCTGCTGATGCAGGGGACACGGGTTCGTGCCCCAGTCCGGGAAGATCCCACATGCCATGGAGCGGCTGGGCCCGTGAGCCATGGCCACTGAGCCTGCGCGTCCGGAGCCTGTGCTCCGCAACGGGAGAGGCCACAACAGCGAGAGGCCCATGTACCGCAAAAGAAAAAAAAAATTGTAGGGCATAAGAATAAAATGTTGGAGGTGGGGTGAGGAGAACAACATAAGTTCAGAGTGTACTCCATTAGCAACCTAAGAAAAAGAGGCAGCTGTTCAGAAAACATAGTGAAATGATAATCACACCTGGTCTTTTTTAAAAAGCTAGTCAAACCCACATCTCTGCCATATAAGCAAAGAAGCTAATCGAACACTGAAGAAGAAATATAGTTCCAGAAAAGTATGATTCTAATTAAGAAACAACTAAACAATGTCTTGATAAAAAGATGCAACCATTTCAGAACTTTCACAAAGTAGTGCATTGTTCTTCTAGATCATTGGTTTTAAACCAAGGGTACACATCAGAATCACATAGGAAATTTTAAAAATCCACCCCGGAACACCAAAATTATTGTCTTTCACTGAGAGAGGAGGGGAATGTGCATATGTATTTTAAAATATCTACAGAAGTTATTCTGATTTACACCCTATGACAGAGGCAGGGTTTTATGGGTCTAAAGCTATACAATATGGGGGGAGAGTCTCTTCAGGAGAAAAGGATACAAAATTAGGAAGCAAACGGTATGTAGGATGACCTTGATTAGAGTTCCTCTTTTATCCCAGCTATGGTATTACTTTATTATTATATTTTCATTACCAAAAATAAAATAAATTGTCATTACCAATAATAAAAATAATGGCCAACACTATTATTTATTGAACATTCTCTCTCTCTCTCTCTCACTGCATGACAGATACAATGCCAGTCCCTTCATATGTACACTTAATTCAACTTTCACAATCCTATGAGATGAAGTACAACTAATTATCTTCACTCTGAATGTCGAAACTGTTCGACATTGAAGCAATGTGTTCAAGGTTAAACACTTACTAAACATTAAGGCTGAGATTTAAACTATTAACTCAATCACTTAGAGCACGTACTTGGGATCAAGGCTACAAATACCGTTCCTCAAACTTATGGGCTCAGTTGTTGAATAACCTGAGTATGAACTATACACTGGACATACTATTCTGCAGGTACTTGCTGTTGTACCTAGTCAGGCTGCGAAAGAATGTATAGGTGCATCAAAACAAATATGTCAGTTAAAGGAATTAAATCAAAGCGTTGTTCTGACCTTTTGTTTCACCATGAACATCATTCTGCCTTCCTCTTGGCCCAGAAGCCACCGGCCTGCAGTTCAAACAGTATTTCACAAGATGGCTCCCTTGCTATTTTTAGCTGCAACTTACATCATAAAATCCTACATCACCGTTGAATAATGGCAAATCTATAGGAAGTTACATATTTCTTAGGTTGCTTTTTGATTTTTTTTGTTCACAAGATAGTTATAAAATCTACAACTGAAGCTAAATGTTGAAGGAAAATTCTCTCACAAAAGAATTGTGCCAAAGAACAACAATAATAATCTACCTGCATATTGTTTCCAGCTTTTTATTTAATACATTGGAACTGCGTCCTATCCTCTTTTCAGCTATGAAAACATGTGGGAGGAAGGAGAGAGATCCAGTGAGGGAAGCAGGAGTAAGAGAGCACATTTAAGTAGCACCAGAGCTTCACCCACCACCCCACTGGTGAGAACATCCTAGAGTGCACAGGACAAGGTAAAACAGCTCACTTCAAAGTCCTTCTCAGTCCCCACATGCCTCTCACAGTGAGAGCATCTCACTGTTCTGGACTGGATTCTAAGTGTTTAAGATGTGCATTTTAATAAAACATGACCACTAAATGTTGGCCAACTACTGCATCTGAAGCTCAAGCCAATAAACAGAGATCTGTTCAAGGTGTAATGAAATGATATTTCTATAAATGGTAGGAAATTCATGTGGCATTTAACTGCCTATTATCTGGTTCTCCTCTTATCCCAAGAGGGGAGAAAAATGATCCAACAGCATCAGGAAGTGGGGAACTACTTCTTAGCAAGAAATCTGGATAACTTACATTTTCCCACATATAGAGAGAGGTTATAATCAGGGATCTGAATTGTGATAATGCATTTTCTGGAAATCACACCTGAAATGTTATTGTTAAAAGAATCTTCCTATAAGAACTTCAATATAATTTGATCTTATCTTCCTGATCATACATGACATCAAACAATAAAACAGCAATAAAGAAAAGCAATAAAGAAAACCATACTACCTACTGGAAAACATTCTGTCTTTGATGAAACTTTGGTCTGGCTCTTCTGAGCTCCTGCTGTGACTGAGCCTTGGGTTCCCGTGTCCTTTTTTGCAAAGTCCAGTTCTAGTAAGAATCCTGTTGAGTCAGTTTAGCCAGAATTCCCCATCCTCAGTATTTGATCACCCTCGATATCTGATCAGTTTCCTTATCCTCCCATCATCGTTGCCCAGGTGGTATCTGATTACCTCTGATAGGCCTTTAGCAAGAATCCTGTTAGGTCGGTTTGGCTAAAATCACCCCTTACTCCCTGTGTTTCCTTTTAGTAATTTTCTATCCACTGATTCCCCACCCTGCTCCTTGGCTATAAATCCCTACTTTGCCTTGTTGTATTCAGAGTTAAGTCCAATCTCTCTCCCCCACTACAAAACTCTGTTGCAGTGGTTCCTACACCTATCACAGTGACCCTGAATAAAGTCTGCCTTACTATTTATTTAATGAGTGTCATTAATTTTTTTAACACTGTAAACAAATGATAAAACTATACAATTCCTCTAAAAGGAATACATTAGACATAATAAATGCAATTTTTTTTCTTTTTTCATTTTAGAAAGTTGGATCTTGGAGGACATTCATAATCTGAATTGCCAAGAAAGCTACACTATCTTTGATATGCAATAATTTTCCTCAATTGCAAACTCACTAAAATCTACCTTCAAGGATACTGAGGGTGGTATAGCACAGTGACTAAAACTGTAGGCTCTAGAGCCCAAATATCTGGGATTGAATTCTAGCTTTTCCACTCTGTCAGTGAGAAAACTACTAAAACCAAACAAAAAAATCCCTGTGCCTCAGTTTCCCCATTTGTAAAGCGTAATGAGGATTATGTGATATACTACACATAAAGGACATGGTATGGTGCTTGGCACATGGCAAGTAGTCAATGAGTATCAGCCGGCTAATGTTACTTTTCCGGCCATAAAGCATGGCTCAGGTACTATCAGTGGTGCTCTGAAGAAATGTCCACTGTTGAATGAAAACAATGGTGGTAAAAATGGTGATGCTCATGCTGACACTACTTTTCCCACTGAAACATGCTTAGAGTAAGGAGGAGTTGAGCCAATATTCTTTTTCATGCTTTTCATTGCGCAGATTATGCCATGGAACAAAAACAGCTATTTGATACCAATCAAATAATAGACGAAGCGCTCTGTGTTACCGCAATTCACCGTTTACTGTCACAGCCAAGCAGGCATTGGCAGCTATCGGGTATTTCATCCTTCATTAGCAAGTGGTAAACATAATAATTGTATCATGGCAAAGCCTGTTATTTTGGAGGAACTACTTCAACATCTCTCACGGGACTGATGGAAAGTATCTTGTCTGAGATGGCCTAGTATTTTTCTATATTCACAATATAAAGAACCACAAATTGAGAGGGAAAAGGCACCTGAAGTTTTTAAACAAAATCATAAAATGTAAGAATTGAAATGGCCAATAGAATTCTAACCCCATCGTTACACAAATATGGAAAGCTGAGACTATGAAAATTGAAGTATTGGTAGTAATTAGGTAGCAGAGGTTGAAGAGACAAAATGCAAAGTTTTCAAGTGTTGAATGTCCATATTTAATACAATTTAACATGAAATTATGGTGTAAGGAACTATGCTTGTCTTGGCTATTACCTTGGGGCAGTAATTCAAAACTCATCAACTACTGTCAGTGTCAGAAAGGAAAAGAGAGAGAATGTGACAGCCAACCTACCTGAAAGATGTATAATTATCCAGATACTGAACTTAAGTGACGACAGCTGAAGCTAGGTCATTTAGATGAAAGAATACATCACCCAAACCATTAAGGGACACTGGTTAAACTCAATTTAAATTTAACATCCAACATCTTTTAAGATTCATCTCAGATATGAGATTAGATTTCCATGCGTTCTTTGAGTTTGACAAATTAAATATCTTCAAACTAATTTATTTGTGTATCTTATTTTTTAAAAAATACACTAAAAAAGAAAATTAAGGAGGTACATTTTCATGTTTAAAAGCTTCATATGCTCAACATCAAGACAGTAAGGCCATTCAGTCTGAGTATCATACAAGGTTTTCTCACACATAGTAAAGGTGGATATACCTTGCTCAATTCAATATTTACAAGTAAAAAGTGTTGGAGGATCCATCAGAGCCCAGTGCTTTTCAAGCTGATTTTCTGCAAATTACTTGTACGTTTCCCAAAGGTAACAATGGCATCATCCTTTCACCTAGAAAGGTAGTCTTGAAACTAAGTCCTTAACCATTAGGAGGGAGAGATGAACAAAAAAAGATACACAAAAAATTTATGGTAAAACACATATACCTTGCTTTTCTCAACATATGACACAATACAGGTCAGAGGGTATGAATGCTGACCCTGCAGCCAAGCTCTGTGGGTTTAAAACCCCACTAATGCCACGTACTCACTGCATGACTCAGGCATGTTATTTAAACTTCTCAATGCCTCCCTTTGCTTATCCCAAGATGGGAAGAATGACAGCAACTCCCTTATAGGGTCGTGGCAAGGATGACAATGTTTGAATACGTACATAAAGTACTGAAAAGAGTACCTGGTACATACTGAATGTTATTTTTTTTGCTATTATTATATTATTACACAAGGGACCACACAAAAGACAAACCTTTCAGTCCGATGCCACAATTTTCCTGACTTCTCACTGTCTCTTGGGTTTTATAGGTCTTACCAATCTACACCTCTTATATATTTCTGTCAAGGAAAGAACCATCAGAAGCTCAAATAATCCACCTCATAATAGTTGGTGACTCACTGATCATGTGCTATTAATTTTTATTGGTTCTGTCCTACCTAATGGAAATCTTTGCTTTATGTGGGTAATTTCCTTTGCTCTCTAGAATTTATTTTCCACAATTTCCCACAGACAGTAGAATATGTGCTCTAAGCCTTGGGACTAGGAGAAGATGGTGGGGAAAAGCCCATCCCTCAAACTCTGGGAACATTTGAACTGGAAAGATGTATAAAAGGAAATTAACACTGACTGAGAATCTACTATAAGGGCGGGACTGTGGTATCCTAGGCACTTTGGGTATATTTTCCGCAATTAATTCCCAAAGTAAAATTCTGGAAAAGATGTCTCAAAACTTATTTATACTAAGGCTCAGAAATGTTAAGTAAAACACACGTGAGCATTGAAAGTGACACAGTCAGAGTTTAAATGCACACCTATCTTACCTCCAAGCCTTGTCCTACTATGGAAACAGGCTGCCTGCTCTTGGATACATCCCACTACCCCTGCCCCACCATGGACAGACACGTACACGCACAAATAGTTCCATTTTCTGTTTTATATATTTGGCATTCATAAGGTTTAATTTAAATGAAGGATTCCAGGGGTGGGGGACAGGGAAGGAGTACAAACATCACTGTTCCACACTACCTTGTATCCTTACTTAATTTCTCACACAGTCTCATTTGAGCTTGAAGTGAAACAGGAACACAAAAAAAGATAATTACAAGGGCTTCCCTGGTGGCGCAGTGGTTGAGAGTCCGCCTGCCGATGCAGGGGACACGGGTTCTGCCCCAATCTGGGAGGATCCCGCGTGCCGCGGAGCGGCTTGGCCCGTGGGCCATGGCCGCTGAGCCTGCGCGTCCGGAGCCTGTGCTCCGCAACGGAGTGAGAGGCCCGCGTACCGCAAAAAAAAAAAAAAAAAAAAAAAGATTATTATGAGAAGGCCTGATCGTGCCCTAAATGTGAACCCTTAATACATTTTTCTCTTTTCTGTAATCTCTTCACAGCTATGAAGACTATCTCAGATTAAGTCCTTTACCCTAATTTCAGTCTATTAGAAAACCTAATCCTGGAATGCAAGTAAGAAATCAACAAGACACTCCTAAAGATAGCTCAGGACAACAGCTATAAAAATACTGTTTCCTTGTTTCCATAACAATCCAGAGCCTATAGATAGAGAATATGGAAGGATTTTCCACTCAGTAGAAGGAAGTGAACTGAAATGTACTAACTGGTAGCTAACTATACTTATGTTATCCTGCTGCTAAGCCTGCCCACGTTGAATTAAGTGGAAAGAACTTCTGAGGCCCCCATTCACACTCTGTGTTCACAGTTTAGAAACACAAATCCAAAGTGAAAACAAGTAATATAAAAAACTGGAAAAGAAATATCATCTTTTAAACTCCTTTAAAATTGTGCCTTCCCATTCCCAGCCTATTTTCCTGGTCTAGTTTTTTTTTCCTTTATCCAGTACCACTTTTTAAATTCTTATATTTGCATGCTTTTTTTGTTTTTGTTCTGTTTAATTTTTATTGAAATATAGTTGATTTACAATGCTGTGTTAGTTTCAGGTATACAGCAGAGTGACTCAGTTATACACGTGTGTGTGTGTGTGTGTGTGTGTGTGTGTGTGTGTGTGTGTGTAGTCTTTTCCAGATTCTGGCTTTGTAGGCCATATAGCCTCTGTTGTACTATTCAACTCTGACATTATAGTGTGAAGGTAGCCAAAGACAATACTAAAACAAATTGATGTAGCTATAGTCTAATAATTATATAACAGGAGGAAGGCTGAGTTTTTAAAACCCAGAATGTCAGGAATGGGGATGGTAATACTCTAGTTTTCTAAAACATAACATTTCTTATCATGTTTACAGAAAACAATTCAGAATCTGCAGGAGTTTGGAAGAACTGAAAATATTTGACACTATAATATCACTCAGAGCTCAGCAGAAACATAAGATTTTCTTATTTTTAGAAATGTATTTTCACATGGTTTCTTTCTGAGCACTATACTCAGTTCTCTAAGCAGTTATTTAGTTGGCCAGCATCTACATGAGCATATTGCTATGATGTTTCTAATATGGTATTTTTTCTTAATTTTTGAAGTGCTACAAAATGTTACTTTCTATCAGTCTGAAAATTAAAACAGAAATTATTCAAGCCAATGGCTTTAAACGCTTTTGAGAATGACAGACCATTTTGAGAATCTGATATACATTTTGGGCCCTCTCTCCAGAAAAGAAGATTATAAGCCCTTGAGGGTTACCCTTCCAGAGGTTCACAGAAATTGAATCACAAAGCTCACTTCAGTCTTTACTGGACAATGAGGAAAAATGGAGAAATACAGAATATTCTTTTAAAATGATCAATTTTAACTGCACAGTAGCTAATTAAGCATTATGAAATATATTATCCTTTGAGTTTTCATAAAATCCTGGGAGATGGCAAGCACAACTATTATTATTCACCTACTAGGAAGTCATTTGGACTATTCACATGAGGAAATAATTCAGAGAAGTTCAATGATCTGGTCAAAATCACACAGTGAATAACGTTAGAATCAAGACAAATCCAGGTCTTCTATTTACAAATTGTATTTTTTTCCTTGTTTTACACTCTTTTCTTTAGTCCAGTGGTTGGCAAACTTCTCCTGTAAAGGGCCAGATAGTAAAAATTTCAGCTTTGCATGCCATATAGCCTCTGTTGTACTATTCAACTCTGCCATTATAGCATGAAGGTAGCCAAAGACGATACTAAAGTAAATGGACGTAGCTGTGTTCTAATAATTATACAACAGAAAGAAGGCGGGATTTTGCCCACAGGGTCATAGTTTGCTGACCCCTGCATTATTTTGCTTCTACGTCAAAAGTAAACTCAGTCGTTTAACTTACTTTCCTAAATGGTTTTACTGTTTTTGTATCATCATGATAAGTGATCACTACTAAAATGCAGTTGGCCCTCCATATCCTTGGGTTCCATATCAGTAGAGTCAACCAACCATGGATCAAAAATACTCAAAAGAAAAATTCCAGAAACTTCCAAAAAGCAAAACTTGAATTTGCCGCATGCTGGCAACTATTTCCATACCATTTACGTTGTATTTCCAATTATTTACAGTAAACGGGAGGACATTCGTAGGTTATATACAATCACTATGCCATTTTATTTTTTTTAACATCTTTATTGGAGTATAATTGCTTTACAATGGTGTGTTAGTTTCTGCTTTATAACAAAGTGAATCAGCTGTACATATACATATATCCCCATATCTCTTCCCTCTTGCGTCTCCGTCCCACTATGCCATTTTATATGACTTGAGCATCCATGGATTTGGATATCTGTGAGGGTTCTGGAATCAATTCGCCCTTAGATACCAAGGGGTGACTACTCTAAATGCTAATGGAATCCCTATATAATATCACCAGTGACAGCAAAATCTCTGCCAAGAAGCTAAAATTAGAATTTTATACATTGATTTTTATTTTCATTTTGAGATAGTTTCACTGATGACACCACTGTATAGAGAGATAATTTTGGAACACAATCTCCTTCACTAGCACAATATTAGATGTGAAAAATGAAAATCCTATTGCAGTGATGGAGTTAAGAAGACAGTTTGAGAAAGCAAATTAAAATATAAACTTTTATTTTATTATAATGTTTAATTTATATTATATGTTGCCTTAAAATATAAATTATATGTTGCCTTAAATATCTAAGAGATATATATATTCCACAAAATATTATATTTTATTATGTTACTTATTTTATTGTAATGTTTAATTACTTTGTATATCAAATAACATTCAAGGAGGTATCTAATTAGTATATTTGTTTATGGAAGTTATTAGAGCTGTCACAAAATATCTTGGTTCTTCTGGGCATAAGGTAGGATAGCATCTCCCCACCTACACTCTTGAAGTTGGTCTGACCAATGTCACGTGAGTAAAAACAATGTGTGCACGTATATGAAGCATGATTAGCCAGTGTTCAATTTCCCATGGTCTCCTTTTTTTTTTTTTTTTTTTGGTACGCGGGCCTCTCACTGTTGTGGCCTCTCCTGTTGCAGAGCACAGGCTCCGCACACACAGGCTCAGCGGCCATGGCTCACGGGCCCAGCGGCTCCGCGGCATGTGGGATCTTCCCGGACCGGGACACGAACCCGTGTCCCCTGCATCGGCAGGCGGACTCTCAACCACTGCGCCACCAGGGAAGCCCTCCCATGGTCTCCTTCTTATGAGCAAGAACAATGCGCAGGGCCCTCCTGTTGACCCACACAGGTCGTACAATGTGATCAGGAAATAAACTTTTTATTTTGTAAAGTCACCAAGATGCGAGGATCATTTACTACAGAAAATAACTTAGCAGATCCTAATATAGAGGCATAGATTTTTAAAAAATCATATAGAAAAAAATTTATAAAAATATTAATTTTTATTCTACTCAACTAAGAGTAACACCTGTTTCATTATATGTTATTCTGACGATCACATTTGGGATTATCTAGGTATCATTAAAATCAACTCATTTCATTAGATCAAAACAAATTAACTAGATGAAGAAACTAGTCAAATCTAACACTTAGCATTGTGAGAATAACTGGTTTGAGCAAACCTTAATTATGTGAAGGCAACATTATATATATTATAAGAATTAAAATGTGTGGATTAAAGCTTTAGGAAAGAATGTATTTTCTTTCTTTGTTAACATTAGTAACAGAAATAAGTGTAGTATAAATTTTAATAAAAATTACTTTAGTAACAAAATTAGCTTACTTTAAATTAGTATACTGCTATTCAGTGTACAGCTCTTTTTACATACATAACTTTATTTAACCTTCACAACAGTTCTGATTGTGAGAAACACTAGCCCCATGTGACAAATAAGAAAATTAAGGATAATAGAAGAACTGTGATTTGCTCAAGAATATAACCCTAGCCAGTAGCAAAGGCAGAAACCTAAACTTAAATTTTATGAAATGAAATCTGATGTTCCTTCTACTGACTCACTCCTTTGAAAAAAACAGGGAGCAATATTTTCGTTCTAAGCTGCACTACGTAAGTACAACTAGGTTAAGTGCATGAATATGTACAGCACTTTATTAACTTGCAGTATAATATTTATTAGGAGGTCATGTCTACATCTATTTTTTTATGCATCAAATGATATTAAAACAGAGTTTCCCAACAGTTAAAAAGATGATGCATGACATCTTTGTTAGTTTTATTAAGTAAGTAGGACATGAGCTGATCTCTCAGAAACGGATTTACCATGAGAAGGAATTGTTAGTACAAATGAGTTATAATACTCACTATTTTATATTCATGTACATTCCATTGAGTGAATGGACCATAATTTACTAAAGCATAGCCTTTATGTGGGACAGTTTGAGTGGTTTCCATTTTTATATAGTATAAATTACACTGGGATAAACATTGTCAAGTATATGGCATTTTTTAATATTTTGGATTATTTCCTTAGGATAGATTCCCAGAAGGAGAATTACTAGGTTAAAGGGTATGAACATTTTTATGACTCTTGAAACACATTGCCAAATTGCTTTCCAAAAAAAGGTTATATCAATTTACAATGCCACCAGCAATATAGGAAAGTGCCCTTCTCATAATATTCTCACAAGTATTTGGCATCATACAGCTTCTTTTTTTTTTTTTTTTGCGGTACGTGGGCCTCTCACTGTTGTGGCCCCTCCCGTTGCAGAGCACAGGCTCCGGACGCGCAGGCTCAGTGGCCATGGCTCACGGGCCCAGCCGTTCCGCGGCATGTGGGATCTTCCCGGACCGGGGCACGAACCCGTGTTCCCTGCATCGGCAGGCGGACTCTCAACCACTGCGCCACCAGGGAAGCCCCATACAGCTTTTAGATTCATAAATTTTGTAGAATTATATATATAATATATATATATTAGATTTTTAAGGCAACATATAGTTTAAATAACCTCCAATTTCTAATCTGTCCTTTAACTATGACGATTTGATATTTTTATAAGTCTATTTAGAATTATATGTGATGTATATTAATCTTTTTTCATAGTACAAACTGCTTTGTCTATTTTGATGTTTCAGCATGGTGACTGCATGCGTATGTGTGTCAGGAAGCGTACAGAGGATTCAATTTTTGTACATGGTCAAATACATATTTTCTTCTGTGATTTTTTTTTTTCTGTTGGTTTTTTAGCATAGCTTATCATAACTCATCTCTATCTATATTAAGTAATCAAATTATTCTAACGTTCCCAAGGAGTGATTTTTGAAAAACTTAACTCTTGAACTCAACTGTAATTTACGTTGATGTATAAGGCATGGTTCTAAGTGATCTTTTCCATATTGGGAACTAGTTACCTCAATATCATTAATTGAATGATCCTTCATTTTTCTATGTTTTAGATGAAGTCTCATTTGTTGTATATTAAATCACCTAATTCTTATTCAAAAAAACAAAGAACAAAAAACAGAGTTTTCATTAAGTTATCTACAGGTACCACTGAAATTACTTATTAAAACCTGCACTCTTTAAACTATGATTTATTCCATACCCTTTCTTTCTTTTTCCTTCTGTTGCTGCTTGCCTTTGGAAATGTCACTCTTTGTTAGCATCTCCAGTAAGGGAAACTTAAGCTTAAAGAGGAGAGGTACAACCCATCAACCAAATTTGCCCATGTTTACTGTTTTTGCTTTAAAAATAAAGTTAGAAGGGGAAGAAGTTTAAGATTAGTAATTAACATGCATTTTTTGATGACCTGTGACTTTCAAAAGTTCATAATATCAATATTTTCCCCAGTGGTACTTTAGAACCAAGAGATGGCTGCATGGAATTCCTTTGTGTTTAGAATTAGTCATTATCTGCATCGTACCTTATGTGCATACAAACCACAATACTTACACACGGACCTAATTTGGCACAGGTACTACTTTTGTAAATACCATGTTATTTTTACAGTACCACATAAATAACAATGCCAATTTTCCAAGAGTAAGATTGCACAAGTCTAGATTTTTTTTTTAAAGGATTGGGAAGAAAACAAATATGTAGCATAATTACTAGCTTAAAGTAGACAGGCCCAGACAAATGTTATTACGTTTCTTCCCTATCAAATGCAATACTTGAGACAATTACAAAAGTATTTTTCTGATCATCATCTCACCTAGTTTTAATCACATTCCGAGCAATATTTGCGTATCTAGCGGTCAATCAGATGCTCTATAAAATCTATAATCTATGACAAACGTGCTGCATTTCATATAGTGGTTGGGAAGGGGGAAATGACAAGATTAAAAATAGATTCTGTATTTATTCAGGGCATGAACTTCATGACAATTCTTTGCTTCCAATTTTGGGGTAATTTCATGATCACATCATTTGACAGTGACTGATTTCCCGAAGATTAAAAATATGTTATCGCAAACTTTTCAAAAGTAGGCAAAAATATATAAAAGTATATTTTGTTACAGAATACAAGCAGTTCCTGCCTTGAACACACCCAACATGTGGATGACTACCATTGCAGATACCATAGCCAGCCCTCCTCTCACCGGCACTTCTGGTTTTTTTTATATCTATACTTTCTTGCTCTGCGTTCTACTACCAAATAATAATAATAATAATAAAAACACCGCCTCACTCCTGGGAAGATTACATCCTTAATGCTCCTAAATCCCTTTCCAACTAGCACAGGATTCTGAGTACTAGATGCTCTGAATTAAACCTCTTTGCGCTGATTAACATATATACGTAATGAGAAAAGATTTGGAGTCTATAATACTATTTATGCAATAATTCTGCTTTACTGCCTATCAAATATAATTTTGCACTCTGCAATCTTAACTACCGTTCAGAAGGCATTCTCTCTGAAGAATAAATGCATTTTAACTTAGAAGATAAACCTATGTGAAGGTTCTGAATGGTAGGAATTGATGTTAATATCCTGGGATAGGTTTTATTTTCATTAATTTTAGTGGATGGGAAGAGAAACAGAGCATCAAAGACCCAAAACAATTTCTTAATTTCAACTTCTGTATTTCAACTGCACAACACCAGAAGTACAGATTTTGGAAAAAGAATTATCTACTTTAACAAACTGGCATAAAGAAAAATGCAATGAGATTGTGGAGTCAGAGCTGGAAGTCACCTTGCAAGATTACCTGCCTTTTAAGCTGCCTGAAGGAAGCTCAATGTTTCCAAAATCCAATATGCGGTTCTCAGAGAACAGCCAAGAGACTAGTGAAATGCCATAGAATTATGAGTCTACCAAATTAATAAGATAGCACCCAACACCCAACGCTGCAATGACATCATCCCCTGGGAAAATGCTGTCAAATTCTACACCACTGCTTCAAGTCTGTTCATTTCCAAGTTCAGACAGTGGTTTCACAAGATTACAAAATTGAACAAAAAAGATCTTACACCTTTTCCCTCATCTTTTAAGTTATAACTTTTTTACCAACAGAAGGGTCCTAGACTCTCTGCTGAAGATATGCATAGGCTTTACAGTTTTCAATATAGTCTTGGCATTTCCAAAACTGACCTCTTCTTTTTATCTGGAACTGTTTGTTGAAACTAACTTTTTTCCCTGTTTTTTTCTAATCTTTCTTTAATTTTTCCCCTGTTTTCTAATGCATAATTAAGCATTATGCTAAACAGGTAAAATAAGAGTTGGCAGAAAATCTGTGACCATTGTCGTAACAGCTTCAGCAATTCAATAATTCAATCTAGGTAAAAGGAAACTGAAAGTCCCAGTGGCTGATTCAAAATACAGAAAAACTAAACATAGAAACTATATACCTGAACCCAATCTCTATAACTCAAGGAGTGGAAAACAAGAGTGCTTTGTAAATACGAGAAATGTTACTCCAAGGAAATGTTTTCCATAATACCTAACATGATGCTTTGGGATCTTAAAGTTGCTGTAGACCACAGTGGTGTCTTGTTATTTGCATTCTGACACTCAGAGATCAGGATGATTCAGTGACAAGCTTGGGCAAATCCGGTCCCTGGCATTCCGATTTACTTTCCACTGGGGAAAACTTTATTATATTTTAATGCCTTCAGGGAATAAAATCACCTTACATCTTATTCTAATCTTTAAATTGACCTCAAAATAGAATACAGTTTTCCATTACATCATTTTTGCCAACTGCCTTTCCTAGAGTTTAAGTGATTTATTAGCTTTAAAATAAAATTTAAAACACTAACCCTGCCCCCACGCATGGCCCCATTCTCAGAGATAAGTGTATCTCCATCCATAAACTCTCTTTTTAAGATCATGCATCCGTCCACTTTTCATTCTCCTCACGGCCACCTCCATAGTTCAAGTCAACATCTTCTCCCATATGGAGTAATAAAATAACCTTCTCATTCGCCTTCCTGCTTTCCCTTTTGCCCTCTGAACAGCAGCCTGAGTCACATCAGGACTCCCTTCTGCTTAAATCTTTCGGTGGCTTCTCACTGAATTGAGGATATTGTCATGACCTACCAAGTCCTACATTCGCTGGCCCCTGTTCATCTTGCTAACCTCGCTTCTTCTTTGCCATGCTGTGCCCTCTGCCTGAACTCATCTTTGCACTCTTCTTTCCCTGGCTGATTTCTTTTCATCCTTTAGGCTTCCGCTTAACTGTCACCTGCTCTGAGAGCTCTTGAATCAGTCTGCTTTAGAGCACCTGCCACTCCCTGCTCTGGCTCCACTACCTACTCTTGATCAGGTACATGAACTTCTTGTAGAGCATTTACTGCCGTTGATAATGGTCTTGTTTTTAAGTGCACTGACTGATTGTTGGGTCTCCTCAACCCCAATGTGAGCTCCGGAGGGAGCCTGTCCACCTTGTCTTTCTAGTCTGTCTGAATTAAAGAATAAACCAACAAATAAAAATTGAGGTGGGAAAACGACTAAAATGAAGCTTCCTAATATAACACCATGTATAACATCTTGGCCATTTTTTTAAACTCCTTTTTCTTCACAGCATCAACTAGGACTGCTTATGAACTACCAGCCTGCTGCCTAGATATTCATTTCATTTCAATAGTCAACATTTAGATGCCTCTCTCTTTGTTGTATTAGTCACCAAGGCCTGTTGATTCCCACATCTAATTATTTCAACCTTTTGTCCTAATCTCATCTTTCAACATCAACTCCAATCCTCCCAGTCAATACTCTCACTCCCCTTCTGTGGATCACAGAAATGGTCTCCTAACTGTTCCCTCACCGTCAGTCTCCACGTATCCTCTTCCTGACAGATGCATCTTCTAATGTCACTTTTAACCTGTCACTTCGCTTTCCAAAAAAATCCATGTTCTCAGTACAGTAGGTCCAAAATTCTCAAAAACCAAATTATATTCAACTGTATTCTTCCCATGTGAATCAGTCAATAATATTTCCCATTACTCCTCTAAACAATTCCTCTGATCTACTCAAATACTTACTTTTCTGTCCTTGAAATAAGTCAGGCTCATTCTCCCTTGGTGTTTTTGCTTAGCTATCTCACAGACAGGGAGGCTTTTTCCCCTCCATCAATCTAAACCAAAACATTTTCTTCAAAGCACAGTTCAAATCCAACTTCTCTAATTAAGCTTTTCCTCCCCGTTCCAGCTCACAAGTTCTTTCCTTTTTCTCAATTCTTATAGCACTGAAACCACTGTTCCATGTAATATTTGATTATACAAGACCTATTTTTGTTATTATTCCATTATTTCCTAATTGTAAATTTTATCTCCCAAATTTGATTGCAAACAAGGATTGTGTTTTTATTTCCTTTTATACTCCCAGCAGTGGCAAAAGTAGCATAGATCCAATAGGAGCTACTACGTTGACTTAATGATTTACATGGTTCTAAAGATGAATCCCTTCAACTACAAACAACAATTTTAGATGACCTGTAACTCCTAAACAGACCATATTCTCTCTTACCCCTAATCTTTCCCACATGAACTCCTGATGCCTGGAATGCTCCCATTCTACCTTTATTCATCTGGGAAATTCCTAATTCTTTTTCCAATCTCAAATAGGACATTTATCAAGGAAAGGGAAGTATTCCTTGCTCCCTTTTTACTTACCCACCTACCCCAGTATCTATGTACAGTGTCACTCCTATACATTCCCACTGAATGCTCTTAAGCCATAGCACCTGGCATGCTATATTGTAAATGAGTATCTGCCCACAGGCCTCCCTGACTGGTCTGTGTGCCACCCAGGCTCAAGTAATTTATCTTTTATCTTTATAGTAGCAGACTGATCATATTTTATTATTTTTTGAATAAGTAAATGAACAAACAAAAAAGTTAGTAACGAAGCCTGTTTAAAGAGCTAAGAATTTAGTGTAATGTTATCAATTTAGTGTTATGTAATTTCCAACGAGGTACAGTTCATATCATTTAGAATCCCCATTTGTTTTTAATTCCAAAAATAATTATTAAGCACCCACTATGTGTCAGGCACTGGGGATACAGAAAAGACTCAAACACATAAAAATCCCAGAACTTGCATCTTATTAGGTGCGATAAGCAGTGGGGTATGGTGTTTGCTCTGAATGAGCTGGAATCCAGAGAATATTTCTGAGCAGAAGGTTTCTTTCTACATGGATGCTGGCACTGAGATGATGCTGGCTTGGACCAAAATGGTGGCAGTTTGAATGGTGAGCAGTAGTTAAATTATAGATCTACTTTAAAGGCAGAGCCAACAGGACTCACTGATGAACTGGAAGCAAGGAATAAGAGAAAAAGAATAGTCAGGAATGGATGTTAGTCTGTGCAACTGTGAAATGGAATTTGTGAAGGGCTTGGAAGGGTACGATTTTGAAAACAGTGTGTAGATATATATGAAGAGATTCTCTAAAATTAGTTCTTAAATTTTAATATTCTATTTTGTATAACTGAACTTCTCTTGGGCATATTTCTAATGAATAATAAGGGTCACTTTGGCTTCTTAGACAAATTGTTAACACTGAGTAGAAAAATCTGGGACAGTTCAGCCAATGCAGCTCCATGAAGCACTGCCTGTATCAGGCACCCTACAAGAGCAACTGCAACTTTTTCTCCCAGACTGTCTCAAGTTCTATTTTTTAAACAACTAATACAGTGTAGCTTAGTGCTAGAGGTTACAATTTCTATGATTTCTATAAACCACTTCAAAGATCATACAATTATTATCATTAACAATATTAATAATTACACTTTGAATTTTATTAAATAATGACTTGGATATCTCTCAAATGGAGACTTATGAAAGAGGCCAAAATTTTTACCTTGCCCTAGACCATAATCTAGTCCAAGGTCTGAGGAGATGGCCTTGACCTAGAAGTAGAAGACCATGGAGTAAATGTCGGTGACCTAGAATGACTTAATCCACCTAAGACTGAGATAGAACAGTAAGAGATTTGGGCTGTCAGGCAGCTACCTAAACAACCTAAATAATCAGCTACTGTGCTTAATGGCTATAATTTGGGGGTAAGGCTGGTAATAACGGTTTATTTTTTTCATGTGTTAAAGTATATGTCTGCAAAACTTACTGAATTTTGGATTCAAAAAATGAGACTGTTTATAAACACAGGATGCAACACTAAATCTATATAATGACTAAGTCTCTTGGAGAATAATTTAGTGGTGGTCATGATGAGTTATAACGTGGACATTTGAGTTTTCATTGGGCAGAAACAAACCATTCTCACTCAGTCTGTGAGCTTTTTTTTCCTTCCAGACTCTAAGTAGTTTACACAATAAACAGTTATTTCCATAGTAGAAATGGCCAAGATGTCTAAGCTCCAAAGTTAACCTGTTATTATGGTTAAATATCAAGGTTGCCATTCTTCCAGATTTTCGCAGCCACACAACTTTTGACCTAGCTGATGGAGATGTAAGAGTAAACATAGCTCTTTGACTTCTTAACAAAGGCAAAAATCAACATGCTAAGGTATTTATTTCACTGGCAAGTGTTCCAGCACAAAGAGGCATTACAGTGGATTCACATAATGACAGGACACTACAAATTCCTCTCAAAGGAAAATTCTAAGCAAGAGTTCATCCATAAATTGTCCATGTTCACTTATTTAGGACTTGGATATAAGGTACTCATTTGAAAACTGTATACACTTCATAATCTATCAATGACATCGAAGAATAAAATTAAAACTTTCAGAATCGTAATTCACACACCCAAATCAGAGGTCAAGCCCATGAGAGGAAATCTCATCACAAGCATGTGTGGAAGGGGAGAATTCCCTTTGCACACATACTTTGTTCATAATTGTGATGAGTCAATTTCCTTCTCTTTATTGAAAATTATGCTTTAAACCCACCTCCTTCCATGAAACAAGCAGCTGTAATTCCTCCCAATCCTCACGGCATGGCAAGCATGGCTTTCACTATGGGGTCTGCATTTATATCCTCTGGATATTTCTCGGGCACTGAAGGACTAACTAACAGAAGAGAAGTCATCTACTTGTACCCATTCTGCTGCCTAGTGGGTGCTGAGTGGATGCACAGTCAATCCCCAAAAAAGAGACCATGTTCCACTGTGACCCTTTTTAGCAGTATGACATACAACACGATTAAAAGATAAAAGGTCAAGGGCTTAAACTTTCATTTTTTTGTAATCTTAACATTTCAGTGTTAATTTTTTATACATTTGTGTTATTAGAAAACCATAATGCATGAAAAAGGCCTGAAATAATCATAATAGACAGGTATATAAGAATAGGAACAATCTGTTCAAATGTAGAGTTAAATTTTACAAGTTGAAGAATGTGATATCAAATAAGAACTTCATGAAAAGGATGTCAAAATTGTACTCAAATCGTTTCTTTCTGTACTAAAGAATCAAAGATGCAGGAAAAATTTTAAACTACTTGTCCCCCCAAAAAAAATCACCATTTCAAGCTATTTCCTGATGTTCTTATCCTTTAGTCAAATGACTCAAATGAACTGCTCTCGAGTTTCATATGGATTTTAAACAACTCAGTATTCTGAAACAATAACTCATTTCCATCATTCCTTTGTTCAAACCTTTAAACTCTCTTTTCAAAATCAATTTACTGAAATCTAGTTTTCTACCTTAAGTAGACCATTTTGACCAACTGTAAAAAAAATTCAAACAAGTGAATTTTAGCTCACAAGCTGTACCAAAATTAAAAAACAAAATAAGTTGTCTCCTACCTATGGTTGTAATAACAGTGCCAGCAAAGAAGAAGGAACTTCCCAAATCCCAGTGACTGATTTGATTGGAGGTGTTTCCTAAAGGTATAATCCCTGCATTTATTGCTGCCACTATTTGCTGCAAGTTTAAAAAGAAATTTATCAGTGCACATGAATCACATGGAGGCATCAAACAGTATATATTCCACCCCAGACGACCAATTAGACAAAGAGCATCAATTCTGAGGTTTGCTTTTCCATTTAAAGTATACAATATAGGTTAAAACTTTACACTAAAGAATTCAATACATTAAATTATAAGAAAACTATATTTGATATCGAGTGAATGAATCTGCATAAAGCTTATCACATTGTGTTATGATATGCATTCATATCATCATCCAGTACCATATTTAGCAACTTATTTGAATTAACAACTAAATATAGCAATAATTTTTAGGAAGCACCACAGAGTTAAAATATCAGATTGCAAACTACAATTTAAATACTGTATAATAGCTTCATCAGAAAAACGAGTATTTCCAAAGTGCTAGTCATTTTGAATGGTAAGCATAGGTATCCAAGCCTGGGTTGTGTACAGCAGTAGAGAGTATAATATCAGTAAGGTCCGACGAAACAGGCTAAAATGACAAGGAACAGACAACAGCACTTCATCGTCAAGCTTGAGTCGGTTCATTTATATCAAGATTCTTAGAATCTCTACAGAGTTTTAAAAATTCTATGACAATGAGTATCATCAATGACCTGTAGATGACAGTCAACAATATTCATATAGGAACACTAGAATCTGGATGCTGCTTTGAGTAGTACTGGGAGACAGACAGCAAGATGAGATTATAATCCCTTCTCAATCATCAGATGTTAGGGAGGGAAGAGGGAGCTCCAGAAACACAAACATAGAAGAGAATAAGTTAGGAGAAAATGTGTAGTAAAAGAGAGACATATCGATGGTGGCAAAAGACATTTCTGTTGGAAATACAGTTTTTAAATCTTTATCACTTCATTTCCAGATTTTAAAATTGGAAGGACCTTCATTTGATAGGCAAGGAAATGAAAGACCAAGAAAGGTAAAGTGACTTGTTTAAAGTTATCTAGTTTATTAGCAAATGGACAAAAACTACACTGTGAAAATGGAGGCACTCTCTGAAGTTAATGACACGTAAATGACATGTAAGTTAACGACAGCAACTATCTGAAGTTACTGTCAGATGTAAAAGAACAGGTAATCCGGAGCTGAAATGCAATATAAAATCTGTTGTCTGACTCGTCTTAAACTCTAAATTGAAACTTCAATAGTTAACTGAATTGTAATGTTTTTATTTACTTTAACAATGATATATATTCAATATTTTAAAAACTTAGGAAAATACAGCAAGGCATAGAGAGGATAATAAAAATTTTTCATAATTCCAGAATTCAGAGACAACCACTGTTAATGTATTAAGGTATCTACTCCTGGCATTCTGCTACACATTTTACATAACTGGATTTATGAACTATATGAAATGTATTCTCTATTTTTATTTAATCTTATTCTATATGCGGTTTTCCTTGTCATTACCATATTTACTTAATCGTTGCCCAATATGTAGACATAAATGCTGTTCTAAAATTTGTCTTATTATAATAAGTGCTGCTATGAACACATTTGCATATAAATATTTTTTCATTTCTGAATATTTTTGTGGGAGAGATTGCTAGAAATAAATTTGCCACATTGAAGATTACATTTTAAAGCACTTGATGTATAGTAGCGAGTAGCTATCCAAGAAGGTTGTTACAGTTCATAGTTGCCCCCCAGCAATTTACAAATGCTTAGCAATACTATTACCTCTGATATTAATGTCTTATCTTTACTGAACTGATAAGAATTGTTTACATTCACGTATCCTTTAGTGAGTGAAGTTGAACACTAATGTTTCCTTTATCATATATTAAATGCACACGAATACGCATATATACACATATATGCACAACACACAATGAAGCTGGTTTTGAGACAACTGATTATCTGACTCTCTACTGTAAATATAATATCAGATAAGGCAGGTCTCCCTGATTATCCTTCTTTGAAAAATGTTTTTTTGCAGTTACTAACCTATTATTCTTGCATAAAATTAGGAATCATGTAGTTAAATTTTATAGGAATTTTCATTTTCACAGGTTAAATATATTTCTGTTGTTTGGATATATGTGAAATCTATAAATTAATTAAGAAAAATGAGCAATATTATAATAGTGAAACTTCCCATCAAAGAACATGGTGTGAATCTCCATTTACTGAGTCTCCTTTCATATTCTGAAATAGACCATTTTTTGTTATACTCCACATAGGACTGTAAGGTTATTTTTAGATATTTTACTTTTTTTCCATTTTATATTATAACTGGTTATTGCCGTTGTATACACAAGTATATATTGCCCATTCTTTGAGCCAGCAACTTTCAAACTTTTTTATCTCAGAACTGCTTTACGGTCTCAAAAATTATTGTAGACATCAAGGAGCATTGGAATGTGAGTTATAACTATTGATATTTATATTGTTGAATTTCTAACTTTCAAAATGTTTTAATTCATGTAAAAATTACAATAAGCCCATTATATGGTAAAATAAGTTAACATACTTTTATGAAAAATAATTATGTTTTCCGAGGCAAAGATTTAGTGAGAAGAGAGGCATTGTTTTAGAATTTTATAAATCTCTTAAATGCCAGGCTTAAAAGAAAACAGATTCTAATATATGCTTCTGCAACCAATCTGGAAAACAGTATGGCGAGTCCTCAAAAAATTAAACACAGAACTACCATACAATCCAGCAACTCCCCTTCTTGGTATTTATCCAAATAACATGAAAAACATTAATTCAAAAGATATGTACCCCTATGTTCAGAGCGACATTATTTACAATAGCCAAGACATGGAAGCAACCTAAGGATCCATCAATAGATGGATACATATATAATGGAATATTGCTCAGCCATCAAAAAGAATGAAATCTTGCCATTTGTAACATGAATGGACCTAAAGGGTATTATGTTAAGTGAAATACGTCAGACAGAAAAAGACAAAAACCATATGATTTCACTTATATATGAAGTCTAAAAAACAAAACAAACAAAGCAAAACATAAACTCATAGATACAGAGAACAAACTAGTGGTTGTCAGAGGGGAAAGGGCAGGCAGCTGGGTGAAATAAATAAAGGAGATTAAGAGTACAAACTTCCTCATCAAATAAACAAGTCACAGGAATGTGATACATGGCAAAAGGAATATAGTCAATAACACTGTAATAATTTTGTATGATACAGAAGGTTACTAGGTTTATCATGACGATTATTCTGTAATGTATTTAAATGTTGAATCACTATGTTGTATACCTGAAAATAACATAATACTGTATGTCAACTGTACTTTAATTAAAATGTATATTTTATAGACATTTCTTCAACACATTCATTTATTCAAAAAATATTTATCAATTTTTATGGTGCTAGACAACGGGAAAACAACAGATAAGTGAAAACATGGGTGGTATAGATGAGAAAAGATAAGGCATGTCTTTAGAGTCCACCCAATTAAGTAAAATTATTTTATTTAGTAGAAGCAAGCTAATTCCTCCAACAACTGACCTAATAGCCTCCATAGCTAGCATCATCATTTATAGCCTATCCTTTTGCTTGTCAGTGATGAGGTTCAGCATTATCCAGACATTTGGATAAGTTCCACAAATTATTTAAACCCGAAAGAAGCAAATGTAGACTTAGAGACAGTAATGTCTGGCAATGTGTGGGTTGTAAACAGTTATCACAGAGCTGTGATTATTGCAACAGAGGCTTGAGATGGAACCAAGAAAATGTCAAATCACTATGAGAATGAGTCTACCGTGAGGTCCTTTCTCTGGAAGATTCTTGTAAATTTATATTTTTAAAGAGGATTATTTATCTATCTATCTATCTATCTATCTATTTGGCTGTGTTGGGTCTTTGTTGCTGTGTGCAGGTTTTTCTCTAGTTGCGGAGAGCGGGGGCTACTCTTCATTGTGGTGCGCGGGCTTCTCATTGCGGTGGCTTCTCTTGTTGTGGAGCACGGGCTCTAGGCACACAGGCTTCAGTAGTTGAGGCACGTGGGCTCAGTAGTTGTGGCTCACGGGCTCTAGAGCACAGGCTCAGTAGTTGTGGCACACGGGCTTAGTTGCTCCGCGGCATGTGGGATCTTCCCGGACCAGGGCTTGAACCTGTGTCCCATGCATTGGCAAGCGGATTCTTAACCACTGCATCACCAGGGAAGCCCTATTTTATATTTTTGTACGAGGTCCCCTGGTCAACATCCACAGGAAATTGGATGCCCTTGACAAGTGCACTGACAGATCTAAGAGTCCCTACAATTTCAACGTCAATTCAGGCCATCAGAGCACTTAAAAAATGTCTTCATGAGAACTGTTTCTGTATGTGCCATATTATGTGATTAAAGTAACAATCACTTCATCTGTAATAAAAATTCACTTTTCCACTAACTGTAACTTTTGTGGACAATCAAGTCATGTTCACAATTTATGAATAAGTTGAATTTTTTAGGTTAGGGTAAAGAGAATGTGGGATCCTAGGCATTTAATCCCGAAGTACTGATTAAGGGAGGACTTCCAAATTTAACATACAATAGAAATAGTACAAAATACCCTTGATTGGATTCACACTCAATTTTTGCTTTTCAGTTAATTGACAATCATAGAATGTGCATTAAGGAAAGGCAATTGCACACACGATTCTAGTCAAGAATAGGAGCTTAAACTTAAGAAATAGAGCTCTGAGAGGCCTATAGTCCTAGAGAGGATAAAGGATAAATTACTCATAAAAGTAATCATAAAAAATCTTGGGTTTTCATGACAATGATGCCTTTAGAATCAAAGTTCACTGAGTTCTAATGTGAATTTGTGTATTCTTGAATTGTAAGAAGTTTCTGTCTCAATGTCATCTGGTGTTTTGGAGCTATATCGAGCTTTAACACCAAACAACAATAAGACACACTTATTTGTAATTGTAAGAGACTAGTATACCCTTGGAACTCAAGGCAATCAATGACAATCATGAAAATGTTCCTGTGTGTCCAATGCCTAGGGACAACTTTAGCATGTGTTATAAAGTACTTGACTAGCTATTTTTTCATTGAAGGAAAAGATATTATAAAGTAAGTAACCCCAGGGAAGGCCTGAAGAATATATTATTTTCAGTGTAGGTCATATTGTGGATCTTAAAATACAAGTTCTGATTTCACGGTTTTTTTTCCCTTTGCTCAGATGCTCAGATGTTCATGTTCACCAGAACAATACAGACTGTTCTGAATGCCTTCCATGAATTCCTCCTCGTTAACATCATAACCAAGATTTCATTAAAATATGCTATCATACCTATAATCCTAAAAGTAGGGTCACATTAATAATTCGAAAATTTTAAGTGATATAAGAATTCTAAACTGCAGGTACAAGGCACTGGCATCTAACTGGGCTACATCAAAGACGTATGTGTAACTGGTTCAATGACAACTTCTTTTAACTGGATATTTAAGACTGATCTCATTTCTTCTCCTCTGAAAAAGGACCTTATTTCAAATAACTTGATATAGTAGCTAAATCCAATTATAATTATACTGATACCTGTATAATTATACAGTTCCTCAAAGGGGAACAAGTATTCTCTTGCCAAATTTCTGTAAGACACAATTTTGTATCTTTTTTGGTCACTATGTCCTTGTGGAAGAACTAATTTCATCCTGAGTGGAGGCTAGCCTTTAGGAAAGAAGTCAAATCACACATTCACAACACTGCATCTGACCATTTCAACCATATAAACAAGACTATCTTGACTTGAAGAATGCATAATAAGGAAAGCAAAATAATGATGCTCTTATTGGCAAATGACTTTGGGGGAAGATGTTATGTAGGTATCATTGCTATTTATTGTTACACCACAAAAAATCATCATCAACCATCAATAATATGCAGCAATGTTTGAGGACCGTTGCTAAAGGCTGCAGGATCCTTATGCATCTTTGCCTTAACCTTCTGGCTATGCAGCAACATCATGATTACTTAATGCCAGATGATGTGAACTGCTCTGAACAGCGCTGCTAATAAAACCAGAGAGTATTTCAAGATGGCCCTTACTCTTACAGGCTCAGAATTCAAATACAGCACTGGGAGATCCTAGGCAACCTCGATTGGCATATTTGAATCATGAGTAGTCACATTTGTTTATCCATTTCCTAGGTGCTTTTCAGAAAATCTTTATTAGCCAAACATATTTGTCTTAAATGTTATTTATAGACATCTTTTGCATAAGAAGCTTCTCTTCTAATGTCAGTGACATATTGTAGTCCTAATCACTGGGGCTGCTTCTTGGGCCATTATACATATTAAATTAAGTTCAGCCAAGAAGTAGCATTATAGGGCCTCATTGCAAACTTACATACAAAGGCAACCCATAACATCCTTTGTACCACTGAGAAAAAATCCCCAGAAAACAAAACCATCTTCTTCACATTTGTGTCCTTTCTTGGTATTCTGGAGACTAAAGCAGTGCCATAGGCTTCCTTGCATGAGATAATATTTCTGTCAAATATTTCCATCAGAGTATCAACTGGGACTGTTGACAATCTAACGAGGAAGCAAACAACTTCCTAAAAACCATACCACATTAGCATACTGCCCCACAAAAATATTCCAGTAGCAGCTCTCAGCTAATGATAATACTGGTTGAACCATGTAAAATAGCCAATATCCAAGCACTTTTTGGCCTATAAAATAGCAACTCCATAGTAGCATACAAGAGAATGGTATTCATGTTTTCATTAACACTAAAAACATGCTAACTTTCACTGAGTGTAACACTTATTACTGCAGAATTAAAGTTAATACGAGGAGGACCTTCAAGATGGCAGAGGAGTAAGACGTGGAGATCAATTTCCTCCCAACAAATCCATCAAAAAATACATCTGCATGGGGAACAACTCCTACAGAACACCTACTGAACGCTGGCAGAACACCTCAGACTTCCTAAAAGGCAAGAAACTCCCCACGTACCTTGGTAGGGCAAAAGAAAAAAGAAAAAACAGGGACAAAAGAATAGGGATGGGGGCTTCCCTGGAGGCGCAGTGGTTGAGAGTCTGCCTGCCGATACAGGGGACACGGGTTCGTGCCCTGGTCCGGGAAGATCCCGCATGCCGCGGAGCGGCTAGGCCCGTGAGCCATGGCCACTGAGACTGCACGTCTGGAGCCTGTGCTCCGCAACGGGAGAGGCCACAACAGTGAGAGGCCCGCGTACCGCAAAATAAAAAAAATAATAGGGATGGGACCTGCACCTCTGGGAGGGAGCTGTGAAGGAGGAAAAGTTTCCACACGCTAGGAAGCCCCTTCACTGGCGGAGACGGGCGGTGGCGGGCGGAAACTTCAGAGCCACGGAGGAGAGCGCAACAACAGGGGTGCAGAGGGCAAAGCAGAGAGATTCCCACAGAGAGGATCGGTGCCAACCAGCATTCACCAGCCTGAGAGGCCTGTCTGCTCACCAGCTGGGGGCTGGGAGGTGAGGCTCAGGCTTTGGAGATCAGAGCCCAGGGAGAGGACTGGGTTTGGCTGGGTGAACACAGCCTGAAGGGGGCTAGTGCGCCACAGCTAGCCAGGAGGCCAGGAAAAAGTCTGGACATGCCTAAGAGGCAAGAGACCATTGTTTTGGGGTGCATGAAGAGTGGGGATTCAGAGCACTGCCTAAATGAGCTCCAGAGACAGGCGCGAGCCGCAGCTATCAGCGCAGACACCAGAGACGGGCATGAGACGCTAAGGCTGCTGCTGCAGCCACCAAGAAGCCTGTGTGCAAGCACAGGTCACTATCCACACCTCCCCTCCTGGGAGCCTGTGCAGCCCACCCCTGCCAGGGTCCCGTGATCCAGGGACAACTTCCCCGGGAAAACACATGGCAGACCTCAGGTTGTTGCAACGTCACGCTGGCCTCTGTGGCCGCAGGCTCACCCTGCATTCCCTACCCCTCCCTTCCCCCAACCTGAGTGAGCCAGAGTCCCCTAATAAGCTGCGCCTTAAACCCCTCCTTTCTGGGCGAAGAACAGATGCCACAGGGCGATCTACATGCAGAGGCGTGGCCAAATCCAAAGCTGAACCCCAGGAGATGTACAAACAAAGAAGACAAAGGGAAATTTCTCTTTGCAGCCTCAGGAGCAGTGGATTAAATCTCCACAATCAACTTGATGTTCCCTGCACCTGTGGAATACCTGAAGAGACAACGAATCATGCCAAAATTGCTGCGGTGGACTTTGGGAGCAACTGTAGACTTGGGGTTTGCTGTATGTGACTGACTACTTTCGATTTTTATATTAATCTTAGTATAGATTGTTTTGTGTTTCGTTTTTGTTTGTTTGTTTTTGTGGTACATGGGCCTCTCACTGTTGTGGCCTCTCCCATCACGGAGCACAGGCTCTGGACGCACAGGGTCAGCGGCCATGGCTCACGGGCCCAGCCGCTCCACGGCATGTGGGATCCTCCCGGACCAGGGCACCAACCCATGCCCCCAGCATCAGCAGGCAGACTCTCAACCACTGTGCCACCAGGCTTTTAGTGCTTCTTATCATTGGTGTATCTGCTTGTTGGTTTAGTTGCTCTCTTCTGTTTTTTTTAATTACTTTTACATTTTTTTATTTAAATGATGTTTTTAATATTTAAATAACTTTATTTACCTAATTTTATTTTATATATTTATCTTTCTTTTTCTCCATTTTCTCCTGAGCTGTGTAGCCACACATTCTTTTCAAGTGCACATGGAACATTCCACAGGAGGGTTCACACACTAGGCCACAAAACAAGCCTTGGTATATTTAAGAAAACTGAAATTATACCAAGTATCTTTTCTGACTACAATGCTATGAGACTAGATATCAATTACAGGAAAAAAACTGTAAAAAATACAAACACATGGAGGCTAAACAATACACTACTAAATAACCAAGAGATCACTGAAGAAATCAAAGAGGAAATCAAAAAATACCTAGAAACAAATGACAGTGAAAACACGATGACCCAAAACCTATGGGATGCAGGAAAAGCAGTTCTAAGAGGGAACTTTATAGCAATACAATCATACCTCAAGAAACAAGAAACATTGCAAAAAAACAATCGAAATTTACATCTCAAGCAATTAGACAAAGAAGAACAAAAAAACCCCAAAGTTAGCAGAAGAAATCATAAAGATCAGAAATAAATGCAAAAGAAAGGAAGGAAATTATAGCAAAGATCAATAATGCTAAAAGCTGGTTCTATGAGAAGAAAAACAAAATTGACAGACCATTAGCCAGACTCACCAAGAAAAAAAAGAAGACTCAAATCAACAGAATGAGAAATGAAAAAGGAGAAGTAACAACTGACACTGCAGAAATACAAACGCTCAAGAGAGATTACTACAAGCAACTATATGCCAATAAAATGGACAACCTGGAAGAAACAGACAAATTCTTAGAAAAGCACAACCTTCTGAGACTGAGCCAGGAAGAAATAGAAAATATAAACAGACCAATCACAAGCACTGAAATTGAGATTGTGATCAAAAATCTTCCAGCAAACAAAAGCCCAGGACCAGATGGTTTCACAGGTGAATTCTATCGAACATTTAGAGAAGAGCTAACACCTATCCTTCTCAAACTCTTTCAAAATATAGCAGAGAGAGGAACACTCCCAAACTCATTCTACAAGGCCACCATCACCCTGATACAAAAACCAGACAAAGATGTCACAAGGAAAGAAAACTTCAGGCCAATATCACTGATGAACATAGATGCAAAAATCCTCAACAAAATACTAGCAAACAGACTCCAAAAGCATATTAAAAGGATCATACACCATGATCAAGTGGGGTTTATCCCAGGAATGCAAGGATTCTTCAATATATGCAAATCAATCAATGTGATACACCATATTAACAAATTGAAGGATAAACATCATATGATCATCTTAATAGATGTAGAAAAAGCTTTCGACAAAATTCAACACCCATTTATCATAAAAACCCTCCAGAAAGCAGGCACAGAGGAAACTTACCTCAACATAATAAAGGCCATATATGACAAACCCACAGCCAACATTGTTCTCAATGGTGAAAAACTGAAACCATTTCCTCTAAGATCAGGAACAAGACAAGGTTGTCCACTCTCATCGCTATTATTCAACATAGTTTTGGAAGTTTTAGGCACAGCAATCAGAGAAGAAAAAGAAATAAAAGGAACACAAATTGGAAAAGAAGAAATAAAGCTGTCACTGTTTGCAGATGACATGATACTGTACAAGGAGAATCCTAAAGATGCTACCAGAAAACTACTAGAGCTAATCAATGAATTTGGTAAAGTAGCAGGATGCAAAATTAATGCACAGAAATCTCTAGCATTCCTATACACTAATGATGAAAAATCTGAAAGAGAAATTAAGGAAACACTCCCATTTACCATTGCAACAAAAAAGAATAAAATACCTAGGCTTAAACTGACATAAGGAGACAAAAGACTTCTATGCAGAAAACTATAAGACACTGATGAAAGAAATTAAAGATGATACAAACAGATGGAGAGATATACCATGTTCTTGGATTGGAAGAATCAACATTGTGAAAATGACTATACTACCCAATGCAATCTACAGATTCAGTGCATTGTGAAAATGACTATACTACCCAATGCAATCTACAGATTCAGTGCAATCCCTATCAAACTACCAACAGCATTTTTCACAAAACTAGAACAAAAATTTTCCAACTGCTATGCAAACACAAAAGACCCCAAATACCAAAGCAATCTTGAGAAAGAAGAACGGAGCTGGAGGAATTAGACTTCCTATTCCTCCAGCTCCCTGACTTCAGACTATACTACAAAGCTACAGAAAACAAAACAGTATGGTACTGGCACAAAAACAGAAATATAGACCAATGGATAGAAAGCCCAGAGATAAAGCCACACACATATGGTCACCTCATCTTTGATAAAGGAGGCAAGAATATACAATGGAGAAAAGACAGCCTCTTCAATAAGTGGTGCTGGGAAAACTGGACAGCTTCATGTAAAAGAATGAAATTAGAACACTCCCTAACACCATACACAAAAATAAACTCAAAATGGATTAAAGACCTAAATGTAAGGCCAGGCACTATAAAACTCTTAGAGGAAAACATAGGCAGAGCACTCTATGACATAAATCACAGCAAGGGGCTTCCCTGGTGGCGCAGTGGTTGAGAGTTCACGTGCCGATGCAGGGGACATGGGTTCATGCCCCCGTCCTGGAGGATTCCACGTGCCGCGGAGCGGCTGGGCCCGTGAGCCATGGCTGCTGAGCCTGTGCATCCGGAGCCTGTGCTCTACAACGGGAGAGGCCAAAACAGTGAGAGGCCCATGTACCACAAAAAAAATAAAAATAAAAATAAAAAAATCACAGCAAGATCATTTTTGACCCACCTCCTAGAGAAAAGGAAATAAAAATAAAAATAAACAAATAGGACCTAATGAAACTTAAAAGCTTTTGCACAGGAAAGGAAACCATAAGCAAGACAAAAAGACAGCCCTCAGAATGGGAGAAAATATTTGCGAATGAAGCAACTGACAAGGGATTAATCTCCAAAATTTACAAGCAGCTCATGCAGCTCAATATCAAAAATAAAACCAAACAACCGGGGCTTTCCTGGTGGCGCAGTGATTGGGATTCCACCTGCCAATGCGGGGAACACGGGTTCGTGCCCTGGTCCAGGAGGATCCTGCATGCCGCAGAGCAGCTGGGCTCGTGAGCCATGGCCGCTGGGCCTGCGCGTCCGGAGCCTGTACTCCGCAGCAGGAGAGGCCACAACAGTGAAAGGCCCGCGTACCGCAAAAACAAAAAAAAACCCAATCCACAAATGGGCAGAAGACCTAAACAGACATTTCTCCAAAGAAGATATACAGATTGCCAACAAACACATGAAAGAATGCTCAACATCGTTAATTATTAGAGAAATGCAAATCAAAACTACAATGAGGTATCGCCTCACACTGATCAGAATGGCCATCATCAAAAAATCTACAAACAACAAATGCTGGAGAGGGTGTGGAAAAAAGGGAACCCTCTTGCACTGTTGGTGGGAATGTAAATTGATACAGCCACTATGGAGAACAGTATGGAGGTTCCTTAAAAGACTAAAAATAGAACTAACAGCAATCCCACTACTGGGCATATACCCTCAGAAAACCATAATTCAAAAAGAGTCATGTACCACAATGTTTTTGCTCCTCTATTTACAATAGCCAGGACATGGAAGCAACCTAAGTGTCCATCAACAGATGAATGGATAAAGACGATGTGGCACATATATACAATGGAATATTACTCAGCCTTAAAAAAAATGAAATTGAGTTATTTGTAGTGAGGTGGATGGACATAGAGTCTGTCATACAGAGTGAAGTCAGAAAGAGAAAAACAAATGCCGTATGCTAACACATGTATATAGAATCTAAAAAAAAAAATAAAACAACAGTTCTGAAGAACCTAGGGGCAAGAGAGGAGTAAAGACACAGATGTAACGAATGGACTTGAGGACACGGGGAGGGGCAAGAGTAAGCTGGGACGAAGTGAGAGAGTGGTGGACATATATGCACTACCAAATGTAAAATAGATAGCTAGTGGGAAGCAGCCACATAGCACAGGGAGATCAGCTCTGTGCTTCGTGACCACCTAGAGGGGTGGGATAGGGAGGGTGGGAGGGAGACGCAAGAGGGAGGGGATATGGGGATATATGTATACATACAGCTGATTTACTTTGTTATACAGCAGAAACTAACACAACATTGTAAAGAGATTATACTCCAATAAAGATGTTAAAAAGTATAATAAAATTTAAAAAATAAAGTTAATGCCCATAAGCCCGAAACTGTTTATAGCAAATTAATCTCCTATTGTCTTGCTTATGGTGAAGGACATATATGTGTTAGTTTAAGTAAAACCCTGCATGGTTGAGATTGCTTTTGTGAGAAAACACGGACTAACCACTGCATCCTTATTGGAAATTCAAGTTATGTCCAACATTTGCACGTATCTCAGAAATCAAGGGCTATTATCTACTATTTAAGATGATTACATTTGGTAGAAGTAAATTTGTATATTCATCATTTGATATCCGATATTTCATACATTCTAGCCTCCTGTTTGATAAATGAACTTAGTTTTTCAGAAATTCTATAGTTATACAGAGATGGCATTTTTTTTGGTTATTTTTTTTTTTTTGTCTAGGAAAATTAGAGGCAGCTACATAAATCCAAAATAGAAAAATAAATCCCCAAATTTTATTCCACAATTAAATGAACTGTAATAAGTATTGACAAAGGTCATATTTCTAAAACTGACATCAATAATCTTTTCCTTTTTAAAAGATATATTTCTGGGCTTCCCTAGTGGCACAATGGTTGAGAGTCCACCTGCCGATGCAGGGAACCACGGGTTCGTGCCCCGGTCCGGGAAGATCTCGCATGCCGCGGAGCAGCTAGGCCCGTGAGCCATGGCCCCTGAGCCTGCGCGTCCGGAGCCTGTGCTCCGCAACGGGAGAGGCCACAACTGTGAGAGGCCCAAAAAAAAGAAGATATATTTCTGATTTCATGTGTAGAAAAGTGATGGAGCAGTACATTTGCATATTTTATACAGAACACAGGTGATTACATCATTCTATATTTAGAGTCTGGTAAAGAAGGAAGTTTTCAAGGTTTCCCCAGAGTATATCTTTTAAGTCCGAAAGGTAATATGCAGTACATTTTTAATGTTTTGTCTTTGTGGGAAACAATTTGAATCAAAACACATTTCCTATCTTCTAAAATAGGCTTTCAAAGTCCTTAGAGTGTGTTTCCAAATAATGCATGACCTAAGTTTAACCACACATTAATTAGAAACTTCTTCCAAAGAAGAATCCTTTTTGTAAAAAACACAAAAAGCTTAATTCTTACAGCTTAGAAAGGATAGTATTACCTACAGGAAGCAGTTTCCACATACCAGATTTTAGAAAGCACCTCTAAAAGTAAACATCTCGCTTACCTTCCCAAGACTTCCCTTCTATTTAGGGATAATGCCATGGCATGTCAAAGCTATTTTTATACAGACTAATGAAGTGTACAGCTTTTTTCTTGCTCTTTTGAAAGTGTAAATTTATGTCCTATTAGTAGAAACAAAAGCTTAAAATCCAAAGTCGGAACCAACAGAGAGCTGAAGGTGGATGTTATCACCAGGGCCAGAAGCAAGAGACACACCGCAGGGTATGAGGGTCACCTTCCCTGTTTTATCCACTCTGGAAGCTTTTATTAATCATAACAGTAATATATATATATAGAACATTTGGAAAAATAAGAATTAAAAAAAGTCACTTGCAGTTCCTAAAACAGTTTTTACAACATGCATATATTCAATTTTTGGTTTTAATAGTTATCATAATAAATGTGCTTTCAACTATTTTCATCTAACATAAGCATGTTCTAAGGCTTTTTTTTTTTTTTTTTTTTTGGCGGTACGCAGGCCTCTCACTGTTGTGGCCTCTCCCGTTGCGGAGCACAGGCTCCGGACGCGCAGGCTCAGTGGCCATGGCTCACGGGCCCAGCCGCTCTGCAGCATGTGGGATCTTCCCGCACCAGGGCACGAAACCGTGTCCCCTGTATCGGCAGACGTACTCTCAACCACTGCGCCACCACAGAAGCCCTGTTCTAAGGCATTTTGAAGTCATCTATATCTCGCTGAGTAGCTACATGTAAAATAGTTTACATACCACTCTTCTATCATTAAATGAATTTGTATAACAGAATCCAAGATCAAGTGGCCATTTGCAAGGTGATTATAGAGATGATTTATACATCAGACAAGGATCGAACTGCAAACAGTGAAATTCTGTTATTCTTTGAGGCCTGTATGAAACGACACTGTGCTGTAGAAAGGATAAAACATGGTCAAGACCACTGAGTCCTTGCAACTCAGAAGGAGCCAAGAAAGATCCATGTAAAGCAAGCTGACTGAAACCTGCATTCCCACAGCTGTGCTATTTTCCATGAATTTTCCTAAGTTCCATATTATTACACTGTGTATTAATATTCTATCAGAATGTTAATTTCTATCCATCCACCTCATCTCAGCATAAGTTGGGGGTGGGGAGAGGTTTATAAAGGTAAAGGAAACTTTGGAGAGACAAGGAGATAGAACAAGAAGTCAGAAAGAAACAAAAGGGCAAGTAGAAGAGAAAAAAGATCAAGGCTGTTTAGATAACAAAGAGACAGTTCTGGAAGAATAAGATAGGAACTTAGCCAGTTATAGTCACTCTGTCTAGGAAGTTCTTTTGAAAGAAGTTATCCTTAAAATAGGATTTGAGTAGGTGGAATAGTGAGATCAAGGAGACATAGCACTAGGCAATATTTTTACACCAGTTTGCCCAGGCACACCACACTAACCAACATTTATTCATGCTCTGTTTTTAAGGCCTAAAGTTCTAAACTGATGAGAAAACAAAATAGCCCAAAATAGAACAAAGGGATTTTTACAGTGTCAATTTCACGCATCCATAGAATTCCCAAATTTGGAGATTCTGTTGGCCTTTTCAATAGAATGTCACTGGTTTCTACTCATTTGATTTTCCAATACACTTAAGTGTATACTTCCCTAACAGATACCAGTTTGAACAAAAATATGCTTTATACCAATATAAAATTAATCATAGGGGAAATAGTTAGGGAAACTATTCAGGTTTCCACAGAAAGGCAATCTCGTTTTTATTAGAGGTTTTGAAAACAAGTGAATATTTTTTCCTGCCTTTCCTGAATATATAGTAAAAGATCATGACAAGGATTGAAAATCTTACACACACTCACAACCAACAAAGTAAGCTGTTAAGCCCACTTGTATTGAAGGTAAACCAAACTTCCCACACCCCAAATTAGTCACCAATAAAGGCAAAATATCACAATACTAAAACATTCCAATAATATTCTGATAAACAGTTCCTCTGTTTCAGGCCCCGTAAAATTTACGTATTTCTCACTGCAGCTGAATTGACTCATTGCCATTAATAAACCCACAAGAAATGTTTATGCTTTTGGGATCCAGGTAAAATTTCTTAATACACTGCAGAGTAAATTTACTAATGACTTGCTAACATTAGGCAGAGAAAAGGAAGTCATGCAAAACTGCTTAATATGTTTACATTTCTTGGCTCTTAAAGTCAGAGAATCAAGACAGAAAAAACAATATATGAATAACTTCCCAAAGTGCAGTGATTCGTACTCATCCTGTCTTAGCTTCTTAGTTTTCAAACTCCAAGTTTCCCCCATCTTTCTCAATTACACACCCATATACTTACTAGTTACAGCAAATCTGAACTGGTTGAAATCCATTTTGTTGAAAAATAGGAACCTGATAGAATTTCTTATACTTTTTCAAGCCAACTGGATTGACTGAGCTACCCTTTGACACCTGTCCAGTAGTTATTGCACAAAAATGCAATTAAATCCTTCCCTTGGGCACCTCTCAGCCTGACTTAAGAGTGTCACACCACACTTCAGCACTGAAAACGAGCCTGGCATCTTTCCTCATGTTTTCTACATTCGTCATTCACATATGCAGCATTGTTCATCTTCATTCACACAAAGATAGCAATCCCAAGAGCATTTCAGAGCACAGCAACCTGTGAAATGAAAGATGCCCCCAAAATCTACATGATAAGCACAAGACTAGAGAATCTCCTCTGCTCAGAGGCCAAAAATGTGAAGATGCCATTAGCAGGGCAGTCTTTGCTGGAGGATGGGTCTAATGCCTGGAAACGTACCAAGATGGGCTAACCATCCTTAGTGATCTTCACTTCTCCTGCCCCCAAACTTCCTCAAATCAAGAATGTGCTTATGCTGGTAGAATGAGCAGGATGGGCTATGTTTAAACTGGGCAGAGAGAGAGAGGAATGAAAAGTCACAGTAAAGCAACACAGAGTCTCTTGAGGATCCAGAGGGGGCATAGGAGGGGCAAGAGTGCTGGCATCAAGAGATGACTGAATACACCTGAGCCTCACTCACTTTTTCATTTTTAATCACCTGCTGTGCATCGACTGTATGTCCTCTAGACAGCTACCTCTCCTTAAGTAACTATTGGGAACCAGCAGTGCAAGACCTGAGGTGCTTCACCATCTCACAAAAATAACCCTGTGACCACTATCAGTAATGGTATCATTTGACAGGAATCACATACATATAATTTATCTTCCACAAAAGCTGAGGCACAGAGAATCTAAATGGATCACTAGTTCAAAGTAAGTAAAAACAATAATAAAATAACCTGGAAAATCAGTCACAGGTCTTGGTGTTACTGTTTAGCTGTATTACATTTTTGGTTGCCTAGCTTTAGACATAGTTATTATTTATAATATTATTTCTATGTGATAACACTTTGAAAGTTCCAAGTAGTAAATATACTTATAAATGAATTTTTTAAAAAATAGTCCATTCATAAGTTTGAAGCTGGGTGAACATCTTGTTTATTTTGTCCACATGTATATAATGCATCCCAAATGATCATCAGGCCTTGTCTTATCTCTTTGTGTCACATATGGCCTATATGTCTAGCATAATGCTAACTGCTCAAGAATTATTTGTGGCATATGCTGTGCTTACTGATTTCTAAGTACATATAAAATCACTAACATGAGCTGACTGACTAGAGTACTAATTGCACATTACAGGTCATGGTAAAGAGAGTAAGACTTTGCAGTAACATTTGACACAGCTAATCTCTCCCCACTGGCAACATGTCTTAGCTCACAGAACACGACACTCTAGCTTTCCTCCAATCTCCCTGACTGCTGTCTCATCCCCCTCACCTTTGAGTCCATGGTTCTGTTCTCTATCCATCCACACTCTTAGGTGATTTTATTTAAACTCAAGGCTTTAAATATTGTCAATATGCTGATAACTCCCAAAGGTATTCTTCATCCTGGACTGTTCCCTGCTTGGATGTCTGAAAGGCAGTTCAAACCAATCATATGCCAAATTGAACTCCTAAGCTCCTTCCTGAAACTGTTCCACATGAGTTCTTCCCATCTCAATAGTTAGCAACTTTATTTTTCTAGTTCCCTCAGGCCCCAAACCTATGAATCATTCTAGACTTCTTTCTCTCACAACTCACATCAAATTCTGTTAGCTTTACCCTCAAAAGATCCCAATTTGACCACATCTCATCACATTCACTGCTTCTGTCCTCACCCAGGCCACCACTGTCTCCCTACTGGGCTCTTGCAGTGGATTCTCAACTTCATCCACCTACATTCTCCTCCTCACAGGACAACCGCAGTGATCCCTTTAAGTTACAAGTTAGATCATGTCCCTGCTCTGCTCCAAGTCCTTTCACGGTCCTGCAACTCACTCTGAGTAAAATCTAAGATCCCAAACACCAATTTACAAGGCCCTATACGATCTGAACCCCTGTTACTCCTCTAACCTTTTTAAATATAAATTTCCCCTTCATTCATCCCCTGTAACAAGATGGCCTCTCTGCCAAGAATGTGCCTACCTCTGGGCCTTTGCTTTTGCTCTCCTCTCTACCTGGAATGCCTTCCTCCAGTTATTCACATGTCTATGTACAGCTATTTATTACCTTCCTGATCCATGCTAAAATATCTGAGTTCCCTGATCTGCCAATTTAATTAGCCCAGGCAGTGACTCTCTATTTTTTCAAAACACTTAGAATTGTGGTTTTTCATCTGTAATTACCTTATATGTTTATTAGTTTACTTATTTATTGCTGCTATAATTATAAAAATCTTACTTGAGTTGTTCATGGCTTTAAAGTCCATGGCTTCAAGTGGGGTGACATCAGCAAGATGGTGAAATAGAAATCTCAAGACCCTCTCCCCCTCCCCCAGAAAGAGGTACCAATTCAACAATGCACAGACTAGTTTCCTTAGTGAGAAATCCAGAAATCAGTTAAAAGGCTCCTAAACCTCAAATGAGCATGAAACCAACCACATCAAAGCTCGTAGAAAAATTCATGGCACTCACCAGTTCAGTGTCTGGCTTCTCCTTAGAAAGAAACTGGAACATGCATCTAATGTTCTGGATTTTGGGGTACCACCCAAGGGACAGATTTCTGTCTTGCCTACCTTAGAGCACTTACAGGACTCCGTACACTCTAGCTGCCTGGAGGACACTGAGAACCAAAGTGAGCTGGGCAGCTTGCAGCTTGCTTCTACCCCAAAGGATGCATGATACAGGTGACAGAGTCTATTACAGCTTAACGCTGTCTCCCTCAGGGAACAGAAAAGAGTGGAGCATGTGTCTGACACTCCAGCTTTTTGGGACTGGCTACCCAAAGGACTGGTTTCTATCTCATCCAACTCAAAGCACTGATGGGATGCAGCATATTCTGGAAACATTAGGACCACTGAGAATAAGACCTGGAAGGCTTGCAATAGCTCTAGAAAACCTGCAGTACTAGATTCCAGAGGTAGCAAGAGATTACAAACAGACAAATCCATCTAATTGGAAATTTATATGCATAAGTCCAGAGAGTATGTAACCACAGAAAAGGTTTGAAGGCCCACCAAATCTCTTGCTGGGCAGACTGGTGAAAGTCTTTTCCTGTACATAATCAGTCTGTAAAGAATGAGAGAGGTGGCTGTTTTTCCAAATGTGTAGATCACAACACAAAATAACACCACACACAAAGAAACAGGGAAGCATGGCTCAATCAGCGGAACAACATAAATCCCCAGAAACGAACACTAAAGAAACAAAGGTATATGAATTACCTCAAGGAATACTAAATAACTATCATAAAGATGATCAGTGAGCTAAGGAAAACAATGCATGAACAAAATGAGAATGTGCACAAAAAGAAAGTGTAAAAAAGAACCAAACAGAAATTTTGGAGCTGAAGAATACAATAACTGAATGGAAAATTCTCTAGAAGCATTCAACACCAGACCCAATCAAGCAGAAAAAAAGAATCAGGGAATAGAAAGACAAGAGATTTGAAATTATCCAGTCAGAAGAACAAAAAGAAAAAGAATGAAAAAGAGTAAAGAGAGGGAATTCTCTGGTGGCCCAGTAGTTACTACTGGGTGCTTTCACTGCTGGGGCCTGGGTTCAACCCCTGGTCAGGGAACTAGGATCCTGCAAGCTGTGCAATGTGGCAAAAAAACAAACAAAGAGTAAAGAGAGCCTAAGGGATTTAGGGACCACCATCAAGCAGACCAGTATACATCCAAAGACCCAGAAGTAGAAGAAAGAAAGAGGCAGAGAGCTTATTTGAATAAATAATGGCCAAAAACATCCCAATTCTGGGGAAGACAATAAACATACAGATTCAAGAAGCCCAAAAGATTCTCAACAGGGTGAATCCAAAGAAGTCCCCATCCAGAGACATATAATCCAATTGTCAAAAGTCAAAGACAAAGGGAGAATTTTGAAAACAGCAAGAGAAAAGTAACTTATCACATACAAGGGACCACACATAAGACTAGCAGATTTCTCAGCAGAAAACCTGCAGGGCAGAAAAATATATTCAAAGTGCTAAAAGAAAAAAATGCCACCCAGGTACACTATATCTGGTAAAACTGTCCTTCAAAAATGAAAGATAAATAAAGACTTTGCCAGATTAAACAAAAATTAATGGAGTTCATTACCACTCAGGCTGCCTTACAAGAAATGTTAATGGAGTCTTTCACGTTGAAATGAAAGGACATTAGAGAGCAACAAGAAAGCACATAAAAGTATAAACTTCACTCTTAAAGGTAAATATATAAACAAATATAGAATATTTGAAGGTGGTGCATAATTATTTTAATTCTGATATAGAAGTTAAAATACAAGAGTACAAAAATAACTATAACCACAAAAATGTTAATGCACACAAAATAAAAAAGATGTAATTTGTGACATCAATATATAAAGCATGTGTGTGTGTGAGAAGAAGTAAAAGAGTAGAGTATTGGTACATAATTGAGGTTGTTATCACCCTGAAATAGACTATTATAACTATAAGATGTTTTGTACAAGCCCCATAGAAACTACAAAGAAAATATGTATAGAAGATATACAAAAGAAAAAGAGAAAGAAATCAAAACATCATCACAAAAAATCAGCAAAAAAAAGACAGCAAAGAGGAAAGAGTGACAAAAAGCTACAAGACAAACAGAAAGCAATGAACAAAACAGTAATAGTAAGTTCTCGCCTAAGATGTAGAGTGGCTGAATTGTTTTTTTTTAAAAAAAGAGATTCAACAATATGCTGTCTACAAGAAACTAGTTTAGATTTAAGGTGATATATAGACTGAAAATTAATAGAAAAATATTCTCTCGTGAATGGTAAAGAGAGTAGGGGTGGCCATACTTATATAGAACAATAGACATTAAGTCAAAAACTGTGACAAGAGACAAATAAGGATATTATATAATGATAAAAGGGTTAATTCACCAGTTAGATATAACAATTATAAGTATGTATGAATCTAACATCAGAGCATCCAAATACATGAAACAAACATTGACGTAACTAAAGGGAGAAATAAACAGCAACCACAATTATAGTAGTAGAATTCAATGCCCCACTTTCAATAACTGATTGAGCATCCAGATAGAAGATCAATAAGGAAACAGAGGACATGAACAACACTATAAACCAAAGAACCTAACAGACATGCCCCTCAATTGCAGTTGCAGCAGAATACATATTTTTCTCAAGTGCCCACAGAACCTTCTCCAGGAAAGATCACATGTTAGGTCACAAAAAAGGTTTTAACAAAATTTAAGAAGGCTGAAATCATACCAAGTATCTTTGTCAACTAAAACGGAATGAAACTAGAGATCAGTAGCAGAAAAAAACTAGAAAATTCACAAATTGTGGAAATTAAACAACATACTCCCGAACAACGAATGGTTCAAGGGAGAATCAAAAGGGAAATCAGAAAATATCTTGAGCCAAATAAAAATGAAAACACACATAACAAAGCATATGGAATGCAGCAAAAGCAGTACTAAGAGGGAAGTCAATAGTGGTAAACAACCTTTATTAAAAAAGAAAGCTCTCAAATAAAGAACCTAACTTTATACCTCAAGAAACTAGAAAAAACAAAGCTCGATATCAGCAGAAGGACAGAAATAATAAAGATCAGAGCAGAAATAAGCAAAATAGAGAATAGAAAAATGGAAAAAATCAGCAAAAATAAGAGTTGGTGTTTTGAAAAGATAAACAAAATTGACAAACATTTAGCTAATTGACTAAGAAAAAAGTAAGAAGCCTCAAATAAATAAAATCAGAAATGAAAGAGGAGACGTTACAACCAATGCCACAGATACAAAAATGATTATAAGAGACTATGATAAACAATTATACCCAACAAATTGGATAACCTAGAAGAAATGAATAAATTGCTAGAAACAATCTACAAAGACTGAGTCATGAAAAAAACAGAAAATTAAACATACCTAAACTAGTAAGGAGATTGAATCAGTAATTGAAAAGCTCCCAAGCCCAGGCCCAGAGGATTCACTGATGAATGCTACCAAACATTTAAAGAAGAATTAACACCAATCTTTCCCAACCACTTCGAAAAAATTGAAAAGGACATTTCCAAACTTATTTTACAGAGTCAGCATTACCCTGATACCAAAGCCAGAAAAAGATACTACAATAAAAGAAAATTATATGCCAATATCTGTGATGAACATAGATGCAAAAGTCATCAACAAAATACTATCAAACTGAATTTAATAGCACATTAAATGGATCATACACATGACCAAGTGAGATTTATCTCTGGAAGGCAAGGATGATCCAATAAACAAAAATTAATCAACATGATAACATTAAGAGAAAAAGGAATAAAAATCATATATTCATCTCAATAGATAAAGAAAAACCATTTGAAAAAATTCAACACCTTGTCATGACAAAAAGTTTTCAGCAAACTAGAAACAGAAGGAAATTACTTCAACGTAATAAAGGCCACATATGAAAAACCCACTGCTAGCATCATATTCAACAATGAAAAAAAAGTTTTTCCTCAAAGACCAGGAACAAGGCAAGGATGCTCACTCTCACCACTTCTATTCAACATAGTACTGGAAGTCCTAAATAAAGCAATTAAGCAACAAAGAGAAATAAAGGCATCCAAATTGAAAAGAAAGAAGTAAAAGTATTTCTGTCCAGATTACATGACGTTATATGCAGAAAATCCTAAAGATTACACACACAAAAAACCTGTTAGTACTAATAAACAAATACAACAAAGTGGCAGAATACAAAATCAACAGAAGAAACAGTTGTGTTTCTACACTAACAGTGAACAATCAAAAAAATTAAGAAAACATTCTCATTTATAATAGCATCAAAAATGAATAAATACTTAGAAATAAACTTAACCAAGGAGGTGAATGACTTGTATAATGAAAAATACAAAATTTGCTGAAAGAAATGAAAGAAAACAGAAATAAATGGAAACATGTCCTGTGTTCATATATTGGAAGACTTAATATTATTGAAATGTCTATACTACCCAAAATGATTTGCTGAGTCAATGAAACCCCTATTGAACTCTGAATGTTACACTTTGCAGAAATAAAAAACAGTTCTAAAATTCATATGTTATTACTCTAGGAGGTGGATCAAAAAGGATCTTGCTGCGATTTATGTCAAAGACTGTTCTGCCTATGTTTTCTTCTAAGTTTTACAGTGTCTGGCCTTACATTTAGGTTTTTAATCCATTTTGAGTTTATTTTTGTGTATGGTGTTAGGAAGTGTTCTAATTTCATTCTTTTACATGTAGCTGTCCAGTTTTCCCAGCACCACTTATTGAAGAGACTGTCATTTCCCCAGTGTATATTCTTGCCTCCTTTGTCCAAGATAAGGTGACTAATGAAAATAAAAACAAAAATAGATAAGTGGGACTTAATTAAACTTAAAAGCTTTTGCACAGCAAAGGAAACCATAAATAAGCCAAAAAGACAACCCTCAGAATGGGAGAAAATATTTGCAAACGAAGCAACTGGCAAAGGATTAATCTCCAAAATATACAAGCAGCTCATGCAGCTCAATATCAGAAAAACAAACAATCCAATCAAAAAATGGGCGGAAGACCTAAATAGACATTTCTCCAGTGAAGACATACAGATGGCCAACAACACATGAAAAGATGCTCAACATCACTAATTATTAGAGAAATGCAAATCAAAACTACAATGAGGTATCACCTCACACTGGTCAGAATGGCCATCATCAAAAAATCTACAAACAATAAATGCTGGAGAGGTGTGGACAAAAGGAAACTCTCTTGCACTGTTGGTGGGAATGTAAATTGATACAGCCACTTTGGAGAAAAGTATGGAGGTTCCTTAAAAAACTAAAAATAGAACTACCATATGACCCAGCAATCCCACTACTGGGCATATACCTTGAGAAAGACATAATTCAAAAAGATACATGTACCCCAGTGTTCATTGCAGCACAATTTACAATAGCCAGGACATGGAAGCAACCTAAATGTCCATCGACAGATGAATAGATAAAGAAGATGTGGTGCATATATACAATGGAATATTACTCAGCCATAAAAAGGAACAAAATTGGGTCATTTGTAGTGATGTGGATGAACCCAGAGTCTGTCATAGAGAATGAAGTAAGTCAGAAAAACAAATATCGTGTATTAATGCATATATATGGAATCTAGAAAAATGGTACTGATGAATCTATATGCAGGGCAGGAAAAGAGACACAGACATAGAGAACATACTTGTGGACACCGTGGGGGAAGGGGAGGGTGGGACAAAGTGAGAAAGTAGCATTGACATATATACACTACCGTGTGTAAAACAGATAGCTAGTGGGAAGCTGCTGTATAGCACAAGGAGCTCAGCTCGGTGCTCTGTGATTACCTACAAGGGTGGGATGGGGGGGTGGGAGGGAGGCTCAAGACGGAGGGGATATATGTATACATATAGCTGATTCACTTCACTGTACAGCAGAAACTAACACAACACTGTAAAGCAATTATACTCCAATAAAAAAAAAATTCGTATGGAACTACAAAGGACCCCGCATAGCCAAAACAATTCTGAGAAAGAACAAAGCTGGAGGTCTCACACTTCCTAACTTCAAAACATATTACAAAACTACATTAATCAAAACGGTATGGTATTGGCACATAGACATATAGAGAGAGCCCAGAAATAAAACCATGCATACATGATCAAATGATCTTCAAAAAGAGTATCAAGACCACAAACAGGGAAAATACAGTCTCTTCAACAAATGACGTGGATAACCAACATCCACATGCAAAAGAATGAAAGTGAAACCTCATCTTACATCATACACAAAAATCAACTTGAAATGGGTTAAAGACTTAAACATAAGATCTGAAACTATAAAACTGTTAGAAGAAAACATAGGAGACAAACTTCATAAACCTGGTCTTGGCAATGATTTCTTGGAAATGTTGTCAAAAGCACTGGCAACAAAACAAAAATAGACAAGTGGGACTTTATCAAACCAAAAATCTTCTTCACAGCAAAGGAAACAATCAACAGAGTGAAAAGGCAACCTACAGAATGGGAGAAAATAACGGAAAACCATATATCTGATAAGGGGTTAATATCCAAAATACATAAGGAACTCCTACAAGTCAACAGCAAAAAAAGCTAATAAAGTTAATATTTTTTAAATGAGCAAAAGACTTAAGTAGACATTTATTCAAAAATGATATACAAATGCCCAACAGGTACATGAATAATGCTCATCATCACTAATCATGGAAATGCAAATCAAAACCACAATGAGATATAACCTCACATCATTAGGATGGCCATTATAAAAACAAAACAAAAAAACAAAAAATAGAACATAACAAGTGTTGCCAATGATGTGGAGAAATTTGAACGCTTGGGCACTTTCGTGGGAATGTAAAATGGTGCAGCCACTAAAGGAAATAGTATGGATGGTCCTCAAAAATTAAAGATAGAACTAGCTTATGATCCAGCTATTCCATCTCTGAATATTTAACCAAAAGAATCAAAAAGAGATTCTCAAAGAAATATCTACATTCTATGATAGTTGCAGCATTGTTCACATTAGTCAAGAGGTGAAAACAATCTAAATAACAATCAGTGGAGGATTGGATAGAGAAGAAAGCGGTATATGCATACAATGAAATATTATTCAGCCTTAAAAAAAAAAGGCATCCTTGTCACATGCTACAACTTGAATGAACCTTGAGGACATTATGCTAAGTGAAATAAGCTAGTCACAGAAGGGCAAATACTTCATGATTCCATTTACATGTGGTATCTAAGTGGTCAAACTCAACAGAAGCAGAAAGTAGAATGGTGGTTACCAGGGTTTGGGTGGGGGCAGGGAAGTGCAGTTGCTTTCTCAGTGGATATAGAGCCTCAGTCATGCAAGAAGCAAAAGTTCAAGAGATCTGCTGTACAACATTGTGCTTACAGTTAACAATACTGCACTTAACACCTAAGAATTTGTTAACAGGGTAGATCTCATGCTATGCACTTTTTACCGCAATAAAAAAGAATAATAAAAGGTTAAGTCCCTGGCATAGGAGAATAGTCTTATAAGACTATGGTATATCCATAAAATGGCATACTATAAAGCCATTAAAAAGGATTTCATAAATCTATAGTTAAAGATATAGATATAGATTCATAATATATTGTGAAGTGAGACAATTAGGATATAAAATAATATGTATTATAAAGTACAGTTTTGAGAGAAAAAGAAACCATAGTCTCATACAGTGCCAGGTACATAATAGGTATTCAATAAATATTCACTTAACATGTAAACATTCATGGAATTTTCTTTCATTTACCAGATAAATATTTTTTTAATTCTAAGTTGTCTCACTTCTCCTTCCTAGTTCATTTTGATTTATCATCCCCTAATTAAAAGGATTAATCCTTTAAAAAATCCATTTATAACTTTATCTGGCAATTTTGATGGCAAGAACCTTCAAAAGGACACTACTCACTTTAATTTTTCTCAAGATTCAGAAGGATTCTCCCTAATCCTAAAATTCTGAGATTTTTTTTTCATTCATTCATCCAGCCAGCCAGCCAGCCATTCATTCATTCACCATAAGAGGCAGCAAGCAATGGATAGATGCAAAATATTGAGTCATCTATATGGGTATACAGACTGTATACAGACTGCAGCTCCAGAGAACAGAAAACAAAAGATCTGCACTACTTATTTCAACAAAATTAAAAATGTTAGAATGCAGCCCTGATCTTGGAAAGATGCTTTTATTTATAAGAGAAAGAAAAAGGAGAAATTGGGAGGTGGGGGATAAAGTGTAGGGAGATAGAACTCACGGATCCAATAGTGTTCTTTTACTAACTGGTAGCAGGCTCTTAGAAAAATTACTGAACTGTTTATTTTCTTAGCTCTAAAATGACAGAGTTTGACTAGGCACTGTAGATTCCAAGTTCCAAATTCAATTAGTTTATTCCTTAAAATGTTGTACGCAATTAATACAAAATACATTATGATAAAATTTTGCTGACACTTTTCAGAAATTCCCTGACTTTCAGATATAGTTACCACTTTTGCTTGCTCTTTGCATTTTCTTTGAGACTCAAAGACACATATCCCAGTTCAGTTTATATATGAGATTAACTTATTTTTTTCTTTTCCTCAAGAAAGGAATCTCATTAGGTCCCTAACAAGAAGGCTATCTGAAACAATTTAATCCTGCATAAGGAAAGGATCACAGAGGATAAAACACAGACACAAACACACAAACATACACACAAGTTCTCTATGGATCAAGAAATAAGGCTATGAGGTACTGACTAAAGAGAATAAAGCAGGAAGTCTTGTCCTATCAAAAAATAGTTTTGCATCATTTTTGTATAATAGCACCATATAGCTGTCCATGAAAAATATGTCTCAGGAATGATATCATTATCATAAAATAAGATTATTTACAATTTTAATTAAGCCAACTTATTTAAAACTAGCCTCATGTAATAGATCTTTCAGGCCTGCTCAAATCAAGAGCCAAATGTCATTATCTGATAAAACATCTTCCAGGAATGAACACTGCTATGAAGCTTTGGAACTTGTTAACCAGAGAGAAAAAAAAGGAAATCGTTATTTATCAAGGAAAAACTAATTACACAGTTATTTACGGTAACATGTAAGCTGTAACATGCCTAGAAATACCACTATTGTGGAAGATTTTAAATAAAAAATAATTTTTAAAGGTAAAAAAATATACATCTTGTATCCTAAAATGGATACTAGAATGTATTTTGATAAAATAAAAATAAAATAAAGGGCTTCTGCCACACAGAGCCCGTGCAAATCATCTAGCAATGATCTATGCTCATTAAAATGATCTTCTTTTCAATGAATCTTAGACACATTAAGTCGAATATCTAGTATCAGCTTCAGAACACTCAGCCATCTCCCCTCTCCCTTATATCTTCCCCAAAAGTACACACATTTCCAGGATCATCGCCCTTGAGCACGTTTTCCTGAAGGGCTCCTATCCTACTAGCCCAAACACTGTTTGTCCCCCCTTATTTAAAATTCTTCACAAAATCAACTTTCATTAAAATTTCTCTAACTAATCTTTCTAAGTCGCCACCTTATTTGCCTAGCACAATTACGATATAATTATGTTTGCTTCTTTCTAAACTTTCTATTTGTCAATTTCCATTGCATGTAAAACCTAGACCACTAATGAAGACCTATGAGGCTTTGGCCTATTTCCCTCAACTCATGAATGATGGGCCAACCACACTGGTGTTTGCACAGGCCCTCGGACACACCAAGAATGCTCCCACCTTTGCATTTGCTGCCTACTCCTCCTCAAACGCTTCCTCCCAAGATCTCTACATGACTGACTCCCTCATTCAAACCTCATCCCAAGGTCACCAGCTCAGAGAAAACACAGCCCTTCTAGAGGAGCCCTGCTCCCATCATTCCATCTCACTGGGTCATTCTTTAGTCTTCAGAACATTTGTACTTCCTGAAATTATCTTGTTCAGCTACTTCTTAGTTTATTTTTTAGTCACTTCCCACTAGGATAGAAGCTTCATGAGAACAGGACTCTGTCAGTATAGTTCTATGTTGATGACTCCCCTTGCTTAAAACTACACCTCTTGGGGTTCCCTGGTGGCGCAGTGGTTGAGAGTCCGCCTGCCGATGCAGGGGACACGAGTTTGTGCCCCGGTCCAGGAAGATCCCACATGCTGCGGAGCGGCTGGGCCCGTGAGCCATGGCCGCTGAGCCTGCGCGTCCGGAGCCTGTGCTCCGCAACGGGAGAGGCCACAACAGTGAGAGGCCCGCGTACCGCAAAAAAAAAAAAAAAACTACACCTCTTAAAAAACATTACATGCAGAATGAATAAATGAATGAATGTGCATTTTAACTACCTCTTCCTTTAGATGAGTAAGTCTGACCTCAGGTCTGTCTAATAGCTGATATGCTACCTGAATGTGATAGATGAATGCAAAAATGCTTCTGAGTGAGGATGCAGAAAGAGAACTCAGGATGTCCAGTGTGTGTCCAAATGCCCAAAAAAATTCAGATTCACAAAACTATGCTGCAAATCAATTTTGTTTTCCTGTACGAGTGATAAGTTAATTTGACTTATCAAAATGTAATTTTGTCTTATAAAATTCTATTTAATAAAAACTGGGAATAAATCATTTGATGATTTGTTCATGGACTAGGACAAGTGGAAAACAGCAGCAGCCTGCCTACCTCCTGAGAAGAGAAAAACAGGGGTTCAAAGAAACCCTCACTAACCCCTCCCTCATGCAACAGGAACTTCAGAACTGCACCCAGCAACATTTAAATTTCTTTACAGACTGGTAGCTAATTAACATTGTAAATTCTACTTTACCAGAAAAAAACACAAGCACTAGAGCGAGCTTTAAAGTCAAAGCTAAGAAGACCTCTGCCATATTCACTAGCTTCTTCTTTGCTCAACAAACACCTGGGACCCCATCATCTGAGATGCTGCTATGTGAAAATATGCTGCCCACTAAAGAACATAATTTGTATGCATCTCCGTGGCTATTTTAAGGAAAATAAGACCTTTCCTTTACTTCCCCTGCAAAATAAAAGATAAGAATCCTAAATCCATCTAATAAGGATGTTTCTCCTTTCTAGTCCATTTGGGCTTGCCTTACTTGGAAATGTTAGTGAATCCTGACCACACTATCACTCTGTTGGAAACACACAGCACCACAGACCCATGGGGTGGTGACTTGGGTTAACACAAAACCTCCCTAAGGACTCCCCTTCGAATATGGAGGAGAAGTGAGGTAACTCTGCTCTCGGGGTTAACACCAAAACGTCTAAATGGACACAAACCAGTGTCTCTTCACCCATAAATCTCAGAATCTGCTTCCCTGGTACCATTAGTTTCACTCTTGTGCTGATCGCACATATGTCCAAGGAGAGTGGAGTTCATTTTATTGTACCTGTCACTTAAATCAAATGTTTTCAAATCACCCTCTATAGTATATGAATAACAGTGATAGGAAAGGAGAACTTTTCATTTGCCCAAAAGGAACATGTCCTGTTTTAGCAATTACGAGTTTCTGATGACTCCCCATACTCCTCTAAGTGAGCTTTAGCAAAATAAGAAGAGATGCATAACTGTAGAAAAGGGACTTTACAACAGCCAAGAAACTATTTTGGGACCCTAAAAATGGAAAATTTAAGAATTAAAGATTCTTTTTCCTGAAATATGCATCACTGCAACCCATGTAACAGTGTCTACTGAGATTCTTCTCCCTTTTCACAGTACTCACATTCATTGCTTTACTTATTTCTGAAAGCTCCCTTAAATGCTACATCACCAGAGAACGCATTTTACTTCTATAAGCCTCTGGTAAATTTTGATTCCTTAGGTACCCCTGAAAAAATACATACTTTTAACAGTCTGCAAATATTGGCACTTTCACTTAACATTACTATAAACGGAGGACTAATTACAGACGAATTGGAGCTCTCTCACTTATACGTAACAGTAAGTTCTAAATAAACTGGAGTTTTCTGAGAAAAACTAAAAGCAAAACAGAGTGAAAGTACATGAAGAATATTTCTGAACACATATGCAAGTTAACTAATCACAGGGTAAAAATAAAGCACTACTGCGTAGAGAAAGTATGCTTCGCCAATCCAAAAGCTATTATAAGGGAGTACGTAAGGACATAGAGAAAAATTAATTAGCAAAATGTAAGCAGTCATAAAAAGAAAACTATGTACTAAAGACTGAGAATAAATGTTCTTTGTAAAAATGGGAAAATTTTAAAAAATGGGTATGTTTGGTTACAGGTCTAAAAGAAAAGGTTTTAATAGTTTAAAAAATATAGGTATAATAAACATATATTTGAAGGGATAAATGTAAATCTAAGTATCTGTTCTGCAGTTTTAACTTTACACTAAAAAGGGAAATATCAAAGTGTGGAAATACTACCATGATCTGTGAAATGCCTGATGTTCAATTAAATTTTTAAAATCTCACATGCCTGGGTAAAGAGGCACACAAATGAGAACTGAGGCTCATCTTTGTCAAGTGAAAACTAATGGATTTGGGAGAAAATAACCCAGGCTACCCTCTTCAAAGAGTGTTTTCAGTAGCCTAGAAGAAGCCTCGAGTCACTGCAATTCTTTGCCTGAGGACATCATTCAACAACAACAAATACAAAACACTAGGCATCATCAGAGTGGTAATAGAAATAAAACGGGGAGAGGGGGGAAGGACAAGGAAAGAATTAAAACAGAAAGCCACTCTTGTGCTACATTATGATTCCTCCTCTTCTGGAATACTGCCTACAGCTCTAATTGACACTTCTCAAAATGTTAACTGAGCAGAAAGCAGTTCAAAAAAAGGATAAGTAAAATAATCAAGAAGACACTGTAAGTGCTAAGGAAGAGATGAAGATACAAGACTACCAGAAAGGCAAAGACCCAAGACACACAATATCACGGATTACAAAAGCATACAGAGGTGAGGAAGAATGAATTCTACATGCGGTAGGGGATGAAGATAAAAAAGACAGTGTCCCTCTCCGTAGACGGGAATTTCATGACTTTGTTTGCTAAATTCGCTAAGCAAATGGCTTAAAACTTAAAGGATGTAATTTTATAAAAGAGCAAAGAAAAACTTTATTGAGTAGAATGTAAGACGCTTATCTCAAGAGAAGGTACAAGGTGAAATGTGGTTATATTCAAACAGTTTAGATAAATTAAGCTTATGAATATTAGATCCATGACAGATTTTTCATAATGTCATGAGGCACTGGGTAAAGTTGTCCTTTTTAAGGGAACTGAGGCACTGTTTTTATATGTTCCTTAGATAGTTAAGAGTAAGAAATACTAAGCTAGATGAACTACTATTCTTGATTCAGCCAAGATATTCAAATGTTCATAAAAATGAAAGGCAGGGAAATAGCTGAAAAAGAAAACACCATCTCATTCCCTTACTGAAAAGGATATTACCTAACCTATGTGAATACTTAATAAATAACAAAATAGGAGGATCCCAATAGCACGACTGAAAGGAACCATCGTTTATTTCCTGAAATGAAAACATTTCAGGATGTAGCAGTTCTACCACTACAAGATCTACAAGTAGATGAGTACTTCTCTTTTGCAATGCCACAGGTTCTATTCTTCTATACTCTTCAATACTCCATACTTGAACTCTTCAGTCAATACTTCGGTTTCCTCTATTCATCACTTATTAAGAGAATGAATCTTTTCGACCAAAGGACCATAAGGGAATCTAAATCCCCCACCACAAGGGATGCGGGGAGTGCTAGTACTCTGTGTCAGGTCCTCTATGTCAAAACCCTTCAGACAATAGCTAACATGAAGACTTGGAATATTCCTGAATCATACCCTACACAATGGTGAACAAAAGATGGAGATGGCAAAATGGCATGCATATGTGATCCCATGTGTGAACAATTCTGTACACACATGGGACATACGCATATATGTGTGTATACACCAACACACACACACACACCCTTCAGTCTATTCCATTTGTGTATAATGCCTAAAGAGAGGTCTTGGCCAACTCTGGAAGGAAGGATTTCAGATGTTACTTTCTTCTTGATACCTTCTGGTATCACCTGGATTTTGTACAAGATACGATTAATACTTTGTGAACGTTAGAAACAAAGAAAGGAGTAAAAGTGCTATAATCCTATAGATAGAATGTTAACTTAGTGTGTTCTTATAACTATTTCCCTCTGCTCTTCCTCTTTCCACTCCTGTCCACCTCTTCCATTCAGGTAAGAATCCTCCAGCTTTAAATCACCTTCCCTGACCTCACCTGCTCAGGCTTCAGCATGACTAATGCCCAACCACACATGTTTCTGCATAATATTTTAGTCGCTCACTGTGGCCTTATAATTGTACTCTCATTCTCCACAAGTATATATCTTGCCTTCACATTTACAGACCTGCTGCTGATCTTTGCTTCTACGGCATGGATGTGTCAGCACGCTGGTACAGCGTGGATGTGCCAGATGCACCAGCAACTTAAAATAAAGAAAGTGTGCCCTAGGTGCACAATTCAGAAATCTGATTTAGTTTGTGGGGTTAGATAAAAGGGAATCCCGGGGAGAAAATACAACAAAATAATGTCACTCCTAAAAAGGCCTTTTGGAACAATGGAAACGAGCTATAGAGGCACCTGGATGACAGCTCTGCAACTCTAATGCTCGTTGTGCCACTTTCAGCATCTCAAGCCAAAAAAGGCTGAGTGACCTGGGGTTAAACATTCTGTGCTCAGTTCCCTTATCTACAAAAGGGGGATGATGAAGAATAAACTCTCTGTTTCCTGACCAAACAAAATACAATACACATATAAGTACTTTTTAAAGAGATATAGCCTTGAACTAAATATTTATTGGGTATTTACTATCACTAGACATTGTGGTACACACATTCCTGCGTAAGTATCTAAGCAAAAGGCCCTGGAGATGGAGTCACAAGGAAGAATCTAATCAAGGTACCATTTTGTCTCTTTCTGAACTGCAAGGCACCTAATCTGTCTGTGCCTCAGTTTCCTCACTTTGCAAATGTGAATTAATATATACATGTCAGGGGATGTGTGAATTAAATAATATACCTTAACATGCAAAACGGTATTCAAATATATGATAAAATGAAAATATGGAATGTACAACTCTAAGAATTTTAGAGCCACCATCATAATTGCTATGGACAGATCTATAATAGTCAAACTTCACTCTAATACTATCTGACTGAGCTTTACATTTAAGTCATGTTTTAAGTTTAGACCAAAGAAATTGTCAGCCAAAAAATATTTTTAAATGTATTACAATGTATATGCAGAATAATTTTGCTCACTCTGCAATAACCATTCCAGCTATCAAAGTGTCCTAGCCATTATTTTAAAATAATATTCCTTTTTAATCATATCAGTTTGGGTGATATTTTATTGATATATAATATTCATATAGCACTTTACTATTTTTTTTACCAATATTAACTAGTTAAGTTTCATATATCCTTTGGAGATAAAATCATTTTCTGACAACTACTTTTATGTTTTATAATAAAAACCTAAGTATAATTAGAAAACAGTGAATGAAACTATCTCAATTGTTACTGGATGTACTTACACATGGAAAAAGTGTTTCCCTTTTCATTCTTTCACTCTGAAAGTCAAGACAGCATGAAAATAGGGGCTGGGATGGGAGGCAAACATAAGTTATCCTACTAAGAAAGTAGCAAATGGGAGAGTCCCAGGAAAACTGGAAACTGACAAGGTTTTCTTTAAGACTTCTGTATCACCCTTGATACCTAACTCCCTCTTCTAACTATGAAAACAGCACTCTTGAGAAATCCTCACCCTTGAAGCCCAGTCCTTTAAGTGACTCCTAGATAATCTGCTAAAATAATCCAAGCTACTAGAAGTTTACACATTACACCATCTAAAAATGCTTTTTCCAGAGATTAACCCAAAGGACGTAAAGTATTTTATGGGATGTTTAAATATTTTTCAGGCAATTTTTTTGTTAGAATCGGGTTCCTAAAGTCTAAATTCATCCAAAATATTGAACAGGAAAAGTAAAATCACTGATAAGAAAAGACAGCCCTTTTAGATGCTTTCTGGACAACATGATTTTGTGTCCATAAATAAAATGATCAAAGATGAACATACGCTTTCCAAAAGTGAAGCCAAATATTTAATATACCTCGATGCTTGTACAAACTAGAATAACAGCCACCAAACCACTGTATACAGAATCAGATAGTATCACTCACCACCATATACAATCAGTTCTAAGCACGCTTTTCAAATGCTAAACCATCCCATTTGCCATTAAGAGAGCCATAATCCAAAACATAATTGGGCTCCCCTATTCAAACACTTTCAGTGGCTCCCATGCCTAGAGACATACTTTTTAAATGTTTCTTTTAAAGGGTTCCTACAGGCAAAGAAAAAAGAAACCTTAAGAGGTCTGGGGGCATAGAGTGATACAGCTTGCTAAAACAAGAGGAACATCCTTGAAATCTTAGGTTGTAAATCAGTCATTCACACAGACTTTGGATCTGTTCCTCAGCAACCGCTACATGTTGAAGTGCTCCTGGGGTCATACTAGAATCTCTGCTCATCTCAACCTGCACTCATTCTCCAGGTGATTTCATCCATCGTCTTGACTTTAAATGCTTTCTGTATAATGATGACTTCCAAAAGTATATATTGGGCTTCCCTGGTGGCGCAGTGGTTGGGAGTCTGCCTGCCAATGCAGGGGACGCGGGTTCGAGCCCTGGTCTGGGAAGATCCCACATGCCTCGGAGCGGCTAGGCCCGTGAGCCATGGCCGCTGAGCCTGCGCATCTGGAGCCTGTGCTCCGCAACAAGGGAGGCTGCAACAGTGAGAGGCCAGCGCATCGCGATGAAGAGTGGCCCCCGCTCGCCGCAACTAGGGAAAGCCCCTCGCACAGAAGCGAAGACACAACACAGCCAAAAATAAATAAATAAATAAATAATGTTTTAAAATTTCAAAAAAAAAAGAAGTATATCTTTAGCCTGACCCCTCCCCCAAAGACCAAACTCACATTTCCAGCATCCTACTCAACTTCTACCCTTGGATGTCCTCACAGGCATCACAAATTTAACTTGACTGTGCTGGCCTGGAATTGGCCTGAGCCGTTGGGCTAAAGTACCCACACAACACTGTCCCTTAGTAAAGGCAAGAGACACTCTGATCAAGAGTATTGTTTTATAACCACGACCTGAGGGGCTTCAGGGAGGTTAGCACCAGCTTGTCAGCATTATTTATGGATAACATTGTGATGGATGATTTGCACCTGGTCTCAGAGAGACTCCTGGAAAGCTCTGCCACTAAGGCTGGTTATATAGCAAGAAAATGCCTATGTGACCAGCGGGGGATCAGAAACTCCAGCCAAGACGCCATTTTGGTCTCCCTGGCCCGCAATGTTCTGTGCACACACTGGTGGTTCTTGATCCAAGAGAGGAGTATGGCCTGGCATGGCCTTACAGAGGGAGGACAAGTCCAGCTGGCTCGTGGCCCCGCCAGACCCCATGCTGCGATATGACCCTTGCCTGTGGTGCAGATCCTTATTTGGGTGCTGTTGTTGTACTGCACCATGTTCCTACGTTATACTATAGATCTGTAAGCACTGCTATGTGGGGTCCTGCGAATCTTCTTCAATAATCGAAGCCCGTCTAATGGACACGATTAGTGCCCCAAACTAAGCTCCTGACATCACCCCCAATCCAGGTCCCCCTGCACTCCTCATCTCAGAAAAATGGAAACTGTATTCTTTTAGTTTCTTAGGACAAAAATGTCGGGGTTATCTTTGACTCCTCACCTTTGCCCTGCCCATCCTGTCCGTCAGTAAGTCTCATTGGCTCTCCTTCCAAGATACATCCAGAATCTGACCATATCTCACAACTTTCTCTACAACAACCTTACTTCAAGCTCCCCTTATCCATCACCAGGATTATTACAACAGCCTCATAACTGCTCCCTCTGTTTCTGCCCACGGCCTCCTGCAGTCTATTCTGAACTCAGCAGCCAGAGTGATCCTGGTGAAACATAAGCCAGCATGGAACACTCATCTGTACTAAAAAGCCAAACTCCTGATTCTCACTTACAAGGCCCTATAGGACTTGGCCCACATTACCTGCCTGACATCATCTTCTACCACGCCCTCCCAGCATCCTTGCTGTTCCTCTGCAGGCCAGGAATGCTCTCATCTTTGGGACATGCTGGGTCCTCTGCGGAGTGTTATTCCCCAGACTGCCCCTTGGCTAATTCACTCACGCCCTTCATTTAAAAGTCACCTTATCAGTGACCTTATCTAAAATTAATCACCAAGACCATCCAACGTCTCCCACCCCTCTTCACTACTTTATATTTTTCTCCTGAGACTTATCACTAACATACTATCTTCCCCCAGTAAAATGCAAGCTCGCCAAGGGCAAGAATTTTCATGTTTTATTCTCTACTGTATTTCAGTGCCTGCGACAACGCACAGGGAATTCAACAAGAATTCAATAAATATATATGAATGAATACATGCTTATAGAATTAGTATAAAACAATGTTTTTTTTTTTTTTTTTTTTAGAGTCTAGTTCATTGGCATTCTAGGAAGGCATGTAGCTCCAAGTATCCCCTGGTATACAACCAATGCCCTCAATGGCGCATCTACTCCAGCTGCAGGGGAATAGGCCTAGCGTAAAGCCCACCTCCTTCCCGTGGAATAAGAGACCTTGCTCTACTCTGTTAGACTCGCTCATGCCACTGCCCCTCACACCCAGACAATTCAGTTACGCCATGCCCTCTGCCTAGAACATCTACTGATTCCAATTTTTCCTCCAGAGAGCACTGATTCCACACTTAAAATCCAGTTTCCCTTTCACCTCCTCTTCTGTGTCTTCCCAACTCTCACTGGGTGGTTAATTTCTTCCTCAATAGCCCAGCTCCAATCTGCAAGTAGTTCTATTATAACTAAGTTTATAGCAGTCTCCTCCATTGACTCTGAAGGAGAGCATACCTTAAGAGAAGCCATGTTTTCCCCCATCAATTTACTTGGCTCAATACCCAGCACAAAGGTCAACACACTGGAAGTGCTCAATAAATGTCACTGAATGAAGCAGTAAGAACAAAATTGAGAAGAGGGAACAGTGCAGAGAATATAATCCCCTCAACTGGAAGACTCCAAAGATCTAGACCTGAGGCCACCACATGACCTTGTGAAATGTGTCAGTTTCTTCACCCAAAAAGTGGATAGAATACCTTCCCCACCTACCTCACAGGGGCGTAGAGCTCAAACGATAAAACAAAAGTCAAATCTCCCATAAGATGTTTTTATTATCAAAGTATAGATCATAGATTTTTGCCCCGTTTTTTAATCTCAGAATTGACTCAGCAAACATGGAAATAACTAGATTAAAACCAGGTATATCTAATATAACCATGCCTCTACTTGTTTATGACATTCAAACAGGATAAAAGCAGGAAGTGTTGTCCAGAAAGAATATTAAAATCCAGGTTATATACTCTCCATATATATGGAGAGAGAGATATGTTATATAATGTAAATCACGATGTACAGAGGACAATAATTTGATATTTATTACACTCTCATATACGGAATATTAGGTAACTTGACAGCAAACTTTAATGTTTATTAAATTTTTTTAGAGGCAGTAAATATAGGAGCTAAAATCATAAGCTCTGGAGTCTGTCCATTTAGCTTTGAATAACAGTGCACTCTACCTTTTAGAAAATTAGCTCCTGGAAAATTAGCTCCCTCTGACTCAAAGTTTCCACCTAAGTTAAATATAGATAATAAGGCACATACCTCATAGGGTTGTTTAAGAGAATTAAAGGAGCTAATACATGGAAAGGGTTAAAATAGTGCCTCGCACACAGTAAGTGCTCATTAAAATTTGGCTATTGTTAATGGTATTCATGACTCTTGAAACTTAAAAATGTTTCCATATATTTTTCTGTACTGGCATCACACTAACAAATGTAATGGAAGTTGAAAAGTCAAAGTTTTCAAAATATTTCATCCCAGAAAAGTTCTCTTTGTCTTGATATCTCTGCCACCACCTCAATCTTGCCTTAGAGGGTCTTTGTCAAAAACAGCACTTAGGGACTTCCCTGGCGGTCCAGTGGTTAAGACTCCATGCTCCCAAAGCAGGGGGCCCGGGTTCAATCCCTGGTCAGGGAACTAGATCCCGTGTGCCGCAACTAAGAGCCCACATGCCGCAACAAAGATCCCGCGTGCCGCAACTAAGACCGGTGCAACCAAATAAATAAATAAATATTTTTAAAAAACAAACAGCACTTAGATGGAACACACACGATGCGACTCGATAGCAGAAAAGGAAGTTGCTCTCATGTGCCTTAACGCTCCATTTCCCAATCTCCCCCCCGCCCCGCACCCCGCCCACCCTGCCCCCAAGCCTAGGCTACCCTGTGATACAACCACAGCATGGAATGAGGTTACCATCACCCACCCAGAGGGGTAATTAATAACTGGAGGCCAGATTAGGTTAACTGTACCTGATGTTGGCCTTACTGCCTGGCTACCCACTTCCTCCTCTTTGCCCACTATTCACAAAAGGAATCCAGAATTCCTTCTCCACCAACACGAGGGCTGAACTTCTAACTTCTCCAACTGTTTTCCCCTCAGCACTGAAAGCCCTGGAAGAGTGGAGACTCCTAGGAATAAAGCCAGACCAAGATTCTGAAGACCTGAACTCTCATCCTAAAGATACTATCTGGGGTAAATCATTCGGTTTCTTAGCCTCCTAATCCTTAATGCTGCGATATTTCTGCCTAATATACCCGCTCATGAGGTTTTAAGGGAAGATTAAAAGGGAAAATAAACACGGGAAAAACACTTGGAAATTTATGAGAACTATACAAATGAAATGTAATTCTAATATATGATTCCTGGCTCATTTGCTTTCCTCCCTATTTAGACACTGACTTTGATCCTTGGAGCCATGCCATTATAAAGATTTCTTTTACAAGAAGAAATTATGTTCAAAGAGAAAAAAATAATTTATTAAAACCATAGGGTTATAAAGGTGAGTGATATGACAATAAATAACAGGCAAACCTCTGCGTTTAAAAACACCCAATAAGCACCAAAATCCTTAAGATGTTTTAAGAAGATGCTCAATCAGCAATGAATATTAATAAAGCTAAAATGGATTGCCTGTGTAGAGCAAAAAGAAAAATAATTAGGTCATATATTGAGCTCCGTTTGTTCATTCCAAAAACAATGTAGCATTTTTTTCCTGCCCAAGACAAACAACCTCACTTGAGAAGGTAAGTATGCAATTACCTGAATCAGATGCTTCCACCCAATTAAGAGATAAGCAGAGAAGGAAAAATAACAACAACAGCAAATAAACCTAACACGTCTTGAGTGCCTAAATGCCTTCCACGGATTATCTCTTTACTCCTTACAGCAACCTTACTTGATAGGTATTCTTCCCTCATTCTAGCTAGACCTAAAGCTTAGAGGAAAATTACTTGTTCAAGATGACACCTCTAGGAAAGTACTCAAATGGAATTTAAAACGTCCTATCGAATCCCACAGGTTAGGCTTTTACCACGACTCCATGCTCTCTCCACCAAAATAACATAGAGCTCTTCTTCTAAAACCCAAGGGAAGTGGGGATTCTTTAAAGACTTTTAGTACCTCTAAGGATGATGGGCACAAATCAAGAGTGAAGTGGAAGTGATCTTATGCAGGAACAGACAATGGGGTGGCTGGACTGATGATATTATTTGGCAGGTTCACTGTCAGTACTGAAAATGGCACCATCATCTACAAATAGTAGGGAATTCAGTATCTAATTATCTGAAGAACCTTTCCAAAATTTAAGTCAAATAGGTGAGATGCAGAAATGTCTGAATGTGGTAGGAGCTAAATGAGGATCAGAGAATACTAGCTTTGATAGCTTTCAATAAGACTTGAACTAGAACTTGCTTGTGTATTCTATAAATAGAGAGGGCTATGGAGGACAGAGGTAGCATTTGGGGATCCATGGCAAGAGGGACTAAAAGAGGAAAGGTCGTAGAACAAGAAACTGGATAAAAATCAATAATAATTTCTTCCCACAATTGACTATTCCAACTCACTCAAATGATGTAAAACCAAACATAAGATGAGGAAGAAACTGCTCCGTTGATGGCTCACAGATTGTTTTCAATCCCATTTGACATAAATCTGGTAAGAAAAATAGGCTCTATAGGAAAATGAATATATGTACAATTAAGATGTTTCCACCAGTCAGATCTCTCCTTGAAAGAAAATTCTAGGGCTTTCTTCTTGACGAAGATTCTTGGTTGGACCAATGATTTGTTTTAAACAAAAGAAATCTACAACAAAAATATAGCCATCTCCAAGGAGCCTAACTGAAATTTTTAAGTCATTCTGGGATTAAATTTTTTTTTAATGTTTTTCCATAAGGGTACTGTTCTGCTATTAGAGAGAACAGTATTATTCAATTAAAACTAAATTAGTTTTTATTCAAAAACTCCATTTTTCTGTGTTACTAGTAAATTGCTTTTAGCTGGGGTTTAGAGAAGCAATGATTAATCACTTCTCCCCAGACACCTAAAAAAGGCAGTTATCAGAGTTATGCTTTGGCTAGATTAAAGAAGTGAGCTATGGCTTGTTAGCCATGAGACGTATCCACCACAAACTCATCTTTTCTATCTTATAATAGCCATTGCCATGATTACCGCACTTTTCCACCTTATATTTTCCCCTCATTTGCCACAGCAAAGTTTCTCAGTCGGCAGTGGTCCTCTAACCCTGAGGGCCTCCAGCAAGGTAACCCTGTGTTCACAGAACTGTCCACTGGCAGTTCTAAGACAAGGCAAAGGAAAAGAAAGAAGGGTGACAACAGGACAGAAACAGAGAAACACAAGAGCAGAAGAGGGTGAGAAGCAGCAGGGAGTGGGAGAAATAAAGAAGAAGAAAAGATGGCAGAAATAAGAAAAGAGGGAGGGAGTGCAATAAAGAGAAAAAGAAACTGTGGCCAAGAGGTCTACACTAAGGAGAAAAGTGGGAGAGGACCCCACAGGCACATAGGAGGACCTAGTACTAAGTTATTGACTCTTATTCTTACTTGTCTTTGCCCACAGAGGAAACGGAATAACAACTCCTGGGTGCCAGTTACCTGGATGAGTTCGTCCAGCTCAGTCGAATTGACACAGGAGTGCTGGGAAATGAACGTCTGCTTCTGGATCACAATGGTGGTCCTCTGGGAAATCTCGTGAGGCTGCTCCAACGCTTTGAACACTGTGGCTCCGATGATCAGATAGAGGACGACCACCAGGAAAATCGTGGAGACCGTCTTCCATTTCATAACATTAATGGTCGTGTCAGTCTCCACCCGGGAAGCAAGCACGGTGGGTTTCGTGGAGAACGAGAGCCTCGGTTTAGAGTTCTGAGCGGCAGATTTAGGATCCAGCAAGTCAGGGGCCGCCACTGCCAACAATAGAGAATGGAGGTTAGGTTGAAGGAGGTTAGAGGGGGATGGCTCGGCTTCTTTCAAGGGTCAGCAAAGGTGGACTGAACTTGCTCTCCTGGTGGAAGCTCCAGAGCCTAAACCAGAAGTATATAAGGGTTCAAGGAAAAGGGGCTGGGTCTTAGCTCTCTGCTGCTATTGGGGTTTCCGATGGGAGGAAAAAAACAGGAAGCGGACTAAGAACCTTTAAAAAAAAAAGAATGCCTGAGGACTTCCTAATTAATTTCAAAATTTATATCTGTCCAACGTGCTAGTCAACACATTTACAGAACTCCTAAGAGTTGATGGTACTAAGCTAGATATTTGAGTGCTCATAAAGAAGGCTAATGGATTATTCCTGTTCTCAAGAACTTAACACTCTATACCACAAGCCATCAGTGTAAATATTATAATTTATTTAAAAATTCATTATAATAAAGGAATTGTATTGTAAGTGAATTTGCGATCCAAACATTGTTGCTCAAAGTAGAACGTTAGTAATTATCTGGTAAAACATGATGGCAAATAAACCACTCAGTAGCTCAATCATTTCTTTTTGCTGTCCTCCAAAGTGGGCTCATGATTAATCATTGTCTGTATTTTGTTATTCAATCTCGGACATCTTTAAAAAAAACAAAAGTATTGCTACCCATTCTGGCACACAATCATAGGTGCAGCCAAGAGATGACAAGTTCCTTCCATTTCAACAGTGAACATTATCAAGAAAAAAAATTAAAAACATTGTCTCACACCTTAGACCCTACATGCTCTGTACAGAGCTAATTGCTCCATTAGAGTGGATTTATGTATTCTCTTACAAATTCCCATATATTCTGAGGTGACTCTAAATCCATTTATTATTCATCTCAGCTGTTCAAAAATATCATTAATGGATTTCCTTTAGAAAATTCAAGAGATACTAGACTTCCACTTGCTAAGGGGAAAATAAGCCATCTACTACAGAATTGGAAAGGCAACACTGAACCAAAAGGGGTAACAGAATGGCTGAAAGATGGGAGATTTAAAAAAACTCAACCATAATAATCAATTTAACATACATAATTGTTAGAGATATAAGTAAAATTACTTTAGTGTATATAATACAGGTTTAATAAAATGATAACCTAATCTAAAAGACACTTTTAAGTAAGTATATAAGAAATAATCTATGAAATTGCACCCAAATACCCTACAGGAACCTGAAATTACTCGAAAATAAGAAGTGTCGATTTTCACATGGCTACATACCTTGCCCTCTTGACTACCACTGTGAGTTAAATGTAGGACTACCACAGCTGGAGTTCATAAAATAAATCATCTGTTGCCCATCGGAAAGAAGCTTTGCAAGCAAAGCTATGTGAAGCACCAGACCTAAGTAAGCAGTATTGTATAATGACGACAGATAACAGAGGGCTCCTCAATCAGCAAAACTCTGAATGGTTCTGACTTTGAGGAGAAGTCGGAGCTCTGATGACTTAACTGTACCCCTGTCTCCAAGCGGAGATTCCACATACCTACAGCTCATTTCAGCAATTTCCAATGGTTCAACCTGCTATAACAAGGATGTACACATTTTCCTCCTGATACAGTCAGCTGCTCCAAATAAAGCCACAAACTAGCAGACGCCTTTCACATGTGATATTCATAAAGGCAACTTCACCCAAAATCAGCACTGGATACATGTTTAATGTTTTAATTTTCTGAAACATTTTAACAGAAATGTTGATAACAGCTAAAATCACTGTCATCTGCTGTCTAGCCACTCCACCCCACCTGCAAGCTGCGTAGTGAGTCTCAGTGAAAAATAAAGGTCATAATCTAAAATTAAGCCATCTTTGGAATTAAAATAACAGAAAATCACACAGAAGCTCCATATTATCTCTCTGAAGGAAGCTTTCCAAGCGTTCTCTGTGCTCTCATATTTCTGATCTTTCACATCCCTGGTTTCTGGTCTGCGGAACTGGAAAACACCAAGACTGTTTACCTTGATGCTCCCAAATCCTACTCCTAGACTGCAGTGCTAAACTAAGGCATTATTGATATAACATGCTTTGGGGGAAAGGGGACAGGTTTTTTTTTTTTTTTTAAGATTGTGGCTGTATGTTATTAAGCTAATACATTTCCTGATGGATTTTAATTCTTTTAAGCTATTGCCTTATTTTTTAATTAGCAGAAATATATATAATACATATTTGGCGGACAAAATGGGCAGAAACTAGTGAAATACCAAAATAAAAAACAACAGCCTTTCCCCTCGGTCTAATATGGGGAACCCTCTGGGTTTCCATCTCCCCGTCGTCTGATGTATGATCATGAAGAGAAGCTCCTTAGAACAAGGAATCAAAGATTCACCCCTTCCACACACTCTCCCGGCACCATCACTACCTCCCTTCTCTGCCCCCAGCACCTCACAGAGTCCTCTTAATCCTGGTCTCCCATCCTCACCCAGGTATGTCTTCTTCGCTCCCGGCCACAACTGACGACTCAATACCAGGAGAAATGAGCTTTTTTCAGCGCGACTGCCTATACCACCACGCAACGGGCAACAAGTGTGACCAGGGTCACCATGCGTCCTGCCCGTCGGCTACTCCCAAGAGCTGACCCTCCTCCTCCTTCGGAAACTCCCCCCAAGTGTCCCAAACCCATACCCAAGGCAGATGCAAAACCCCCAGGCACCAGCGGGAGAGTGGGGAGAAGCAGCCAGGAGAGGGTCCGGGGATAGATTTGCCTCCAACCCCAGATTATGACCCAACACCTTGGACGGGAAACGAAGGTGGAAAACGTCCGCTTGCTGCCGGCGGGGCTTTTGCAGCCCTCCCCGGACTGGTTGGGGCTGAAAGCCCGCGGCGGGAGGTGGGGAAGAGGGTACCTGGGGGTCTCACCTTTTCCTGCTCTATGGCCGGGTCTCTCCCGCGAGGCGCTGGGAAGCATGAGGCATGCAGCATTCACAATGTTTTGGGGTTTTTTGTTTTTGTTTTTGTTTTTTGGGTTGGTTTTTTTTTTTGAAAAAGACGGACTTGAAGCTTTTACAAACACGCCATTGTACTCACTTATTCAGAGACGGGCTGCGCGCTCCGAGCTGCATGGGCAGGCATTTTCCCCGGCTTTGTTTTACAAGGTGGGGAGAGCGGGGCTGGACGCGGGAGGGAGGGTGGGGGGAGCGTGAGAAGAAACGGAATCGCGGGAAGGAGGGGACACCGGCGGGCCGGGCAGAGGGCGAGGGCGAGGCCAAGTTGGGCTGGGGCGCCGCCGCCCCCGCGCGCGCCTGCGGCCGGGCCCGGGTCACCAGGAGAGCGCCGGCCACCCGGGTCCCGCGCCGGCCAGCAGCCGCCGCCGCCGCCGCGCTCTCCGCCCCGGGCTCCGCGCTGGCCGGGCCCCTGCGCTGCGCGGCGCGGGGGTGGTGGGTGCAGCCCGAGCCGCAGTGCGCCCCGGCGTCTTTGTGCGCGAGCCTCGCTCAGCCCCTCTTCGCATGTCTTTGTGCGTCTCCCAGGCAGAGCCCTCCGTGCCCCGGGGGTGGAGGTGGGGTGGAGGTGGCACGGTCTCAGCGCGCCCGGCGCCCTCCAGCCCGCAGCTCGGCCGCCCCCCGCCGCTCTCCCTTCCAGGCTCGCTCCTCTCGCCCCTCGCTAGTTCCTTTCCCTCCTTTCGGAACTCCCTCCCCTTCGCACCCCTCCCACACCCCACCCCGTCTCACCGCCTGGGCTCTCCTCGCCGCACCTCCTGCGAGCCCAACCCTCGCCTGCGTCTCCCTCGCCTCTTCCAAACTACCCCTCAAGCCGCCTCCCCGCCTGGGGGCATAGCCATTGGATTCACCTGCAGTCTCTCCTTCTTTCGGCCCCTTCCACTAACCCTGCCCCCTCCCTAGATCCTCACTCACTTTATCGGGCATAATTGGCTCCAGCCCATCTCCTTCCAAGTCGGGTCGCGGGGGTGTGGGACCGACCTTTGGGGAGCGGGTTCCTGGACCCCAGCACGTGGGCATCCTGCCCTCCCTCCGCCCCCCCCCCCCCGCCCCAGGGTTGTACAGAGACGTACACCTGAAACCCTTGCAGTGGAGGCGGTAATGAGGATGCTGATTTCTTCCAGTTTGCGCTTGGATAAGGGTTATCAAGTCACCACCAACCACCACCCCATCTCCAAGGGTGCTCGACCTAGGCAGCTAGCTCTGATGGGCAGAGTGTTGCACGAATGGGGAAAGCACCGGGAGCCAAGGTGAAGACATTTAGGGAGGCAAAGGAAACGGAAGAAAAATCTATTTGTTCCCAGGGCGAGACCCCTTTTGCTGGGAACAGAGGTTGCGAATGTGGTCGGTAAAGCAGCGGGGTGCGAGACCTCAGACCTCAGTCCTCAGTCTGAACTCGGCGCTCCCCACACACCTCCGCATCAGGATCCCAGCTTGGCAGGTACCAGACTCCGCCCAGACTAGCAGACGGCCGCGTGGGGACAGCTGAACTCCTGGCGACCCCGGTGCGGGAACCGAACCCGCAGAGGAAGGGGAGAAAGCGCACAGAGAACGGGCTGCAGCTGTAATGAGCGAGTCTTCTCACCGCACACATGATATAGTGGAACTTCAGCTGGTTTGTAAACTCTTCTTCCTTCCCACTTTCGCAGCGGAATCCCCTGCTGACCTCCACCCTCCCACCTCCACCGCTGTGTGAGTTTATCTTCCAGAACTGCTGCTCGGTCAGACTGGAGTATTTCCCCACTTACCAGGAGAATTCCGTAGCGAAAGCTATAGACGTGAAGGAGGTAAGGTAGAACAGAAAGACTGTCGATTGTAAAAAGAACGTTGTAAACCTTTCGCAAGGCTGTGGCCGTCTACGATTTGAAATGCCAAATTACTTTCTAAATTCCAGAATAGGTTCAGCCGGCTGTCTCCTTCTTTCTCCTGTTAAAAATGTCCTCCTTATTAGGAATTCCTTCCTGCTGGAATTGAAACATGTTTTTCTCGACTTCTGCTCTCAATAATAGTATAATCGGATGTCCTTTCTCAAATGTGAATGCTGACTTAAAACCCTTCTAGACTCTCTGGGTCACAGGTAATATGCTTCCTGATCTGGCTTCTCTTTTTCATTCCTGTTCCTCCTGGCTACTGTCATCTTCCCTCACACACCTTCCGCAGTCCTCTCCCCAATTTTACATGACTAAGACACTGCATCAGTAGGGTTCTCCAGAGAAACAGAACAGATAAGATGTTTTCGTGTGTATATAAATTTTATTTTAAGGAATTGACTCAACACAACCACGGGGGCTGTAGAGTCCATCTGAAATCCCCAGGGTAGTTCTGGAAAATCCGGCAAGAGTTAATGCTTCAGTCTTGAATTTCTTTTCTGGGAAACCTCAGTGTTTGTTCATAAGACCTTCAACTGATTATATGTGCCCTACCCACATCATCAAGGGTGATCTTTCCTTAAAGTCCGACTGTAGATGTTAACCACATCTACAAAATACCTCCACAGCAACACCTAGGTCAGTGTCTTATTAGATAATTGGGTGCTATAGCCTAGCCAAGTTGACACATCAAACTAACCATCACAGGTATTATCTTCCAGATCCCCCAGCAGTTAAAAGTTTCTCGTAAATCCTTTCATTATTTGCTTCCCAGGACAACTTATGCTTCTATTTTTGCACTTGTCACATTGTGTTGTGCTTCTTTAAACTAGACTGTAAGCTCAGTTAGGGCATAAACCATGTCTTTCTGTTCCCCATAGTATCCACAGTAACCAGTGACTAGCGCTAAATACATGTTTGATAAACATCTGAATGAAAGTGAGATGGCAGACATCATTTATCTGGCCTCCTTCTAGATATTTGGAACTAGGTATCTTACATTTATAGGAAATGAGATAAATCCACCACTTACAGAATCATTTTCTACCCGATCACAGGCTTTTTGTTCTCTGAGTAAAATGATCCCAAACACTTTGAGTATTCTTTTTTTTTTCACTTTTCCCCTTTTGCTCGGTGATTCTTTTTTGTTCCATCTGGGTCTTTTGCAAATTTAGCCACACCTTGCTAAGCACTGGTCCTCTGTCCAACTGGCTAATACTTACTGAAGTGTGGGATTAACTCATAGTTTAAATATGCCTGTATGGTGCATCCCTTCCTCATGGGATGTAAGAACTCACCACCAATCCCAAATGCTGATCTGCCATTTTCCCTCCTTTTCTCTATCAAGTTATGTGCGGCAGTGGTCCTCCATGTTCCCCTTGCATTATTCTCACATTAGGCACACATATATGTAGAGGGCTGAGAGTAGGGGGCCACGGATTTACTTTACAGAGACATTAAAATAAGATTTGAAAAAGAAACAAAATTCCAAACTGTAGCATTAGCAGGAATCATTCCAACAAGCTAGCCTCAACCTCACAAATTATTCAAAAGAACCAAGAAACTAGTTCCCACACTGACTCTAGCCCTGCTTTCTACTGCAGCCGCCCACAGCCCCTTCAATTTAAAGACCCCTACCCCTTTAAGAGCCACCTTGCACTTACTCACTGTGTTTCAAGTAAGAGGGAAAAAAGGGGATAGACTAGTTTGTGTATCGTTGCAACTGGAGAAACAAGGAAATGGGATGGTTTATCCTGTTTAATTTTATGTCTGCATTTCTCATACATATAAATCCCACCAAACTGTCATAGAAAAACTAGATGGACTCTATTTCTTTCATGCTGCCAGACCCAGGCTACTCAACACCCATTAACTTTATTTTAATGGACAGGAAAACCTGAAATATGTAATAAAAAGATTTAGCGCCCCCAAATTCTATACTCCCCTCCTTCCAGTGCTTTCAGAGTTGCTGTTATGCTCCAACCAGCAGCAAGAAATCTACAGGACTTCACTTTCATGTTCAGTTTCTTTTTTGACCGTGGCCTACTCATAGTTAAAACAAAAAGTAAACAAAAAAAGAGCATGCCACTGTCTTTTCCATAATTCCATTCACACCTAGAATTTTGGAGTTAAGGTGACTTCTGTGGGTATCCTAACTCTGCCATTTGTGAACAATGTTGAGTTTGAGGGAGTCCCTTTGTCTCTCTGACCATCACTTTCATCGTCTGCAAAACAGGGATACTACACTGAACCCACAAGAGATTGTTGTAAGAATTAAACACATATGTGTTTAACGTTGTAGGTCCTCAAAAGAATTTCATTCTCTCTTGTGCTTGACCTAACCCAACGAACCAGGGGGCTCCCGGCCTAGCAAGACCACCAACAAATTCCAACTCTATAATAAATCTTGGCATTTATTTAATCTTCTGGATAACACAATTGCACAGGTCTAAGATGAGGAAGAATGGATCACTTTTGTCAAATACCTATTGAGTGCCTACCCAGTACCAAACAGGAGCTCTGTGGATATAGCAAGGTTGCTGCCTTCATTAAGCTTATGGTCTAGAGAGGGAAGGTGCTAAACAAACCTAAAATTAAAATTCTAATCAATGCAATAAGTAGAAGGTACAGATTACAAGAGTATATAACGTTGGAGGGTCCGGCAGGCCTGTCAAAAGAAGTGACGTTACAGTTGAGCCCTGAAGATGAGCGTGGGTGGAGAGGAAGAGGCATAATGTAAGGAAAGAGCTTCCTCGGGCGAAGGAAGAACATGTGGCAGGAAGAAGTTTGGAGAATTTGGGGAGCTCAGAGAGTGAGGAGTGGTGATAGACAGTGATCAAGCTAGAAAGGCAGGCAGAGACCAGGTCATAAGGCCTTGGATTTAGTTAATGGGACTTTGGTGAATTTTCAGCAGAGCACTAACTTCATCAGATGACATTTAAAAGAAATCACTCTGGTTGCTACATGGAGAACAGACAGAAGGTGAACACAAATGAAAGCACGTTTAGATGCTATTGCTTTAGTCCAGGTGAGAGATTCATGGTGACTTGTATGGGAGTGGAAGAGAGGATATGAGAGGTGGGAGCAGTAGATCATCAGGCCTCTGTGATCCACCGGGTATGGGGAGTGAATGCTGAGGGAGAGGGTGGGCATTTTCCAAGAGGTTCTAGTTCATGTAAACTTAGAGAAGACAACAGCATAGGCAGTACTTCAGTGAAATGCCTGCCTGATGTGGTCCCTCCAGGGACACTTACCTTCCCCCGTTATGGCTGTTATGGTTCTTGTGGGACTCATCCCTGATTGTCGGTGTCATGTGTGTCCTGGGTCTCAGCCAACACAGTCATGATTCCTCAGCCTTTCAATTGGTTCAGGCACAGGGCTGTGACCCACTCAGCTGACAGAACTTATGCCAGGGTTTCTGAGGAAAGAGACTTTCATGCTACATCACTGATCTTGAACCTGAAAGTCTTGGAGACTATTATGACAATGAGAAAAGAAGCTACCTTAGAATGGAGCCAGTACAGAGCAAATAGAACCAAAATGACCAGTTCTTTGTGACTACATTTTATCAATCACCTGTATCAAACTACACCATAAGCCATACAAATTTTCTTTTTGTATAAGCCAAATTTGTCTTGAGATTTCTGATACTAGAAAGTCCTAATCAAAACATTACAAAGCACGGAACTAGAGAAAGTGAGAAATGATTTACCTGTATGGGGTCTCTAGGTTGACCTCCAATGATTCCTGCCACCTGGTATTCATGCCCTGTGTTATGAAACCCTCCAGCCCCCTTGAATGTGAGCTGCTAATGAACAGAATACATTGCAAGCAATGGGATGTCCCTTCCAAGGTTAGGCTTCCCTCTTGTGTGTACTCTCTCACTCTCTCTTGGATCTCTCACTCTGGTGGCAGCCAGCTGCCATGTCATAAGGCAGCCTTGAGGAGAGGCCCAGGTGAACCTGGAAGTGGATCACCTGAGGTCTTCTAACAGCCATGTAAGTGAGCTTGGAGGCTTCCTTCCCCATTCTAGCCATGAGATCACTAGAGTCCTAGATAACAGCTTGAGTGCGGCCTCTTGAGAGACCCTGAGCCAAAACCACCCAAGTAAGTTCCTTCCAAATTCTTGAGCCTCAAAAACTGTGAAATCACCTGGAGGAAAACAGAGGCAGAACACTCTCTGACATAAATCATAGCAGTATTTTTTTGGATCCATCTCCTAGAGTAATGGAAATAAAAATAAACAAATGGTACCTAATTAAACTTAAAAGCTTTTGAATAACAAAGGAAACCATAAACAAAATGAAAAAACCACCTGCAGAATGGGAGAAAATATTTGCAAAACAATGCGACCAACAAGGGATTAATTTCCAAAATATACAGACAGCTCATACAACTCAATATCAAAAAAACAAACAACCCAATCAAAAAATGGGTGGAAGACCTAAATAGACATTTCTCCAGGGAAGACATACAGATGGCCAACAAACACATGAAAAGATGCTCAACATCGTTAATTATTAGAGAAATGCAAATCAAAACTACAATGAGGGATCACCTCACTCTGGTCAGAATGGCCATCATCAAAAGTCTACAAATAATAAATGCTGGAGAGGGTGTGCAGAAAAGGGAACCCTCCTGCACTGTTCCCAGGAATATAAACTGGTACAGCCACTGTGGAGAACAGTATGAAGGGTCCTTAAAAGACTAAAATAGAGCTACCATATGATCCAGCAATCCCATTCCTGGGCATATATCCGGAAAAGATGAAAACTCTAATTTGAAAAACTACATACACCCCAGTGTTCACTGCAGTAGCCAAGCTAGAGAAGCAACTTAAATGTCCATGAACAGATGAATGGATAGAGAAAATGTGGTGTGTATATACACAATGGAATACTACTCAGCCGTAAAAAAGAGTGAAATAACGCCATTTGCAGCAACATGGATGGACTTAGAGGTTATCATACTAAGTGAAGTAAGTCAGAGAAAGACAAGTATCATACGATATCACTTATATATGGAATCTAAAAAAAGTGATACAAATGAATTTATTTATATAATAGAAATAGACTCACAGACATAGAAAGCAAATTTATGGTTACCAAAGGGGAAAGGTGAGGAGGAATAAATTAGGAGTTTGGGATTAACAGATACACACTACTATATATAAAATGATAAACAACAAGGACCTACTCCATAGCACAGGGAACTATATTCAATATCTTGTAATAACCTGTAATAGAAAAGAATCTGAAAATAACTGAATCACTTTGCTGTATGCCTGGAACTAATGCAACATTGTAAATCAACTGTACTTCAATTTAAAAAAATTAAAAAAAACCTGTGAGACCAAAAATGTTTCTTGTTTTCGGGTGCTAAGTTTTGGGGTAATTTGCTGTGCAGCAATAGATAGTAATACAGCCTCTAAGAGTTAAATTCCAAGTAAGCTTATAAAGTGTCAGTCAGACCTGAGTTATGCAAGTTACTTTAAGAAGGCAATTCCTCAAAGGCCAAAATGCATTCATTTTGAAATATTCATAAACCTAAAATTAGAATATGTCAATGAGAAGGGAAGTTGGACATCATTAGAAGAATAGCAAAGGAAGCAAAGAGGTAGGTGTTAGAAGTGCCCATACAAGCACCGTCTCAAGCAGTAGGTCTCAAGCTTGAGTGTGCATCAGAATTGTGTGGAGTGCTTACAGGACACAGATTGTTGAGCCCAGTGCCAGAGTTTCTGAGGCATTATGTCTGCGGTGAGGCCTAAGAACTGGCATGAATAACAAGTTCCCAGGTGATGCTAATGCTACTAGTCCAGGGAGCACACTTTACGAATCCTGGAGGAAAAGCAGAATTTGGGTTCACTCTGCTCTGATAGCTCATAATCACAGAGGCGGTTTTTGCAGTGGTAAGAGATTGGGCTAGATGACAACTCAGGCCCTCTGCCACCGTGGCTGGCAATCACAGCAGGCACTGGTACATATCACCATTCACTCTCACTATTAAGCACCTTCTGTGTATCAGAAAGGCATTTTTCTAGCATTTTGGGATACACAGTAGCAAAGAAGACACACCAAATCTTTGCAATCATGGAGTTAAAATAAGGAAAGAATGACACTAGTAAAACCATGTACATGTCTATTTGTAAAACATCATTGAGTTATTGAGGAGGTTTCAGATTAAAGTACCTCACCCTGAAAAATTTTTTTAAATGTCATTTTTTTCATAAAACTTTGCAAAATCAAGAGGTTAATTTTGTGAAAATTAAAGTCACTCTAAAATATACAACACTCAGCAATATCTTTTTTAATGGCTTTATATATTTGCTTACTTTAAAGTAAACACAAAATATGAAGAAAGGTAAGATTTTTAAATGTAAATAAGAATCTCTTTTATAATGGTAATTCTTAGTCCCATGTGACTTCTTTTCAGTTTTAAAAATTTATGTAAGTCAAAACACCCAACTTTTGCATATAAACATCAGTTCTTTAATCAGTGTACACTTAAGTGTTAATTATTAAAGTAAGCTAATATATATAATTTTGCTCAACAGGGGATAAGATTGACTAAGGATGTTGTAAAGTAAAGAAATCCTTATAAAATGGTACTCTGTTATAATAGATTAAATTCAGAAAACATTAGCATTTACTTAGTTTACAAAGAGGAAATTCTACTCCAGATTTTCTTTCTCCTTTCAAAGTTGAGTATCATAAACTATCACTAGGAAATGAACATTTTGCTAATATATATCTAGACTAACAATGAATTCATTAGATAATTGTTTAAGTCTGCCAGTATTAGGCAAACAAATTATATCAAATGTGATGCTTTTTATTAAAATCAGGCATAAAATCCAGAGAGAACTAGAATTAAAATTTTTATTGATGGCTTTCATTACCTCCTGAATTTCCAGCACATCCAGTACTTTATTTAAAACTTATATTTGTTGTGAAGGTTTGCCAATCCAGCATTTTGCCTTCACCTGAGACTACAAATTCTGACACCAATGAAGAACAAATCAATTCAATTTCTCTTCTAAAATTAAGTCACAAGATATAAAGGCAATAAAAAAGCAAATGGAGAATGTGAGGATTTGGAATGTCCTAAAGATATTTGTTAATGTGTTCAATAACCAAAGATCTTAATTTCACCATTTATGTATAGAATCTAGCTTTCTCTCGTACCTTTTTGTGTCTATGATTACATGAGCACATACAAGCCTCGCTCAAGGCCATCTACTAAGTTTATGGAAGAATTGAGATTAAAAACACATGCATCACCCAAGGCATGTTTGTTCTATAAGAAAGCGCTAAAACAAAGAAGAAAGCAGCTTTTGGTAGAATTTTTTAAATTGTTAAGATGATTGTGTGATCTCTCCAAATTCTACAAAGTGATCAAGGCGAGAACACTACCACCGCCACCACCCGTCCCCAGGACCTTCACCAGTGGCCTCAACTCCACTGATCTCTGATCCATTCTCCATACTGCAGCCAGATGAAGTTTTTAAAATAAAATCTGGTTAAACTGAAGCCCTGATTAAAAGCATACATGAACTTCCCACTGCCTTCACCATAGAGACTAATAGGCTAAGGGCATTCTCAGGGCCTCAAAAATCCTTGCCCTGTGAATAATAACAGTAACAATAAGAAGAGGAATCATAACAATAGGTAACATCTAATGAGGCATTTGCACCAGCCCTTCGTTCAAGACCATTTCATTTACTACTTCGTTTACTTCTCATAACAACCATATGAGGTTATTATCCTCAGAGAAGTTAAAGTAACTTCCCCAAAGTAACACAGCTGGTAAATCAATAAAACTACTATATAGGGCCCAGCTCACCAGCTTTTCTTCTCATTTCCGGTTTCTTGAGTATCCCCTACTCCTTCTTTCCTTAGAGCCTTAACACATACCAGTCCTTCTAGCCTAGACTGTGCCTGTTTCCCTCACTACTAGAAAATAACATACTATTTCTCTAGACCTCAGCTAAAGCATACCTTCCTCAGAAAATGCTCCATCACCTCCTAACAAGATCAGCCCACCACCCCAACATATACACTCTCATAGCACTCTGTACTCCCCCTCATTGTCCTGGTCACAAGTGTTATAAAACTACTTCTTCAGATTATTATTTAGTCACTGCCTATATTAGTTTTCTAGGGCTGCCATGATAATGTTCCAAACACTCGGGTGGCTAAGAAAGAACACCAGAAATTTTGATCTCAGTTCTTGAGGCTAGAAATCAGAAATCAAGGTGTCAGCAGGGCCATGCCCCCTCTGACAGAACTAGGGGAGAATCCTTCCTTGCTGCTTCTAGCTTCTGGTATTTGCCGGTGATCCTTGGCATTCCCCGGCTTGTGTATACATCACCAACCCCATGGCCATCTTCTCCTTGTATGTCTTCACATTGTTTTCCTTGTTTGTGTCTGTCTCTCTGTCCCAATTTCTCCTTTTTTTAAAGGACACCTGTCATACTGGATTAGGGCCCATCCTAATAACCTCATTTCAACTTAATTACCTCTGTAAAGACCCCTTTTCCCAATAATGTCACATTCTCAGGTACTGGGGTTAGGACTTCAATATACCTTTTGGTGGGGACACAATTCAACCCATAACATTGCCTATGAGACTAAAACAAGTTCCAAGAGAGAAGGGATCTTGTCATCTTATTCCTTAGCACAATATCTTACATATGATAGGCACAAAAATCAATACTGATTAAATGAATGAAAGCCCATTATTAAGAGGTATTATTGAAAGAATCCTGCAGTTAATTAGGGCTCAGAATCGCTATGCCTATAGCATCAGGCAGGAACATACATGCACGAAGTGGGTCTAGTGAACCAGTGAACTGGAGGAGATATTCTAGTCATCTTTAGTTGATTATTGCCATGAAAGAACATAGATCCAGTGTGTTAGAGCTTCCAATTTTCCAAGAGAAGTCAGATATCCAAATTGTTTTAGAAGAAACCTTTCAATTTCAAAATGGGGGCCACTAAATCAATTTTCAAAAATAAACGGTGGTAATGGCAAATAAAACATATCTGTAGGCTGCACATGGTCCTGAGGCTCTCTGATTTCAGCCTCTGGGTTCAGGTAACATTAGATGCCCTGTGAGGTCATATCTGCAATGAAATGCAATGATTCCATTTTCTAGGCTATGGTAAGTGTTGAAACACCTCACTTCAATTGTAGTCATGTGGGGCTGGCACTAGGATAAGGCTAGTGAGGCACTCCCCTAGGGCACAAAATTTAAAGGGGCATCAAAAACACAGCTAAATAATATTTTAATACAGTAGTTTTTAAAATCAATGTGAAAAATTCATGATGAACAAAAAGTTCAAAATTTTAAATAAAGAGGATCCAACCCTGCATTGGCACAAGTTGGCCTCACTGGCCCCACCCTAGTCCTGGCTCTGCTGCCTTGTTTCACTGATACTTACCCTCCCTGCTAGATCACACATGGGAATTCTCTTCTGTTGCATAAGCTCCCCTTTCCTGGAGCTCCAGGTACTATGCTATATTATAGAAGAAGCAACCCCTCACTCACCCAAAATTCTGTGCCCAAACATGCATTACTGCACTGTACTGCACATAAGATGAAGTAACTTACACTTCCTGTGGATTCTCAAGTTTATCTCCCTCCTTTGAAAGAATGTATCTTGAACGCTGTTGTTTCTTCTCCTCTGAGATGGTGTAACTCACTTCTGATGAAATTTCCTTAATTATACTTTTCTCTCAGGTTTCAAGCTTAATACCTGTTTACTTCTGCCACATGGCTAGATGCTTCAGATGGGCATCTGGCTCTAGCCCTACAACAGCTTGCTAGTGGAGTCCAACAGATGCAGGTTAGTTACCATGGAATGTTCTTATGTTGGTTCAGCTTTCAGCTTGGAAATCACATCTGAAATGTTTTAAAGCTAGACAATACAGAGAGCACCGTGACCTTTCCTAAGCAGCCACTCAAAATACAGACCTTCTCATCCATCATCACCACAAACCCCTCCATGAGATAATTAATGTGCACAATTGGGTAATAAATTAGGGCAAAATGTTAATTCAGGGTTGTCACAATCTCTACAAAGCTTTTCGCAAACCTTGAGAGTCACCTGTCAACATCACACCAGGACTAACTCAGCCAATTATGCAAATATATTTATGAGCTGTCAAAGCATCCATTGGGAAAACAGTTGGAACCAGCATAGAAACTTCACTACTACATAATCCCTGTAACTATAATTTGAATAAGAACAAGAAATGATGAAGTCCCAAGTTCCTGTGAAATCTGGGTCTTTAGATATTAGAAAATAAAAAATACAGTTAGACAATTAATTTAATTTGATCAGGACAGTTGTCTGATCATATACCCTGACTATTCTCCTCTGTGAAACCTTCCGTGTTCTTTACCTCTGATAAATTTGATCACAATTGCCTATGGATCCTTATATAAATTCATAGCACCGCTTACTCTTGTGTATACATTTGTCTCTATGTCCTGCTTTCTCTACTAGACTAAAGGCTCTCTGAAGACAACTATCTCATCTGAATTCTTTTTGATTTCTTAGAATACACAGTAGGTATGCAAATGTTTTTTGGATCGGTATGAATAAAAGACCACCACCATCCCAACACACACAAAATCACCACCTCTTATGACTTTCAAAGAAGGATTTCATAACTGTGACATTTATCATCAAAAAGCATTTAATTCACATGAAGGTATTTTCAGTACATTGAAAGTCACTGTATTTCTTCCATGTCCTTTATTATCCCATATAATTCTATTATCACACAGATTCACATGAAGGTCAGCATAGTCACTGGTAAAGACTGTGAGCTGCCTAGTTTCAAATCCAGGCCCAGCCACTTATTAGCCGTGCCTTATTTCCTCATCTGTGAAATGGGGGTGAAAAGTAGTCATCCTCAACTTGTTAATGAGACCTAAAAGAGTTAATGCTTGAAAAGTATTTAGAACAGTGCCCTAAATAGAGTAAGAACTCAGTAAACAATGATCGCTATTAATAGTATTATTCCCAGTGATAGCACTAAATCATGGAGAGAGGGAAAGAAGATGGATCTGAGGTAAGAAGTGAAACAAAAAGGAAGAGGTTGTTAATCTTCTGGGGCTTGGCCAGCAAACACCTGGAAGCTGGCTTTTAGGAACCAAATGAGCAATTGGGATTCAGGAAGGAAAAGACAGCTGCAAAAGATGGAGTCAAATTCCAGCACTTCTGTTCTAGAAAGAAGAGAACTCTGCAACTCAGGCAGCTTCTTCCCAGGCAGGAAGCCTTTCCCCTTCCACCTGATGGGAGAGAAGTCCGTACCAGGATGTGGCCAACAAAGGTGGATAAGTGAGATCCAGTTGGATTAGGAAAGGAATAGTAGGTGGGTTCACAAGGCTGTACTGGGAGCCCAGAAACAGACTTAAAGGTCTCTTCTCATCGTTATAGATGTGGTGTTGCCACTTTCTTTATCATGCACATACTCAGATCTCCCTTTGGCTATGGCCCCAACGTTTTGGACTGTTGCTATCTGAAACTAGCCCTTAAATTGTGTTGACTTTACTTTCTATCTCCTTAGCAACTATGATTGCTTTAAATGCTTCCAGGTTTGCTTGATTTTTTTTTCCCTTTCATTGTTATCAATGTTGTTTTCTGGACACAGATAAAACTCTTCTTTTCCACAAACAGGTTTTTGGTTCAGGTACAGCTTTTGGAACCCCAAGTTGTTTGGTTGCTAAGGGGACCAATGTATGCAAATAACATATAAATACAATAAGGGTCCTGGGAATGGAGTTTGCTGTTGAGCCAACAGGTGTCATGTGTATTTAATCCTGTGACTCAGATATTGTACCTGTTCCCTCTTTGCAAATTTATCAGGGATCTCTCTTATTTTTCTCACCCTGGTATCATGTTATGCTCATTTTAATTAAAATTGAGATGTCAAATGTTTACTGTTCTATTTTTAACAATTTTTGATGAAAATCTGTTAGTCACCAAGCACAGCTATGAATAGAACAAACTCCTTTTTTCCTGTTTTTATATCTACCCCAACAGTAGAATGCTGTTTTGTGGTAGTTTTTCTTTGGATGAAAGTTGGGTAGAAAAAACTTTATTGTTTTCCATTAATATTTTCTCAAGAAGGGGAACCAATAGTGCGCTGTTCAGATTCCAAAATGCCTTGCCAACCTTCTTGGTAATTAACTATAGTGTTTCCTTTGCCTGAAGTGATGGATGTCATTTGCACCATCTTCATATGTGGCATTACATTCTTCATATACTGTATCCACATATTTGGGGCAATATAGATTTTAACTCCCCATGTCTTTCCTGCTACCCTTGACCCTGAATTCTGAGTTTAGGGTAAGTACTCTTTTACTATGCTCCTATAACATACAGTAGGCATTCAATAAAAATTGAACCATTGTTACTGTTTATATAGGGTTATACTTAAAGCTCTAGGGATTGGGTGATAAAAATACAAAAACCTCTCTGTAGAGATTTATCTAGCTAGGAAAACAACATTTCCATGAAAAAAAATGAATCATAAAGACAGACCTAGAAGGGAATACAAAGGAAACATCTGCTAAGGTACATAATAAATATTTATTTAAATATTGGCTTGGCCAAAAAGTTTGTTCAGGTTTTCCATAAGATGTTATGGAAAAACCTGAACGAACTTTTTGGCCAGCCCAATAAATTACATGGGAGCATATGCCAGTTATAGTTGAGGACCTCTCTTTGAGAATATTTTGTTAGCAATCCATTTGAAATATTAAATATGAAAATAATTTATTTTAAAATTCAATTTGTAATGATTTTTTTTTTGTCATTAACCTGGCCTAGATTTTCTCAACGTTCAGCTAGTAAAGTCATCTCAGAGTCAGTCATTCCATTTAGAAACCATTATGCATAACATGATTGTGATTACCACAGATTATTGTGGGTATTTATTACATCTCTCTTTCTCCCTTGCCAGTGAGTTCCTTAGGGTAGGGACTGAGTCATCCTCATGTCACCCTCCCTAATGCCTAAAAGATAGTAGATTCTCAATAAAGGCTTGTTAAAATGAACTCAAGTACTTCAGCAACCTCAGAGACATTTTATTTATAAAAATTTTGCAAATTTTTAAGTATTAAATATTCTAAGAGAACCTAAAATAGCATAAACCTGGATTTTAAAAGTACTAACATTTTGCCATATATCCTTCCGATATATTTTTCTCCTTTTTTGAAGAAAAACAGATTACAACCACAGTCCCAATTCACCCCAGCCCACCTTGTTCCTTTCTTCTTCCCTTAAAATAACTACCTTCCTGGAGTTGGTGCTCATCCTTTTTGTGACTGTAAATGTATCCTTCTCATGTGCCTACGTAGCCATAAAAATATAAAGTATTTTAAAATTTACATAATTGGTATCATATTAAATGAATTCTTTTCAACTGGCTTTTTTTTTTCCATTTAAAACTTACATTGACAAGATTTATCCATGTTGAGATATGCAGAGCTTTTTCAGAATTATCCATTTTCCCTGATCAAATTTAGAGTAAAATTCTTTATCATTTAAAATCTAATATTTGCCTTCGGTTATAAAAATGAAAGAAAGTCTTATGAATATGAAGCAAAGAGTCTCTTTGATGTCTTTTCACTCTGTCCAACTACCTTGGCCAGCCCTCTCTACTGACTGCTTTATCAAAGCAAAAAATCCTGAGTTAAGAGCCAGGGATTAGAAATAATAAGCAAGACATGAACTGTGCACACTGACCCAAAGATCCACTCCAAAAACCGCCCAGCAGTCACCAAATTCATACCCAGTTTAGAGCACTGGCAAGAAAAGGAGGTGGGGATTTCTCTTTTGAAATTTCAGAAGAGATATCTTTCTTTCCTTTCCTCTCAATTTTTCTTTCAAAGACATTTAACTTATTAATAGCCAGACATGGCTATTAACTCAGGACATGGGTTGCTAATGCAAGTTGTCCAAATTTTCCCATCAAATAAGGATGTATAGAGTTCATGAAAACAAAGCAGGGGCTTAGAAGAAGAGACTTGCTAGTTAATTACATGCACTATTTCCTAAAAGCATTTTCTAGACAAAGTCTCTTTTATCATTTGGCTCCTGGGTACTTAATTCTCATTTAATATGAAACTGAAACATTGAGTCATAATTTACCTCTAGTCAATAACCAGATGACTACTGCTAAGGAAAGAACTTTAGTTTTGAGGTCCTAAATGTTCCTATAAATATATTTAATATATCTCAATTCATGAATTAGATACTTGAGTTCATTTCTCACTTTTCATTCTTTTTTTTCCCCTAAAAATCTAGCTATGACTAAGGACCAATAAAAAGTCTTTTGGAAAAAACTTAAAGGACACACTAAGTTTCTGTGTAACTTCTGGTTCATAGGTATGTGTACTTGAAGATACCCAAGTACAAAATCCAAACTTTGAAGACAGATAAAATAGATGGCAGCCCCTGGCTTTGTAAGAGGATTTATCTGAGTGCCTCTTCAAATTAGAGTACCTCTAAAAATCTTGTTCTATTTTCAAAGTTCTGTTTACACAAAATTTTTAAAATACTTGCTCAAAGCATTAGATAAATCTCTAGGGGTAAGAATGCAAAGCCTTGATAATATAATGTCTAATCCCCCAATTTAAAACTACTTTAAATAAGTGGTATATTGCAATACCTGCAAATTTGTAGTCCTTTATCACCTTTCATTTCCAAAGTTTCCCCACATCAAATAATAACCTAATCTGTTTGATAAAACACAGCTAATATTTAAACACTGAACCACAATACTGACAACCCACAAAACACAATAAATAAAGAGGGTATATGGGGGGAGGAGCAATAGCAGAAAGAGGAAGATAGAACTTTTCTATTTGAAATTGCAAAGGAATTTAAATATAAGTAATACAATTACCAGAGATGGACTTCAGTCTGAACTCTTGAATATTAAACAACCCTGCCCCCAATGAAGCTTGGCCTTGATGTTTAAGAAAAGCAAAGTGGCCTCTGTTTTCCAGCTCCTAGAAGACCAGACTCAGCAGTAGTTTTCTGGGTTTTTTTTAACATCTTTATTGGAGTATAATTGCTTTACAATGGTGTGTTAGTTTCTGCTTTACAACAAAGTGAATCAGTTATACATATACATATGTTTCCATATCTCTTCCCTCTTGCATCTCCCTCCCTCCCACCC